>NC_132988.1:82638300-82943900 GCF_048564905.1 Vicugna pacos
TTCTGGGACCCCCTATAATGTGATTAGAGCACTTCATGTTGTCCCAGAGTTCTCTTAAACTATCCTCATTCCTTTTTATCCTTTTTTCTTTTTTCTGTTCTGAAGTAGTGATTTCCACTAATCTGTCTTCTAGCTCACTGATCCGTTCTTTTGCTTCATTTAGTCTATCTTTGTTCCTTCTAGTGTATTGTTCATTTCAGTGATTTTATTCTTCAACTCTGTTTGGGTATTCTTTATATTTTCCAACTGTTTGCTAAAAACTTCACTCTGTGCATCTCTACTCCTCTTGAGTTCTCTGAACACCTTGGCCATCACTACTTTAAACTCTTTCTCAGATAAATTACCTATCTCCTCGTCACTTATTTCCTCTTCAAGGATTTTATCTTGTGCCTTGGCCTGGGAGATAGTCCTTTGTGGCCTCATATTGTCTTTCTCTGTGTTTGTGGATTCCTTCCATGGGCTGTGGGATTACTGTTTTCTTATTTCTACTATCTGTCCCTGGTGGACGAGGCTGGACTAGGGGCTTATCCAGGTTTCCTGGCAGGAGGAGCCAGTGCCTGCCCACTGCTGGGTGAAGCATGGTCCTGGACCTCTGGTGGGTAGGGCCATGTCTAGAGGCCTCTGTGGCTTAAGAAGTCTGATAATGGATGTGGCTGTGTTCCCACCCTGTATATTGTTTGGCCTGAGGCTTCTCTACAGGCTGTTGGGTGGGACTAGATCTTGGTGCTAATGATCCAATCAAGTTGCCAGCTTCCAGGAAAACTCATGTAGATTAACACTCCCGGAATGTCTGCCACCAGTTTATGTCCCCTGAGTGAGCCGCAGCCATCCCCCATGTCCCCAGGAGACCCTCCAAATCCAGCAGGCAGGTCTGGCCCAGGTTCCTGTGAAATCACTGCCTCTGCCCTAGGACCTGGCGCACATGAGTTTCCGTGTGGGCTTCTCAAGTGAATGGAATCTCCATTTACCCTAGTCCTATGAGATTCCCAGAGCCAAATCCCCCTGGCCTTCAAAACCAGATGTCCTGGGGTCTCCTTCTTTTCCCAATGCCAGCAACTGAGCTGGGGAGACTGACGTGGGGCTTAGAGCTCTCACTCCTGTGGGAGGGCCTCTGTGACTGAACAAATCTTCAGCTTGTGGGTCACCCACCCAGGGGGTATGGGGCCCAATTATATCACAAGCACGCCCCTCCTACCTTCCTGCTGTGGTTCCCTCTTTATGTTTCCAGTTGCAGAAGATCTTTTTTGCTAGGTTCCAGTCTTTTTTCGATGGTTGTTTAGCATTCAATTTCATTGTAGTCATAAGGAGAGGCAAGCTCATGGTCTTACTACCCCACCATCTTGACTGGAACTCAACATCTAGTGTTTTACCTTCTCAGTGTTTATCATAAATAATTTTTGTTTTATTTACAGTGAAAATATTTACAATTTTTTGAGACTTTATTTTTAGAACAGTTTTAGATTTACAGAAAAATTGAGCAGATAGTACAATATCCCATATACATTCAGCCCAATGTAGTTTCCCCTATTATTATATTAAAATAGCACATTTGTTATCATTAATGAATCAATATGCAATTGTTACTTTTGATACATTAATATTAACTAAATTCCATAGTTTTTTCAGATTTCTGTAGTTTTTGCCTAATGTCCTTTCTCTGTTCCAGAGTTCCATCCAGGATACCACATTATGTTTCATTGTTATGTCTCTAGGTGATGACAGTTCCTCAAACTTTCTTTATTTTTCATAACCTTGACAGTTTTGAGGATTCCTAGTCAGGTATATTGTCAGATGTTACTTTTAAGTAAACTATTTATTTACATGCAATCTATTAATAGTAATTTAATTATCTTCATGCAATTAGTATTAGCCTTTCTCAGTACACTATAATCTCCACAAAGTTTGGGCCATCTCTGACTTACTCATATCTGTATCTCAGGAGTTAATATACAGCAGATACTCAATATAAATTGCTGATTGAATACGTGATTTGCTTATGAAACAATTCCTATAGGACGTTATCACTGGAAATTCCCATTCTTAGGAATTGTTCTCAAGGTAAGGTTAAGTATGGCCTCCTTAGTGTATCAGTACATATCCTGTTCCTTCTAGATGAATTTTAGACTTCTTCTTACAATTAACTTTTCCATGTTATTTTACTTTACAGTAAGTCTTCTTTTTATCAACATCTTTAGCTTTCATTTTCACCTATATATGGCCTATTACTGTTAATCCTTACTGAGCATTGTCGAGCATATCCAAGGAGCTGTAACTTCAGCAAATGTATTAAGAAAAAAACCTCCTTTTGAGATGCTTATCTGAGGAAACTGGACATGCACATAAAGGTAAATAACATTAAATAAAACATTGGGTAAACTGGTAAATGAATGATATAAACTTGAGATATTTGCCAGGTTTGGGGGAAGAGAAAACTCAGTAAGACTCAAGAGAGTAGGCTTTGAAAAAAATCCAAAAATGAAGCTTAATCTTCAGAGTTCTAAGAGCATGGTCCTGGTAATGGATATTCCGTTGTCCGCCCTGAAAATCTCCATAGTACCCCTTCTAAATAAGAGGTATGCATGAGCTTTGAAATCAAAATCCCAGCTCTGTCCATTTGTTATAAACTGTGTGCTCAAGAATAAAGTGTGTAAAACCTACAGCCAGCATTGTACTCAATGATGAAAAACTCAAAAGCTTCCCACTAAAATCTGGGACAAGACAACGATGCCCACTATCACCACTCCTATTCAACATAGTCCTGGAAGTCCTAGCCACAGCAATCAGGCAAGAGAAAGAAATAAAAGGGATCCAGATTGGAAAAGAAGAGGTAAAAGTGTCACTATATGCTGACGACATGTTACTATATATAGAAAACCCTGAAAGGTCCACACAAAAGCTACTAGAGCTGATTGAAGAATTCAGCAAGGTAGCAGGTTACAAAATTAACTTTCAAAAATCAGTTGCATTTCTTTACACTAACGATGATTCAACAGAAAAAGAAAGTAAAGAAACAATCCCCTTTAAATTAGCACCCAAAGTAATAAAATATCTGGGAATAAATCTAACCAAGGAGGTGAAAGAATTACACACAGAAAACTATAAACCATTGATGAAGGAAATTAAAGAAGACTTTAAAAAATGGAAAGATATTCCATGCTCTTGGATTGGAAGAATCAATATTGTTAAAATGGTCACACTGCCCAAGGCAATCTACAGATTTAATGCAATCCCTATTAAATTACCCAGGACATATTTCACAGAACTAGAACAAATCATAATAAGATTTATATGGAACCATCAAAGACCTAGAATTGCCAAAGCATTACTGAAGAGAAAGAAAGAGGCTGGAGGAATAACTCTTCCAGACTTCAGACAATACTATAGAGCTACAGTCATCAAGACAGCATGGTATTGGTACAAAAACAGACATATAGACCAATGGAACAGAATAGAGGGCCCAGAAATGAACCCACAAACTTTTGGTCAACTCATCTTCGACAAAGGAGGCAAGAATATACAATGGAATAAAGACAGTCTCTTCAGCAAATGGTGTTGGGAAAACTGGACAGCAGCATGTAAAACAATGAAGCTAGAACACTCCCTTACACCATACACAAAAATAAACTCAAAATGGATCAAAGACTTAAACATAAGACAAGATACAATAAACCTCCTAGAGGAAAACATAGGCAAAACATTATCTGACATACATTTCAAAAATTTTCTCCTACAAGAAATAAAAGCAAGAATAAACAAATGGGACCTAATGAAACTTACAAGCTTCTGCACAGCAAAGGAAACCAGAAGTAAAACAAGAAGAAAACCTACGGAATGGGAGAAAATTTTTGCAAGTGAAACCGACAAAGGCTTGATCTCCAGAATATATAAGCAGCTCATATGACTCAATAAGAAAAAAATAAACAACTCAATCCAAAAATGGGCAGAAGACCTAAACAAGCAATTCTCCAAGGATGACATACAAATGATCAAAAAGCACATGAAAAAATGCTCAATATCACTAATTATCAGAGAAATGCAAATCAAAACTACAATGAGGTATCACCTCATACCAGTCAGAATGGCCGTCATTCAAAAATCCACAAATGACAAATGCTGGAGAGACTGTGGAGAAAGGGGAACCCTCCTACACTGCTGGTGGGAATGCAGTTTGGTGGAGCCACTATGGAAAACAGTGTGGGGATTCCTCAAAAGACTAGGAATAGACTTACCATATGACCCAGGAATCCCACTCCTGGGCTTGTATCCAGAAGGAACCCTACTTCAGGATGACATCTGCACCCCAATGTTCTCAGCAGCACTATTTACAATAGCCAAAACATGGAAACAGCCTAAATGTCCATCAACAGGTGACTGGATAAAGAATAGGTGGTATATTTATACAACGGAATACTACTCAGCCGTAAAAACCGACAACATAATGCCATTTGCAGCAACATGGATGCTCCTGGAGAATGTCATTCTAAGTGAAGTAAGCCAGAAAGAGAAAGAAAAATACTATATGAGATCGCTCATATGTGGAATCTAAAAAACAAAAACAAAAACAAACCAACAAACAAAAGCAAAGCGTAAGTACAGGACAGAAATAGACTCATAGACAGAGAATACAGACTTGTGGTTGCCAGGGGGGTGGAGGGTGGGAAGGGATAGACTGGGATTTCAAAATTGTAGAATAGATAAACAAGATTATACTGTATAGCACAGGGAAATATACACAAAATGGTATGATAACTCACAGAGAAAAAAATGTGACAGTGAGTGTGTATATGTCCATGAATGACTGAAAAATTGTGCTGAACACTGAAATTTGACACAACATTGTAAAATGATTATAAATCAATAAAAAAAGTTAAGAAAAGAATAAAATGTGTAAATATTCTGCATGTATTAAGAAAAATTATCCAAAACACGGAAATAGGCAAAAAGAAGGCTGTCTGTTTTTCCAATGTCATGCTTGAATTCTATCTTAACAGGCTCGCCAAAGGATGATTCAGTTCTCTAAGGAAATGACAACTTTTGCTATGCTACTTGATATTGTTTAGGCCCAGGATCTGTGAAGGTACTTGTTAGCTTGTAGATTTTTGTTTGGTAGAGAGGCAACTGATTCCTCTCCAGCAGAAAGATACCACAAATGGCTATTTAGAGTCTTTTTTTCCCGGTAGGACATTAATTAGCTGTGTCTCTCACCTAGCAAATTTATTTAGCGTGTCTTTCCTGGTCTCTACTTATCAAATGTTCTTTGAAACAGCTTTATCATCTGCTGGTTCCTTTACTGATAAGTTAGACAAATCTTTCAGGCAGACATATACACACACATTTCTGTGGGAGCCATATTATAACTTTGGATCAAGATTTATGGTTTTCTTTCACGGCCAGAGATTTGATTTTTAATTTTTTTTAACTTAATTTTTCTTTGGGGGGGAATTAGGTGTATTATTTATTTAGAGGAGGTACTGGGGATTAAACGCAGGACCTTGTGCTTGCTAGGCATGCACTCTATCACTTGAGCCATATCCTACACCCCCATATTTTAACTTTGAACAAGCAACTAAAAATATCATTTTCCTTACCCCTGAGTTTCTCCTTTGTAGTCAATGTTATGCGGGAAAAGACCTTTTCTCTGGCAAAAGATTGGCCCAGTTGCCACAGCTTATGGGGCTTATTTTTTTCTGCTTATACGTGACAATGAAGTTTAGTTTTGAACATATGGAGTTGAAAATGCCCATGGCACATCCCAGTGGAGATGTTAAAGAAGCTCTAAGCTTAGAGTTCAGGGGAGAGGCCTGGGCTGACGGTGTAAGTTTAGGAGTCATTTGTATCACCAAGAAGATATTTAAAGTCATGAGGATAGACGGGGATGGGAAAAGGAGTGGAGGAAAGAATGAGAGAAGAAATAAAGACAGACACAGAATAGTTGACATGATACAATCCCAAATTGGAACTCCAATATTTAGAGACCCATGGAGGAGAAGTAGCAAAGGAGACTGGAGAGGGAACAGATACATCAGAGAACAAAAGAGTATAGTGTCAAAGAAACCAGAAGCCTGGGTCAAAAGCTGCTGAGAGGCTATGTCTAAGGAGTAGAATGTATATATTAGATATGGCAGCATGGAAGATAGCCATGACTTTGAAAAGGTCACTTTGGGTAGAGTGATGAGGACAGACACCTGGCTGGCTTTGTATGGGTTGAAGGCTGAACAGAAGCTGAAGATGTGAAGACAGCACAAGTAGAAAACTTATACTTTGTAGCTATATTTGTACCTGAGACTTCTGGGAGAAGAGATTAAGACTCTACAAGCATTTATTACATTCTTAGCATGATTCAGATGATTTCACCAAAGTGAAATCCAACAAAAACAGATGCCCGCTACCACACTGTGCTATGTTATAGAACTACTGACAGAATACTTGGGAAGCTTCCACTCAAGTAGAATGTGGGTTCTAGAGCCTGACTGCCTGGGTTACTATCCCAGCTCTTTCACTAACTAGCTCAATGACCTTGGGCGATTTTTACAACTCTGAGCCTCAGTTTCTTTATCTGTAACATGGGGGTGGATAGTAGCACCTACTTCATAAGGCTGTTGTAGAGATAAAAAGTGTTTAGAATATGCCTGCACAAAGTAAGTGCTCAGTAAAGATTACCTTTATTATTACTTTTTCTAAGGAGATATTTTAGGTGAGAAAATAGTTTATACGATTTCTAAATGCAAGATATTAAGTGTCATGATCAAAGCAGGCATTAGGGTTATGAGAGCCCAGAGGAATTGCTTGGCCCAGTAAGGGCTCAGGAATCCTTCCCATTGGGGTGACTCAGATGCAGGAAAATGGATGTGGGACGTGAGGAGGCCCGTGCCCCAGGTCTTTGTGGAGCCCCTGGGATGTGCCCCACCAGGTATGGGTCCTTGGCTTCATGCAGGAAAGAATTCAAGTGTGAGGCACAGCTGAGTAAAGGTAGATTTATTTAGAGAGATACATACTGCATAGAGTGTAAGGCAAGAGAAAGGCAAGGGAAAAGGTGTGGGAATTGGGTGCTCAAGTTAAAGTAAAAGTAGGTACACACTTCATAGACAGAGTGCGGGCCATCTCTGAAGAGGAGGGAGCGAAAAAGGGCTGCCAGGCATGGTGTTGCCAGTTTTTATGGGCTCAGTATCTTCACATGCCTACAGGTGGGACCATTCCAGATACCCTGGGGAAGGGGCTGGGATTGCCAGCAATTTGGCCACCACCCACTCTTTGACCTTTTGTGGTTAGCCTTGGGACTCTCATGGCACCTGTGGGCATGTTATTGATCACACTAATATGTTACAATGAGCATATAATGAAGCTCAAGTTCCACTAGAAGTCAAACCTCCCACCATCTCAATCCTCGAGGCCAATTGGGAGTTGAACCTTCCACCATTTTGGTGTTAACTGCTGTCATTCCTTAAAAAGCTGTGCCCTGCCCTCTTCCATCCTGTCTCAACTCGATCTCTGTCTGGACTATACAGTTTTTTCTCATGATGACCCTATGAGGATACACTGCAACGATACCGAAGCTTAAAAAGAATCAGAAAAGATGTTGCAGTTTGTTATGGACAGGAAGCTTCTTTACAGAATTTTTCTTGTATTCTACAGAACTGTGAAGGCCTGGGAGTTTGTAGCTTTGAGATCATATATATCTTGAGCAATGACTGTATCTCTTAGCCTGTGCTTATGAAATTTCTCAACTTCCACTTAACTGTCAGGAGGTAGGGAGATAGGGAGAGATAAAGATTTTGCTAGGCCTTTACTGCCATTATCTGACTATTTTCCCCAGCAGAGGCTTGTGTGTTGTTAATATAAACTTCTATTTAGTAAGAAAGGAGTGATAGTAAACCAATCTAGTCAAGTTCCTCCTCATTAAAAGCCCATGGAGGGGAGGGTATGGTTCAGTGGTAGAGCTGCTGCTTAACATGCATGAGGCCCTGGGTTCAATCCCCAGTACCTCCATTTAAAAACATATAAAAATTTAAAATATATATATATAAAATAAATAAATTTAAATTAACCTAACATTATTCCCCTCAAAACAAACAAACAAAAAATCAATGTTCCTTCATGGTAAAGCCCTCAGTAAGTCCTGGTTTAAGATAGTTTCTATTTGTATTCTTTTTATTCTTAAATTTCCCCTTATGAAAAGCCTTCCATTTAGTTCTTGCTTTTGAGACCTGGTCCCACTGAGTTTTAAGAATTCTGTGATCTGAAGTTTCACACAGAGTGTAATACATCAATTAGCAACACTGTCATCACCTGAGAGCTTAGTAAAAATGCAGAATCTGAAGCCCAACCCAGACCTACTGAATCAGAAATTTTATTTTGACAAGCTGTCAATGTACATTAAAACTTAAGAAGCACTGTTATGAAAGAGATAAAAGGAACTTAGGAAAACTTCAGGAATCCAAGAGCTTTTTGCTCAGAAGTAGAGAAAATCAAAACTACTATGGAAATGTTTTCCAAAATCAGTTTTTTCAAAATCAGATTTGACATTTGGTATATTCATTCAAGTGGCTTGCTACAGAGTTTAAGGTCCTTTTTAAGTACTCAACTCTTTTCAGAGAACTGAACATTCACATCGACAAGAAGGTCTTAAAAATGTGACAATGAATATATGTATGTGCATGTATAATTGAAAAATTGTGCTCTACATTGGAATTTGACACAATATTGTAAAATGACTATAACTCAATAAAAAATGTTTCAAAAATTTTTTAAAAAAAGAGGAAATTTGTAGGGGAGAGACAAAGAACAAATTCTTCCTCACAGCCCTCAAAAGGAACCAACTTGCTGCCATCTTGCTTGCAGGCTTCTGGCCTCCAAAACTGTGAGACAATAAATTTCTTTTGTTTAAACCAAAAAAAAAAAAAAGGTCTTAAATAATGACAATGGAAAGGACACATTCTTTATTTTAAACTCAGCCCTCAGACAAAGTCATCTCCAAGAATATGAGTCAAACAGAAGAAGTGAAATGTCTTCTATTGCCATATCTTTTTTCCTTCCAGAATCAATAGTAGACACTTTAAAAACTCTTTTTATGTTTCTAAAAAACTCATCTTTCACTGCTTGTAGACAACCAAGTGTCCTCTATGACAATTTATTCTTATACTATTCCACATAGTCAAGAGTTTGACAATTTAAATTTCCTTTCTGTGAACTTCTTGGTTTCAAGGAATTCTTTGTAACCACTTCTACCTACAACT
Organism: Vicugna pacos; assembly: GCF_048564905.1. Classification (NCBI taxonomy): domain Eukaryota; kingdom Metazoa; phylum Chordata; class Mammalia; order Artiodactyla; family Camelidae; genus Vicugna; species Vicugna pacos. The sequence goes on from NC_132988.1 coordinate 82,647,534, forward strand.
CTTTTTCAGGCTTACAAGTACATTTTAGTATCATTTATCAGGAACAGTTTGTCAATTTTAAATAATATTGGGACTGGGCTCATAAAGACATTGAGAAGTTCATGATGATGAGTATAATTTATCTTACTTGAGTATTTTTGTTTTTGCTTTATTTTCCCCGCCCTTAACAGAGGCACTGGGGATTGAACCCAGGGCCCTGTGCATGGCAAGCACTCAGTCTACCACTAAGCTATGCTCCCCTATTCCCCTACTTGGGCATATTTGAAACGTGACTAATTATGGAAGGCAGCAGGAGCCCCGAGTACAACTTTATCCAGTATGGCTGGCCTTTTTTGCATACCTTTCCAGGAAGTGGCCAACAGTGGAAAGCTGGAAAATTAGGATTTGAAAAAGGAGCTTCTGACTGTGACCAAATGCAAATGCAAGTACATGTGCCTGAGACACAGTGAGGCCAAATGAACCAAAACGTGGCCAACCAAGGAGAATGAGGGGCTTGTGCCTCAAACCCCATACTCCCTGATGGGTTTTCTGGGAGAAGTTTTTATAGGCAAAATTTGGAGTGAGGGCTACAGGGTCTATGACTTTCTTCTCATTGGTTGGTGGCAAGGTAACAGGGCCGTGCTCCAACCTGAAGTTGCCATCTTCCACATGGGGGAGGGGTGGTCCTTAGTTCCTGAAGAAGAGCTCAAAGATACTGTTATGTATATTCCTTGAGGAGGAACAAGGACAATGCCCCAAGGACGCAGGATTGTTCCTTGACTGCTCCTCCTTTGTTCCTGCATTCCCTTCCTTTCCTGATTAGCAACTCTTTGAATCCACCATTTGGAATTCAGGGAAGGTCTAGGAGGCTGAATGAAGCATATTTCCTATCAATAGAAACAGAGGACATGGAAAGGACTTGAATCCTGGAGGGCCACACAGGGTCCTGGCTCTGTTTCATGGTTCTTAACTAACTGTTGTGGTGTGATGGGCTGAGGATCAGGACACATACTAAACTGTTAAAAAGTTCATAATGAGGTACTTTCAATAATCTTAAAATTTCAGGTGTTTCCCCCAAATCAGGATGCATTAAAGGGGAGTATTTTGCTCCAATATAATTAAACTAATGTATTGGATTATACTATTTTATGCTCATCTCCATGAAGCCCTGTCCTGGTGTCATTTACTGAGTGTACTGCTCCAAATAAGCCAGTAATCTTGATTCCCATTCCCTACTCTCTCAAAGCTCCTAGTAGTAGAAAGAATGTGAATTTAGGGTCAAGAGATCCAAGTTTATACCCTAAGGGAGCCCCATTTTTCTCATATGCAAAGGAAAGTGATAATACGTCTTATATATGGTAGGAATAAGACCGATCTGTTCAGCCAGTAGCCCATACTCATTACTCAGCAAATGTTAGTTCCTTTCTCTCTCTGGCAGCTAATAAAATATCTTGATCCTTCAAGAAAGATTGCTGGGTGTAGAAGGCAGAAATGGAAGACAGCCTCTAGGGCACTGTCATCACACTAGCCAGGACCCTCTCTTTTCTCTATCTGTCCTCAGAATTCCCCAGCTTCAGGCTTGCAATATTAAGAATCACTTTGCCTGTAACAGAGGCAGCTTGGGGATCCAATGGAGATCTGAGATGGAACTGCTGCCCAAAATCTTGTGACAATGGACATACACTGTAGAGAAGAAAATCATGTATTTCAGTGTGAGCAAACCCCTGGGATTTCCCTTAGTTCTCAGTGTACCTTCAGCAGTGTCTGCAGCCTCTGGCTCCGTGGATACTTTCATTGAGGCAATAGTCTCCATTGTCACGAGCAGCCTCCCAGGGTAATTGTCAGTGACAAGGGTTAGGAGAGGGAGAAAAGCCACAGAACAGACATCAAAGGCAATTATAGCAAACCCCAGGTTGCTGTGAATGGAAGCAATCACTCAGAATGTCATTTTGGAAATAAATTCCCTGGACAGATTAAACATTTTGATAGTTACCAAAGTAAAAGTGTGACCCCAGAGCTTTCTATGAAAAAGATATTTTGACCAAAAGCATACCAGCATCTGCTTCCTAGGGTTGAGTATTTCCTGATTTGCAAATGCACTCCTTCCTGGTACCTCAAAAGCTGTTTGGTTACATTTCCAAAGTAGTCACATCTGTTTTCCATTTGACAGTAAGTTCGTATATTCCTTCCTGCCAGTTTGCAACAGTTATGCAGCACCTACTAAGCGCAAAGCATTGCTCCAGGTAACATAAAAATTTGACCATAGATATGGGCAAGGGAGCACATTAATGCAAACCAGAGATCTTAGATTACTTATCACCTTGTCAATTACTTTTGTCAGTATGGCTCCAGGCCATCAGGAAAAATACCTCTCTATGTGGCCATTAAATCTGATAGATGTTTTGAAGGTCCCAGAGAATTAAGGTCCATTTTTCTTGTTCTTAATATTAGGAAATAGATCCCTAGTTCAAATGGTCTCTTTCTCTCTCTTTCTCTCTTTTTTTTTCAGTATTTTATATCCTTATATTTTAGTGTACTTCTCAACTTTCTCATTCTGGTAATACAGCTACATATCCCTAAAATTGAGATCTCTGTGCCTTATTATTTTGCAACTCCCATTTTTTTTTAACAATATACAGTTGACCCTTGAACCTTGCAGGTTATTGGCACTGACCCTCTGTGCAGTCAAAATCCATGTACAACTTTACAGATGATTCTCTGCATCTATGTTTCCACATCAATGTATTCGAACAATCACAGAGTGTGTAGTACTGTAGTACATGTTCATTGAAAAATCCACATATAAGTGAACCCATGTTGTTTAAACTCACATTGTTCAAGGGTCAACTGTACTCTGAAGATCTTTTCATATCAATAAATATCTAAATTTGTATTTTTTCTTCATATCACATATCACTAGCTCAAATCAAACATTCTATTATGTTACTTATCCATCTTCTCCTTATTTCTATTGATTGTCATGTTCTCCCACCATAATGCATGTGGAGAACTTGCTGGATGCTCCCATGTCTGAAATAATGCCGGGCACATAGTGGGACTTTTACAGACCTTTGTTAAATGAATGATTGAATGAATAACAGAAATTTCATTTTAAATGATAAGATTAATACTATATTAAATTTTTACTATTTTACTTCCCTGAATTTGTAGTTTACTCTATTTAAAAATAACATAGAAGATACATTCTTAAAAAGCATTAAAATTTAAGTAATATAAAAATTGGGGAAAAATTCTTTTAATACTTCAGGGGTATGGCTTAAAAAAACATAAACAATCTCCAAATATAAATTTGGAAAAGTCGAGCATTTGATCTTAAATAAGCTGTTCTCAAAAGTTAACTGGAACAACTTGAAATCTAACTTTTTTTTTTTTTCAGAAAGTTGTGGGGCCAACTGGTGTAGTTCAAAGTCCAATGACCCCCATTCCTGTGCTGTTAGATATCTGCCTGCGAATCCTCAGAAGATAAAAGTACCTTCTTTACTGGATAGCCTTGGGTAATGCCTAATCTTACAATAACTCAGGCTGGTTTGTTTCAGCCCACCTCATCAGAGTCATAAACCCCACCACCCTTCGAGGACCCTAAACTTTCCTCAGCTACAGCCAATCAAAGAGCTGTGTGCAAGGCTATCGCACAGCCCCCTATCCACTGTGTTCACCAACTCCTCCCCCTGGTAAAAGGCCTCAGCAACTACCCCTCAGTGCCCACACAGACACCTCCCATCTGTGTGGCCCACTGTGGTCCACAGCAGCATATCTATTAAACTTCTCTTTGTCTTTTAAACTTTTCTTTGTCTTTGGTAAATTCTTTTACTGCCTGCGACACTGGGCTGCCTTGTTCCCCAACAGAAATCATGGTAAATCTTCCCATGACTGAAATTCAAGGAACATTGAACACCTGAAATGACCAGAGGAATCACTGACTGAAGTATGGATGGATGAAAAAATTTGAGTATCACAGCTATATGCTCCATTCCATATTCACTTGCTCCTGCTGACTGCTTGCCTGAAAACATGAACTTCATTGTGCCTGGCTCACAACACTTCTTTGAGTACAGATATTGTGGAAACACGGAACTTGCAGGCTGCAAGGGGCTGAAGTTCTTGCTTCTTAAGAATGTGTTTATAGATCTCTCTAAATGAGAAACAGAGAATGGTATTCTTCTTTGTTCCTTTCCTGGAACAAATGAAGCTCAGAGTAGCATGCAAAAATCAGAGAGAAAATGGGACTCCACCACAATAATAACAGCTCTGGATTATTCTGTGTGTGTTTGTTGATCATCATTAATGATATCTATGTATGGCTTCACAAAACAACAAATAAGAAAAAAGTCCTTCGGAGAGAAGAAAATTTCCCTTTGCAGTAACAAAGGTTTACTGTGGGTATTCCCAAGGTGCTGTAAGGAATTAAAAGACATCCATGACCAGGTCGCTGCTCTAGGTTCCTGTCTTTGTAGTTTGGGGAAAGATAAGCCTAAAAATCAGGGACAGTATAAAATGAAAATATGGGTCTCCTTGTTAAAATATTTTTGCAAATTTCAGGACAATGACTGCAGAGCATTAGATCAAGCACAAGGCTCTTCTAATTATGAGGCCCCATGTGATTGCACAGCTCACACATCCATGAAGCTGCCCCTGAAGAAAACAACAAATTATTCCATTTGGAAAATAGTACAGAGGTTCCTCAAAAAATTAGAATTGAACTACCATATGATTCCACATCCACTTCTGAGTATTTATATGACAGAAACAAAAACACTCAAAAAAATATATGCATGTCCACTGCAGCATTATTTACAATATCCAAAACATGGAAACAACCTAAATGTTCATCAGTGGAATAATGGTCACTTATCCATAAAAAGAATGAAATCTTGCCATTAGCAACATCATGGTTGGACCTTGAGGGCGTTATGCTAAATGAGATAAATCAGGTAGAAAAAGAGTAATACTGTGTGATCTCATTTATATGTGGAACCTAAAACAAAAATAAAAATATAAACTCATAAAAAATAATAAATCATTAAGACAAAATATAATGAAATAAACACTTGAGAAATATACAAGGTACTGATGGTAAAAACAAGGAAGAAACCATGAGGCATCCATGCTATAGAAAAGGGGCTGAAAGATGGTACACAAAAATGCCAACGCCTCCTCTAAGGGAAGTGATGTGGGGCTGAGGAGCGTAGGGAGTTGATAGAGGGGGCTTTTCTCGTTCGGTCTCTGTACTTCTGTATTATCTGAACCTTTTATAGTGAGTTTGTATTTTGCATTTGTAATTCAAATAAGTGATTTACCAAAGAATCTTGGCTACTGTTGTTAACGTTTATCATATGATATACTCTGATGATACTATTCTATTCCATTAAAAAAAATATTGGCCCTCTGAACCAGCACTTCACAAAAGAAGATATTCAAATAGCCAATAAACAAATGAAAATGTTCTCAACTTCATTAGTCATTAGAGAAATATAAATTTAAACCATAATGCGATGCCACTGTCTACCCAGTCAAATGGCTAAACTGAGAAAAACAATGCCAATTTTCAGCAAGGATATGGAGCAACTGGAACTCTCGTACATTATTTATGGGAGTATAAATTGACACAAGCTAAAAACAACTATTTAGCATTATCTACCAAAGCTCAGCATACATATACACTTTGACCCGGTAGTTGAGCTCCAAGATACATACCTAACAGAAATGTATAGACGGTCATGAAAATGACCAAAAATGGTCACAGAAGTAGATTGTATTTTCCAAAGATGGCTGTGACAACCTCACTTGTAGCATGTTTTCCTATAATATAGCCTAGAGATTCTTCCCTAGGAGAGATAGAATCGGTCTCCTCCCTTTGAACCCAGGCAGGCTTGTGACTCATTTGGAACAAGAAAATATTGTGTAAGCGATGCCATGTGACTTCCAAAGTTAAGTCAGTGGAGGGTAGAAGGACATGTCACCCCATAATATACCACTTTGACAGTATTCTTTGAGCCAAAGGCAATTGAGAAAAAAGCACATATCAGAAAAGCTCTCTGCCTTCCTCCTACTTGCCTAAATACAGGAGATAAATCTATGATGGTGTCTCCTGTCTCTCCTCTCTGCCAGGCAGAACAGAAGTTAATTACCAGAGATAACCGTAGACCTATCAGCCCAGCCCTTACCTCCCCATATATTATTTTACCACAATTTTCTGTCCTAAAAACTTGTGGTCCTTTTCTTTTGTCTTGTTACTTCTCTAAAAATTTTTGTTCTTTTGTTAAGATGCTCTAGAAGCCCATGTTCTAACTGCCCTTTGTGATACTCATCACTGAGAATTCCCATATATACTTTAATGCACATGTTAATAAACTTGTGTTTTTCTCTGTTAATCTGGTTTTTTGTCAGTCTAATTTACAGGGCTTAGGTTCAAATGAACCTAAGATGAGTAGAGGCAAAAGAGCTTTCCCTCCTTTACGTTAGAAAAAGCCCGCAGCTTCTTCTTTCTTCCGGGGGACACTCATGCTTGGCATTCTGAGCTACCATGTAAGAAGTCCAGCTGCCCTGAGGCCACCATGCTGTGAGGAAGCCAAGTGACCAGGAGAGTCCACATATAGGTGACCCAATGGGCAGTACTCAGTCTTAGAGTCCTCTTGGCCCAGGTGCCAGATGTGTGCTGATGCCACTGTCATCTCACTCTCAACCACTGAGTCTTTTCAGCCGAGGCCCCAGACCTCACTGCAGCAAACATAAACCATTCCCACAATGCCCTTTCCAAACTCCTGGCTCATAGCATCTATGAGCATGATAAAGTGGGCATTCTTTTTTTTGTGGGGGGAGCAGGGGGGAGGTAATTAGGTATTTTTGCTTTTGTTTTTTTTTTCAACTGTTGAACCCAGGACCTCGTGCATGCATATACTTTACCACTGAGACGTACCCACCCAACTAAATAATATGTTGCAGTTATCCATGTAATGGAATATTCTATGGCAGTGAGAACTAATTGATACACAAAACAACATGGATGAGTTTTACAAATACAATGCTGAACAAAAGAAGCCAAATACAAAAGAATACATACCATATGATTTTATTTTTATGAAATTCCAAAAGGACAAAACTTATATCTAGTGCTGGAAACCAGGGTAATGGTTAGCTCTGGAAGGAGGTAGTGACTGGGAGGGTGTGTAAGGAGGGTTTCTGAGATGCTAGCAATGTTCTGTTTCTTCGTGTCAGGCTGGCTGCACAGTTGTGGCTATTCTGTAAAAATCTGAGTTCAACTTTTGACGTATGCACTTTTCTGCTTTTAGGTTACATTTCAATAACATTTTTAAAGAAGCCAACAATGACCCAGAGATTGATTTCCCAACCCACAGATTGTAATTTACAGTTCTATGTGAATGGTACCTGATGGGGCTGTATAGGACAGTGGCTGGTGGTGATCTTGCCTCAGACAGCTGGATGGGTATCTCAGGTCAGCTGTTTGTGTAAAAGCATCCTTAACATAAAGCTTCCTGCATACTAGAACCAACTGCCGGCTGCCTCCAACTCAAAGGCTCTGGGGAAGACTATCCTTTCCCTTCAGATCAATTGGAATGTGCCAGTAAAAGGGCAGAAATATCTTAGTGTTTAAGATCATAGACTTTGGGTGGAGGGAGGGTATAGCTCAGTGGTAGAGTGAGGCATGAATGAGGTCCTGGGTTCAAGCTCCAGTAACTCCATTAAAAAAAAAAAAAGAAGAACATGGACTTGGGTATTTGATAGATGGGCTTTGAATGGTGTGCAGCAGGTTAACTTGACCTTTATAAAAACATTTCTTTAGCACTTACTCTGTGCTAGCATTTTACATGTACAATCTCATCTATTAAAAGAACAAACCTGTGAAGTAACTTAGTTACTAGGACTTTCCATTTATGAAGCTGAGGAAATTAAAAACTGGAGAAATTAGATAACCTGCTGGAGCTCCCAGTGTTTATAAATGTCTAAGGATGGAGCCTGACATATGACTGTATTTTTTTGAGTTGCCTGAATACATGGGCAAACTTCAGATTGGGACTGGGAGGTATGGCACTAGTCAGCCAGAAATGGAAAGAGAAGTTTACAGATGATGTTAAAGAGTCTTGACCAAGGGCAAAGTCAGGTTAGGAGTACGTAAATCCGGGGTTTGAGTTCCATCTCTCTTTGACTGATCTTCGGCTAAGCTGAATCATTTTAGTTTTTCTTTTTGTATGGTGGTCATGTTTGTTTTTCTTCTACAGATGACTGCTTTCAGAGAAATGATGGAGTTCTTCGTCTCTTTAGATCTTTGTATGATTAGCTTCTTGGTATCATTCAGGTCTCTGGTCAAATGCCACCTCCTCAGAAAGCCCTTTGCTAACTACCTTGTCTAAAATATCCTCCCTGTCACTCTCTCTTTATTTCTTCTTAGTTTTCTTTTTTTTTTTTTTTTCAATTTTTTATTTGTTTTTCATGGGGGTGCTGGGACCTGAACTCAGGACCTCACGCATGATAAGCACGCGCTCTGCCACTGAGTTGTATCGACCCCCTCCTTAGTTTTCTTCTAGGCAATTTTCAGTGCTGGCAACCATTTTATTTACTTGTTTATTGCCTGTCTCCTCCATTATAATGTGAGCTTCATGAGGGCAAAGATTTATCTGCTTTATTCGTCTAAATCCCCAGTGCCTAGAACAGTGCCTGGAAGGAATGTCCTAGATGATCAATTAGTACTAGGAAAGAGAGAAAGAGAGGAAGGCAGGAGGGAAGCAGGGAGGGAGGAAAGAAGGAGACTGGGATACAGACATTTGAGGACTTTGAATTGGCTTTTTGTGTTTAAGCCTGTATTGGTAATACTAGCTCCTATAAGAGATATCTTGCCCCACCCCCCAAATCTCAGTAGCTCATCACAAAAACCTTATTTCTCATTCACAAAATCATCTAATGCAGATGTTCCTGGTTAGGGGGTTTTCCTCCAAGTAGTGATTCGGGGATCCAGGCTCCTTCCACATGCAAAATGTGGCTCCCAAGATCGCCCTGGGAGCCATCTCCCTCCCTGTCAGCTGGGAGGGTTCAAGGGCATGGAGGACAACACAGAGGAGATTTAATGGGCCAGACCTGGAAGTGCTATGTATCACTTTTGACCACATGCCACTTGGCACAGCTAAGTGTAAGGGAGGTTTGGAAATACAGTCTAGGTGTGTGCCCAGGAGAACAGAACACATCTGGTGAACAGCTAAACAATCCCTGCCACTGTGGTTAAATGAGGTGGTCCCTGTTACACATCTATAAATAAAGAGTTCAGAGTAAAATCATTCATTACTGTATATTTGTGCTTTTAAAGTCTAGAAACCATTTGTTTCAGAGAATTTCCAAAGTCTCCCTCTATGATAAAACCATTCCCTTTCCTTGAGAGCTGCCTTTTATATTCTCCAGGGAGAGGAAAGAAGAGAAACCTGAACTTGATTTTTGCAAAAATTTCATTTGTATATAAATTGTTTCACAAGACTGTGACAAGTTTACATATAAACTATATTTTTGACTAGATTACAAAACCTGCCACAGTTGACCCCAAAGGCATGGATTTCCTAACAGGGTGGCTGTCAACACTGCAAAATGTATCTCTGAGGGTTTGAAATCTTACCACCTAGCAAGGAATAGATATTTCAAAATTTCTAAATTTTAAGTGAGGCCCAGTTAAAGCCTGGTGTTTCCACTCAGATTACCTTATCACAATTTTTTCCCCCTAATTTAATATTAGTCAAGACTATAAGCTCCAGAAGAATGAGTTTCTGTCCATTGTCAGAGAGGTAGCAAGGTGATAACAGGAAAAACTAACATTTACTGAGGCTTATTTGTCAGGACTGTGCTAGGCACTGTGCCCATGAACTTGACTTCCTTTATTTTTTTTTAACATTTTTTATTGATTTATAATCATTTTACAATGTTGTGTCAAATTCCAGTGTTCAGCAAAATTTTTCAGTCATTCATGGACATGTACACACTCATTGGAACTTGACTTCCTTTAATCCTTGTATCAACACACCAAGGAAGGCAGTGTGATCCCAGTTTAATCAGTGAGGACACTTTGTCCCTCATCTGTAGTTCAGACCAGCAAAGGACAAAGCTTGGATGTGAGCTGAAGTGTGTCTGGCACCAAAGCCCACACTCCTGACCAGAGTAGACTAGGAAAGAGAATGAAAGTGAAGAACTTGGGAAGTGGGCTAGAGACCAACACTGAGGAGTCTTGGAATTTGATTCCTCAGTCTTTTCTTTTCTAAGAAGTCCCTGCAGGTGATTCATGCCTTTGTCTGTTAGTTGCTAGCACTGTAGAAAGACTGAAGTTACATGTACGATTAGAGCTTCAGATCCTAGTACCAGCTCTCTGATGTTTCTGGCCACTTAATGAAATCACCTTGCAGGGAGTTTGTCCAAACCAGCTATCTGTGGGAGCAATCAAGTTCCAACCCCGATTTGACTGGGAAGATTTGGCTGCCCTGATCATACCTCTCTGGGAAAAATGAAACTGAAAGATTAAGGGAGCAATTTGAAGAATAAATTTGGCACCCAATTTAAGACTGGAAAATAATTTTCCGTCTTATTCAGGCACGGAAACTGCTTTAAGGACGGTAAAAGCCGGCAGGAGTGTCCAGCTGAAAGCCCTTTTCCCTCTTTGCCTCTGCCAGGGCTCAGGCCTGTGAAACAGATGAACTATTTGCTACCTCCCTGAGTTTGTACTCAGTTGTTTATAGCAGACCTAGAAATACGTACATCATCAAAGTAAAAAATTAAGCCAAATAGTAAGATTTCAGAGTGGGAGAAACAGTAGACTTTACAAGAATTAAACTAAAATTCCAGCCACATCTAGTAAGTCTTTGAAACATAAGGATTATATTTTGCAATATTAAATATATCATTTTTGGAAAACCCACTCCCTTAGAATCTTTTGGGGTTAACACTATTTTCAGATTTCTTTTTCACAGGCATTGCATGTAGTATAAAGGAGATAAAGGAAAAACTGTGCTAAAATGTATTTCCTCTAAATTGGTGCAGTCTCTGTGGAATATTGCTGAAGGATATATTATCAACATTTTTCAAAATTACAATACAAAATTATAAACCCTCTGACTCAGAAATTTTACATCCAGGAATTTACATTATAGACATACTTGTACTGATACATGTACATGGTTATTCTGCACCTTAGTTTATATAAAGGCAAAAGAATGGAAACAAGCCAAACATCAACAGAGGACTAACTGAATAAATCACAGTGCCTGTATATAGTGGAACAGTATGTAGCCATTGGAATGAATAAAGAAGCTAATATTTAATGTACTGATGTTTAATGATCTCCAGGATATATAGTTAAATGACAAAAGCCAGGTGTAGAACAGTGTGGGAAGTACAGACAAAAGGCAACTTGTATGGGCGGAGGGGTGGGGGAGATGTATATGATTTTGCTTTATATGCAGAAACTATCTCTAGAAGGACACAGAGAAACCTGTAATGTTGATTACTTCAAAGAGCTGAGTCGCTGGTAAGAAAGACTTTTCACTGTATGCTCTCTGTATCTTTTGAGTTCGGGACTATGTTAACAATTTAAAAGGATATATATTTATTTATTTATTGAAGTATAGTTGATTTACAATGTTGTGTTAGTTTCTGGTGTACAAGAAGGTGATTGGAGATGACTGTGTCTGTCCTTGCCTGACACCTTGATTGGTGCCTTGTGATGGATGGTGAAGCAGAGGGCTCAGTGGAGTTCTGACCCACAGACACTGTGAGATGATAGATGTATGCTGTTTTAAGTCACCGAATTTTAGGGTAATTTACTAGCAATAATTAGCTATAGATAACCAATAAATAAGATACATTTAAATAATAAATTAGTCATTGAAGTTAAAAAATTTAAAAGAAAAACAGGATAACCTAAGGAATACAGATACAAAGATCAAATACAAATATTAACAAATTAGAGAATTAAAAAGTGGTAGAACTAGTAAATCCAAGAACTGATCCTTTGAAAAGCAATAAACTACTAATTAACCTAAAAAATAAAAAAGAAAGCATAACACACAAAATAAGAAATGAGAAAGGAGAAATAAAGACGGATTTTTTTAAAATTAAGTGCTTGGTTCAACTACACGCATTTAAAAATCTTTAAAAGAAAATATTTCACATTTGATTCCCTTCTTTTTCCTATGAGGAAATGAGCTGATGTAAAATTGTGATTTAAATTTGGGCTCTTGTCTTTACTCTAACCATTCCCTGTAATTCAGGATAAAACTGGGAAAGTCTTACAGAGCAGTATTTTTCAACCTGCATGTCACAACATATTGTATGGGTCATGAAATCTGTGTAGTGGATTTGACTAGAATTTTTAAATGACATATAATAGAATATGAAAATATGAGGGCATTGTGCATAGTGGGGGTGTGTATTTCTTTCATAAAACTTGTACTTCAGTTGTATGTGTGTGTGTGCACATTAGCTGCTGTGTAAAATTTATTTCTCTTTGTTCACATCAAGAGTTTGAAAGCGACTAGTGCACAGGATTCAAGGAATATGGAAAGTAATTCTGTACATACAGAAGGCTCCTGAGAGCATCTGTAATTGTGAACCCTAACACTGAAACAGAAAGGTACAACTTTTCTCCATTAAAATGTATGTCACAACCTACAGGCTTCAAACTCTGACTCATTTTTTCCAGGGGTTAACTTCCCTCTCACTACCTGCTGCATAGCATCATTGATGATTTCCATCTGTTCTAATGATCCTGTATCCCATGGCAACTCTTCAAATTCTTCAGTTTTATCCATTTTAAGATGATGCTTGCCTGTTTTTCATATTGAGAATTTATTCATTTCTTGCTACATGGTGGATTCCTGATCTTTGACTATGTTATTTTTCCTTTAGTTTTAAGCTATAATTTTTTTTCCATATTGAATCTGCTTACCATATAGAAAGACAAAAAAAGAGTTGAAGATCAAGCCTTTTCACCAGTCCTCTGGGTTGCCCTTGCCTCCTACTTTAATTCCTTCTTTCTGCTCTTCTCTACTCTCTTCCAAAATACTGCATTGAGGAGGTATTTACACTCCTCTCTATCTCAGCCTTCACTCTGGGGGAAGCCAGCTGCTGGTCTAAGTAGCCCTATGGAGAAGCCTGCATGGCCAGAAATGGGTGACTCTAACAGTCGACAAAGACCAGAGGCCTGACAACAGCCACATGAGTGAGCTTGGAAGTGGATCCTCACCTGGTTGAGCCTTGAGATGACAATGCTCCTGGCTGACAACGTAATTGCTTCCTTGTAAGAGATCCTGAGCCAAAAGACCCAGCAACACCATATCCAAGTTCCTGTCCCAGAGAAACTGAGATGTTTGTTGTTTTAAGTTGCTGTGAATTAGGGTAATTTGTTACACAGCAAAGATAACTAACACAGGGGCAAGTTATCCATTATTTGAGCTTTGGTTGAAGGCATGGCTTAGCCTCCATCATGGGTGTTGAAAGGAGCCAGATATGATCTGTCCTCAATTCCTCATGAGTGTGGGCACATGTGGTCATATGTGGGCACAGCCTATCCAGAAACGGCCTGGGGTCTAGTGACTTAAAGATGTAGGGATAGTTGAGAAATGATTCTTCACAGTGGCTGCCCTGAGTGTCCTACAGCAGAGGTACCAATGACAGCTTCTTGGCTAGACTGTTTCTGCAAGGAAAATTGAGGACCAGAGACTAAGATTTCCATCTATAAAAGGGAGATAATAACAAGTCCTATAATTCAGGGTTGTTGTGAGAATTACTTGGATTCAAATACTGAAAGTAATTAGGCTAGCACCTGGCATACAGTAAGTGCTTTTTTTAGTGTTGACTTTTATTGTAGAAAGGTTATCTAAAATGGGGAGATGTTGATACTGAAGACAGATTCAATAGATGAGTTCTGAGTAGCAACACGGAGTCCTCCTTCACCACCACCAAGTCACTCAGTCTCCCACAAATAGGCGAGACTTCAGGTGCCCAGTGTAGTTAGCGTCTTCAGGGTTGAGCTGCTGACACAACCTCATGCTGAGAAGTGGGTTCAGGGCATCCCCAGGTTTTCCCTGTGGGCTATCCCAAGTAGTGAACACTTCCTGAGGGCTGACTGTGTAACTGGCACTAGTCTACCAGCTTTTACGCATTAGCTCATTCCAGGAAACTTAGGGGGCACGGAGAGATCAAGTAACTTACCCAAGGTCACACAACTAGTGAGTAGCAGAGCTTTGGTTCTGGGCACTCTGGCTCCAGGTTGTTCTCCTCAACACTGTTTCCCTGCCTTTCAGGTGAAGAGGTTCAGTCCTACCAACCTCAGTGGGGGCTCAACTCAAGAACCCAGTAACTACCTCATATGCTGGTCACTGTCATATGCTGATTAACCCCTAGTCACATCAATGTCCTAACGTCCAGAACCTGTGACTCTTACCTCATATGGCAAAAGGGACTTTGCCACTCTGCCTTCCGAGTGAGACAGACCACACTCCGTCTATGGAGTGTGTGTCTACTGAGCACCCAATTCCCCACCTCGTGACCTTTCTCTTGCCTTCTGAAACCTCCTGCATTCTGTCTATGCAGGATGTATCTCTCTGGATAAATCTACAGTTACTCAACTGTGGCTCACTCTTGAATTCTTTCCTGCACAAAGCCAAGGACCCACACTTGGCGGGTACATCCCAGGGACTCAACTGAGACCTGGGACATGACCATCCTCTTGCCCCACATTCATTTTCCTGTATCACCTTCAACAATAGCACCTACCATACAGTAATGTTTACATGTTATCTCCAACCGCTCCATGGGAATAGGACTGCCCGCTTTATACATCTTGGAGTTGTTAGCACCTTACAAAAATCTCCAGCATGCAGTAAGTCTTCATAACTATTTTCTGAATTAAGGAGTGTGAGTGGATGTGCTACCAAGTAACCACAGGAGTGAAGAGAAAGTCATTCATGAGGACTAGGGGTGCCTTTTGGAGAATGTTGAAACGTCAGACACACTTCATAGAAGGACCAAGGCTTCACAGAGCTTCTACATGCTGGCAAACTGGAGCCAGGGTTTTGGAGACGAAGGTGAGCTTTGAAGGCGGGGAGGAGACTGAAGGAAGAAAGCTTACCCGGGTGAGGCAGAGCTTCAGGCAGGAAAGTTTTAAGAAAGCAAAGGCTTTTAAAGCCACCTTGGTGAGGTCCAGGGGCCTTAATTATTAAGGTGTCAGAAAACTATTGAAAGGCTTCCTAGATGTATTGGACAGGTCATTACAGAAGGTAGAACATCACTGTCTAGAGACGTCTTAAAAGAGCCACTTCTAAACATACCACCTCTGCCTGCGTAAATACCTATCCTTGAAGGAAGGAAAGAACTGGAATGGGTCTTCCTTTATTTGACCTAGGCTGCTTTAAAATGGCTGAGACTGCCCTGAGGAGGAAGACGGATACACAGTGCCAGGGGAGGAGGGCTGGCCAGGGCTACACGGTAGTTGACGCCCCAGGAAACCGACATACTGGAGGCGTCCCTCAATCTCTAATGAACTCCATGATTCTGTGCTCTGATAGGCCCTCTTACATCATGAAGCAAAGAAAGCATCTTCATTGTGTGTCTAAAGCTAGTTTACTCCCTGGGGCTGGTTCTTTGATTGCTGTGCTTCTGAATATTTGCATAAGAATGAGACACAATGGCTCAATGATTACGCAAACCCCAGGTGGGCTGATTTCTGGATGGACTTGGAGGAGAATTGACCTTTAACTCTTCTGGGAATCTCTGGAACAAGCTAAAGGACTACAGAACTTATTCCGAAGATGGGCTGGGTCGAGATTGACACAGGTTTTTCTTTTAATTGTTTTTAGGCCAAGGAGATAAGGGAGGATGAAATTTCTCTTTGGCTCCAGCATCCCCTCTCCCCTTCACTGTGACCCTGCACATGGCCACTTTACTCCACACCCGCTACGTGCTCCCACTCAAAGGTCAGCCCCCTTCCTCCAGTTGCCACCAAACATAGATTTTTCCAAATGTAGACTTTTCCAAGGGGCCAGAGTTTTTTGCTTGCTCCTGGTCTATGTTTATATCCTGATCCCAGCTCTCTTCCCTGCATCTATATCGTAAAGTCTTCACCAACCCCATGAGTGTCACCTCACATGACATTTCTTCAAGCACGTTGTGTTGTCACCAAGGTCACTGCAGTGGGTGTGTTAGAGCAGGCAGATAGTTAGATATGAGCAGAGAAAGGAGGACATAGGTCAAATGGCAGGAATTGGGCAGAAAGGAGGGGCACAGGCCAAATGCAGGGAACCACACAGCATGTAAGCACCAGGGGTCCCTGGGCAAAGAAAGAAAAGCAGGAAACTTGGGGCTGATAAGGGATCACACCTTTTGGGTGGCCTGGAAACAAAGAAAGGTGAGAAAAGGCAGGAATTTCCAGTGTCCGAATGTAACCTTTTGCTCATTATACCCTCATTTCAATAAAATTAACCTTGCAGATCAGAAGTACCCAGCATACACCGACGCCATGACACTTCCAATCCAGACTAAGTAAGGAAAAAAATCCCTCTTTCCTTTGGGAAGGTGGAGTTGGGATGATAATCAGGGAATATGACCCCAAACCCTTTCCTCCTCAATGAATATTCCGCCCATTCATTTTTACACCCTATGTAGCTAACTCGCCAAAGAAATACAGGGCAGCCGCTCACCTGAGCCTGCCCACTGTCCCCTTGAGAGTGTACTGTCCATCTTTTAATAAATCCTTACCTTACTTTTTTTAACCTCTAAGTCTTGTCTCTGAATTCTTTCTGGGACGGGACAAGAACCTGGAACACCGGTTGCATCCACCAGCAACAGGTGCTATGAGTGAGGTTGTGAATTTTTAGTCTAAAAATGAACCCCTTCCATGATGGAGAAATAAAGAATGCTTAAAGGTAGTTGCAAGGGGAACTGGGGACCGTACACATCTCTCCTGAATTGGGCCTCATGTAAAAATGATTGCCCATCACTAATCCATGCTGGCTGCACTGCCTTCTCAAGGTCTCTATGTACTCAAGACTGTGACACTGAAGGAGGATTAATAAAATGGCCACACTTAGGCTAACAGATTGCTTATTCTTTAATTTTTGCTTTAGTTTTTTTTGAGGGGGGGAGGTAATTAGGTTTATTTACTTATTTCAGCTGAGGTACTTGGGACTGAACCCAGGACCTCCTGCATGCTAAGCACACACTCTACCACTCAGCTGTAGCTTCCCCCAGATTGCTTATTCTTATGCTTGCCCTTAGAACGGTCAACAAACCTGACCAACAGGTTGCTACCCACAGCTCAGGCCCACTGTTTAAACTAAAGCTATTGATCTTACTGTTTCTACTTTATTCCAGTAATTGAAAGTAATAATCATGCTTGGTCTTTGAGTCATTCTCCAAGGAGAAGGTCACAGGACTGTAACCTTACAAAATAACCTGAATTACCAAGAAGACCACACCTTGGGTGTTCTTGTAAGATAAAGAGATGCAAACAGTGACAACCACTAGCCTTTACAGAACTGGTCGCTTGGAGGCATCATGATGCCGCTCTAAGTCTTCTGATGAGAAAACGATTCTGTTGATTGTTATTGAAGACTTAGTGTTTGAGCTATGGTTATATGACCACCCTAACCCCCTCCCCAAGGTGGGTTCACAGTTTTGAAGGCACTAGCCTGCTGTGAGTCCCCTTTGCCCAGCAAAGCAAAAAAATTGCCTTTTTCCTTCTAAGCTCCAAGACCTTGTCTCTGGGTTATTCGACTCATCAAGGACAGGGGCCAACAAGACCTTTGAGGCTTGAAGCTCTGTCACATTTCTTCCTGGAGTGGCCACACAGCTGACATTCAGTAAACATGTTTGTCTATTTAGGAGAGAAGCTGCCTGTGTTCTGTGGGCAGACATCATCGCATTCCTGCCTTTTTGCATGAATCTTAGACTCATGCCTCATCCCTGCAAAACCAAACCAGTGTCCCCATAATATTCCCATTTTCTCTCACTTGCCCTTGACCGCGGCCTTGGCTACTGTTTTTCCTCTTTCTCCGAAAAGAGAGTGACTTGGTCCACTTCTCCTACTCCCCAACATTGTAAAATCCCCAGCACTGTAAAAGCAGTTTCCTTTACTCACAGAAACTGTCCCGGCTGCATTCAGCAGGGGCCTTTTCGTTGAGAAACCAGCTGGGCCCCGTTTCGTCCCTTCGCATGCGCGGCGGCTGGTTCTGTCGCCTTGTCATGCTTCCATCCTGGCCTCCCCAACAACACACTGTGCCTCCAGGTCCCCAAGGACCCTGAGGCCACTTCTCCCCTTCCCCATATCAGAGCCTCCTTTTAGCCCCCAAACACGAGTGCTGCTGAGGTTCTAACACTGCTCTCCCCCCACCTCCCTCCCGTCTAGAACCTGCTCCTAAACGGGCTCCACCTGCACCGGCAGCACTGGCCTCACTGAGAGCCTGTTAGAAACGCGGACCCTTAGATCCCACCCTGCCCTTCCTGCATCAGAATCTGCATTTTTATTAAGATCCCCAAGTGACTCATCTGCACGTTAAAGTTGAAGAGGTGCTGGTCTACAGCAGCACCATCCAACAGGGATACAGTGTGGCCCACACGTGTAATTTGAAATTTCTAGTAGCCACGTTAAAAACATGACAAGAAACAAGTGAAATTCATTGTCATCATATTGTTCCTTTAACGCAATGTAAATCCAGACTCTTATAATTTCAGCGTGTAACGCATATGAAAATTCCTGGAATAGTTTACGCTCCTTTTTTCGTAGTGAGTTTTTGAAATTCAGTGTATATCTTACCCTTCCAGCACACTTCACCACAGCCTCATTTCAAGTGTTCAGCAGCCACGCAGCTAGCGCTACAGTATTAGACAACATAGCTCTGGAGTTTGGCACAGAGATTAAGGTTCAAATGAACAAAATCTGTGTTTGAACCTCACTTCAGCACAGATCAGCTTTGTGATCTTGAGCAAATTACTCTTCTCTGGATTCCTTTCCACATGATGTGAACAGAGTAAGAGCAACCAATTCACAGGGTTGATGCAGATTAGAGACAGTGTCTGTAAAAGTATACAGTTAGCCCTTTATAAATGGTGACTATTAATACTCTCCTGTATTTTCCGGGCTTTATCTAATTATATGCAAAATTTGCCTTCTTAATAAGCAACCCATTAACTACCATTATTATTATTTGTAGAAAATTTTCTTACAACTTAATAGTTATTAAAAGACTGTTTTAGTGCTTCTCCACATGGTTTTTAGCAATTGATTCAGATATAAACAGTTTAAATCCTTGCTTCCACAGTTAGATGATGGCATACACTCTGGAGCCAGGTTGCCTGGCTTCACGTCCAAGCTCTGTCACTTACCAGCGGTGCCTCAGTGTCCTCATTCAAAATAGGGCTAAGAACAGCCTCTATGGAGTTGTAAAGATTAAAGGAATGACTACATAGAAATTCCTCACACCAGTACCCGACCCATACTAGGCATTACTCAGGTAATAATAATGAACAAATCAATGATAACAAGTATCAAAAGTTTGGGGATATTGGAAATGCCTGTGTTAAAAGTGTTAAACAGAACACAGACTGGTTCTTACAGTATGATCACAACTATATTAAAATCAAACTTGTAGAATTATGGCTAGGAGTAAGATGCCAAATGTTAATTTTGATTTTGTTTGGGAGAGAATTTTGAGTGATTTTCTTTTCCTTTTTGCTTTCCTAACTATGTATTAATTTTGTAATGAGGGAAACCAAATTAACTTTATTTTTAAAATTGCTCACTGGTTGAGAGCATGGGGTGTGGAATAATGCTCCCTGGTCCCCCTGAGAGCACTGTGGTAAGTGAAATAAGTCAGACAGAGAAGGACAAATACTGGATGGTCTCACTTACCTGTGGAATCTGAAAAAAAGCCAAACTCCTAGAAATAGAGACTAGAATGGGGATTTCCAGAGGCTGTGTGGGTAGAGGAAATGGGGAGTTGTTGGTCAAAGGATACAAACTTCCATTTACAAGATGAGCAAGTTCTGGGGATCTATTATATAACACGGTGACTATAATGAACAGTGTATTATATACTTGAAGGTTGCTAAAAGAGTAGGTTTTAAATGTTCTCATCAAACACACACAATCTGTAGTTATGTGAGGTGATGGATGTGTTAGCTCACTTTATTGTGGTAATCATTGCACATTATATATGTGTATCAAATCATCATATTGCACACTTAAACTTGCACAATGTTGTATCTCAGTAAAGCTGGAAAATGAAATAAGAAATGAGGAAGAAAAGATTCACTTCACAGATTACAGAGAAGCAAATTTTAATTTTATTTTAATTAAATCAAATATTAAAACAAAACCCCAAATTCCCTGGGCTCTATTCTGGCTATGCTGTTCACTAGCTGATGGCCTTGGAGAAGTTGATTAACTCCTCTGTGCCTTGATTTCCTCACCTACAAAATGAAAATAATAATTTTACTTAACTCACAAGAGTTGTCATGAGAATTAAATTATATAATACTTGTAAAGTCTTAGGAAAATGCCTGGCACATAGAATGCTAGTGATAATGAAGACGAAATAGGGGAAGGAGGAGGAGGGGGACGAGAAGAAGGCCTGTGTTAGTTATGTGTGCCTCCCCTTGGTTTGAATCCTGATTAGCTGTTGGAGTTAGGGCGTGTTTCTCAAGTTCTCTGAGTCTTAGCTTCCTTGTCTGTAAATGAAATAACACAGACAATATGCATGGGTCAGAAAGGTTGATACTGGGAATAAATAAGATCATTCATGTATAGTGCCTGGACCACAGTAAGCGCAATAATATTAAGTATTTCTTAAAAATTAAAACAAATTGGAATAACAATGTCTATTTCATAGGTTGCTGTGAAGATGAAATGCACTTGGAAAACTTAAGTACCATAAAAATGAGGCACTGGTTAAAAATGTCAACTCATTTCCACTAGATGGCAGCGGACGTCACCAAGTACAGTTGAGCCTAATTAAACACAGAGCTGAGGAAGAACACTAATACAAGACAGTTTTCCTGCAATTTCTTACTTCTGTGATTATACGGGAATGTGGTTGGAGGGTATATATTATTTCAAAGGCGTGATCTACCTTCTTAAGCTTAGGAATATTTTTGTTTGATGTAGATTGTGAAAAAGGATTGTTTTTATTAGAGAGTCTGTTCTAGAGCCACATTCATCTTCTCCCTCAGTTCCGTCTTCAACTCTGGACATCCCCACATACACCTATGCTCTGGCCTAGCCCCTTGTTACTCAAGTGTGTAGTCCACGGACCACCAGCAGCAGCCTCACCTGGGAACTTGTAGAAATGCAGAATCTTGGCCTTGCCCTAGACTTACTGAATTTCAGTGATTCACAAGTATATCAAAGTCTGAGAAACACAGCTTTAGCCACAATGAACCTCTTAGAATTCTCTGAAGGAGTCATGAAAACTTTGCACCTGCTGTTCTTCCCAAACCAGAAACAACCCCTTCCCCATCTAACAGGCAAACTGGTCTTTTATTTACTCTTCCTATTTAACTTATTAGAGAGGCAAACAGCAGGTTGCTAAATTCAGTTCAAGGAGGATAGAGGAAACTTGTAAAAAGTCTATAGAAAAAAGAATTTCAGATTAAGCTTAAAATTAAATACAATGCTCTTTTAAATCCACAGATCAATAAAACAATAACCTTTGGAATAATATTTTCTACCTGACAAAGACATTTGCAACTTATCACCTACAAGTTAAGATCCAACTATACAGAATCTAAGCCCTATCAGTAATAAATAATAAGCCAAATAAGATAACATCCTCTAGCAAACAACTATATATAAATTAAACAAGTCCTACTGTACAGCACAGGAACTATTTTCAACATCCTATAATAAACTATAATGGAAAATAATATTAAAAATTATATATATATAAATTATATATATATATGTAAAACTGAATCACTTTGCTGTATACCAGAAACTAACGCAGCACTGTAAATCAACTATACTTCAATTAAAAAAGAGAAACAAAGATGACATCCTCTCAAATCTGATGACCCCCTTGCAGGCTTCTTAGACAATCCTCTAGTTTGGCTTTGCAGAAGCACATAGTGATATTTTGCTTTATTTCCAAGTTTTGGAGATTTTATTTAAAAGTTTAAATTTGATGACAAGAGGCAATAGAAATACACGTGGCAACTTAGAAACTTGATAGAGTAGGATTTCCATTATGTTAGTGTCAGTGGAGGAAGTGAGTATCTACACCACAGAGCTGAATGGAAAGGAAAACAAGATTGAATTAGGCTTGGGTTTTATATCTTCCGGACCTTTTTAGCCCCACTACACTAACTATAAAATGGAGATAACATTTATTTCATTTGGCAATTAATCTCCAATATTTTGGTCCTGGAGTCCAAGACCAAATTTTCATACTCTTAAAAATTATTGAAGATCCTAAAGATTGTCTTCTGCTTGTCTATCAATGTTTAATAATATTTGAAATTAAAACTAAGAAATTTAGAAAATATTACCTCATTTAAAGTAATAATAATAAAACTCATTACTTTTTAACATTATGGTAACAAGTAACGAATTTTATTATTATCATTATTAGTATTATTTATAACAAAATTTTTGTGAAAAATACTATATTTTCCAAAACCCCACAAAAGTTTGGTTTTGATTCAGAGGCCCCAGTTAAAGTTTTCCACGGTGTCTTTGGTGCTTCTGTAACTTTCATTTAGGTTAGATTTAATGACATGCTGGTCCAAAATGGGCCTAGGGGTGACAGTATATATTTTTGGTTTTTGTATGGCCTGATTAACTATACCAATTAAATTTTTAAAAATTCTCTATCCATAGGTTCTTTTTTATTTAAAAAATTATTTATTTGCTCATTTATTTATGTATTAATCTACAATATTATGTTAGTTTCAGGTGTACAACATAGTGATTCCATATTTGTATAGATTATACTGCATTTAAAGTTATTATAAAACATTAGCTATATTCCCTTTGCTGTACAATATATCCTTGTATCTTATTTATTTTATATGTAGTAGTTTGTACCTCTTAATCCTCTTATCTTGCCCTCTCCCCATTCCTCCTCCACTGTAACCGCTAATTTGTTCTCTATATCTGAGTCTGTTTCTGTTTTGTTTTATTTATTCATTAGTTTTATTTTTTAGATTTTTTGGTTTTTAAAAAATTTTTTATTGAAGTGTAGTTGATTGGATTTTTAGTTTTTTGATGAACCCCCATACTATTTTCTGTATGGCTGCACTAGTTTACATTTCCACTAGTAGTGTACAAATGTTCCCTTTTCTCCACATGATCGCCAACGTTTGTTATTTGTGGACTTTTTGAAGATAGCCATTCTAACAAGTGTGAGGTGATATCTCATTGTGGTTTTGATTTGCATTTCCCTGATGATTAGCGATGCTGAGTAGCTTTGTTGGCCAACAGAATCTAAGCCTGATCAGTAAGAAATAATAAGCCTGTTGGCCACGTGTGTCTTTAGAAAAATGTCTCTTTAGGTCTTCTGCCCATTTTTGAATTGGAATGCTTATTTTTTTGATATTGAGTTGTATGAGCTGTTTATATTTTTGGTACTAACCTCTTATCGGACGTAGGATCTATTGGTCTTGTATAATCAATTAGGAGTAGCATTGATTGTGATTAATTATTTGAACAGTTTTTTGTTGGGCTATTTATCACAGTAATATTACTAGAATGTAAGCTCTTTGAGGGCAGGGATTTTTAGTATGTTTTGTTCACTGCTAAATATGGTTTTATGGACCGTGCACTTATAGCATTTTGTAAATATTTGTGAAATGGATGAATGGATAAAATAAATGCAACATTTTTAGGATCATATCTTCTGGGTAGTGGGGATAGTTTCATTCAAAGATGTTTATCTCAAAAATTTTTTTTCCTATAATTTCCAAATTGTGAAACCACAGAGTCTACAAAAAAAAAAAGCTCTAAAAACAACTTTGTGTGAAGAATGATAAATACCTGAGAATTCTCTCCAAAGAAGTACAATTTAAATTTATTGATGATTAGTTTTTTAAAAATTCTGAGAACCAGGTGTGTAGTGAGTTAGCAAAAATATTTTTTGATAAATTCTCAGTTTTGATCACTGTGTCTCTGTTTTCTCCCTCCTTCGTAGGCTGCTTCTCCACGTCTGTCAAAGTTCTGCACATAGTAGTGCCCCAGGGGTCTGATCTTGGACCTCTGTCATACTCTCCCCCTGGGCATTGGGGTCCATGGGTTTTAATACCTTTGATATGCTGATGACTTCTGCATTTACATCTCCAGCTCCAAATTTGTCATTTCAACTACTTTGTCTACACGTCCCCTTGGATGTCTAATGTGCCTCCTCTGCAAACGTTCTTTATCACAGAAGTGGCATCAACACACATCCAGCTGTTCAGGATAAAAATCTCAGGAAGCATCCTTGGTTCTTCTCATCACTCCAATTGGTTCCACCTCCAAAATAAATCCTGAATCTGACCACTTCTCGCCAGTCCCCTGCTACACACTAATTTAAGGCACCATCTGCTCTTGCCTGGATTACTGCAAAAGCCACCTAATTTGTCTCCCTGCCTCCACTCTTACCTATCTCTTGTCCATTCTTCATCCAATGTCTTAAAATGTAAGTCAGGTCAGGGGCAGTCCATTACTTAAAGTCCTCCACTGGCTTCCCACTGCAACCAGAACAAATCCAAAGCCCTTATCATGACCTACATCATCATGCACGCTCTTGGCCTTGTGATTCCATCGCCCTCACCTTTCCCCCTCCTTCACCTAGAGCTTCAGCTGAACACACTGAACTGGCTCCTGCCTCCAGATCTCTGCCCTTGCTTTTCTGTGAGCCTGAAATGGTTGTCACCAAGGTCTTCACCAGGCTTCCCTCTCATCCTTCAGCTTTCAGCTCAAATGTCACCTCTGAAGGGCCTTTTCTGATCTTCCAATGGAAGTCTTTCCCTGCCCCCACCACTCTCTAGCACTTAATTTTAGGAAGTATTGTATTCACTTGTTTTGGAGTTCCCTGTGTCACCCCGTCCCTAGCACCTACACTAGAAAGCTTCTTGAGAGCAGTGACCTCCCTTGCTGAGTTCAGCCCCAAAACATTTCCTGGGACAGAGCAGATGCTCAGAAACTGAGGTTGACTGACAGAGCCATCCAGGGCTCTTACAAGGTTCTTGTTCGCTGCAGGGAGAGATGGTCCCCATAATCGTTTACTCCCGCCCTCCATGGGGCGAGGCGCTGACGTCTAGCAACCACCTCTCCTCTAGCTTCCTCTCCCTCCTTCCTCCCTTCTGCCGCCCCGCCCCCCCATCCTTTCCTGCTCCTCCCCCCTCCTACCTGCCTGGCTCATCTCCCCTCCGCCCCGTCCTCCCTCCGCTTACCGCCCCTCCCTCACCCCACCCTGTCGCGTGTCCGAACCGCGGGCGCCCTCCGAGTCGCGCGGGCGCGAAGCGCTCGGTGACCGATGGGCGGCCGCGGAGGGAGGATGGGGCTCGCGGCGCTGCGTTTGGTGCCGTTGCTCCTGGTCTGGTGGGACTCGGCAGGTAATGCTCCCCATTCGGCCGGCGGCCCTAGGACCGGCCGGCCAAGGAGCAACCGAAAGGGGGATCTCGCCGCAGCTGCCGCTCCCCGGAACCGGGCCTTGGCGTCGTTCGGCCGCACCCGTTACTGGCGGTTCCGGGCCGGCCCTGCGGTCCTCGAGGGACTCGAAGTTGGGAGTGTGCAGGGATGGCATTGTGCAGCCAGCAGCCCTCTTTAATTCTTGCTTGGGCTTCGTTCCCAGCATCTTCTTAGTGACACCTTGCTGTCTGCTCATTCTCCCTTCAAGCGGATTTTCTGGAGCCCAAGATCCGGAGTTGGGTGTTTATGGACCCAGGAGCCATACAGACCTCGGCAGGAGATGTACAGGAATCAGGAACTGTGAATGCTAAGCGTGCCAGGCACTCTGGGGCTCATGAAAAAGGGGCTTTTTAGTCCAGCCAGACTTGCCACCCATGTAAACTGGAGTTAAAATGTTAACACCTAATGTTAAGTTTCATGTTTATCACTCTGAGCCACAGAGGAAAAGAATATCGTGAATTAAGAGTTACTTCTCTGATTTTTGTTCCGCAGCTGTAAAGTCCTTCCCCAAGTAATCCTATTAGGGTGGTCAGTTACGGAACCAGTACCAAATGATTTCTGTGTGCCTGCTAGGAGGGGTGTCAGAACACAACTGAATATCCTTTTTTGGAGGGGGTGGGGAGGCTGGCTTGAAAGAAGCTTGGTATCTGAGGGAAAGGGAGAAGGTGTGGCCTGTATAAATCACCAGCCGGATTTTTAAAATTCCTTATGAACAAGAATTAACTTTAATCTCATCCTTTAAAATGTCTGTTTCCTTCTTGCAGCCTCTTTGAACGCTCAGTTTGGTGAAACTTCAGAATACAGAACGGTAAGTACGAAACCACTTGTATTGTTTCTACTAATACAGTGAAGCCCACAGTTGTTTGGGCTGGAGGCTGGTTTTCAGGTCTGACCTGCCACTTTTGAAACCACTGAGTGCTTCTCTAGCAACCAGATTCGCAGGCAGGGCTTTGGACACAGATCACAACGTAAATTTTGGTTGAAAATTAGGTCAGGCCTTGAAGGCCCTAGGGCTTTGTTTCCTTCAATATTTCCTTTAATGATTCAGAAGGTCCTAGGCCTAAAGATTATACTTTGTACTAGATATATATTATCAAATTAAATTCTGTGGAACTAAAGGAAGACCAACCAAATGAGAACAAGCAAAAGCTAGTTATAGAGCTAGATGGAACTAGTGAGTCAGCCAAGCCACCAGCATTTTGGCTGAGATTCAAAGGCAGAGGAGCGGGAAAGCTTTACAATGGGGAAAAGGGAAGACTTCAGGTGTGCCCTGATTGAGGCTGTTGGCATGGGGAAGCTGTAGGTTGGTTAACTAGATGCAGGCGTGCTATGTGGTTGGTTGGGAGTGCGTATTTGGTTTTCTCTGATTGGTTGGAAGTTGGAAGCGGGGACAAAATTTAGGGAAGCTAATAGTTATTACTCAAGCCCTGGCCATTTTGGGCTGATTGTTACAGAGGTTATTGTGTGGCTTCCTGGACTTCACTTGAGGTAGCCATCTGACTCCTGCCACGTCTGACTTACAGCAGGTGGCTTCCTGGGCTGGGCATTCTAAATAATGAGTTGGTTTCCTGGGTGGGCTGCTGCAGGTTGTGGGTCAGAGTTCTATTTAAATATCTGGTCTGGCACTGTTCATTTTATATTCAGTCTCTCAATTCTCACAATGACCTTGTAAGATAGACAGATACTATTATTTTACCTGTAAGGATTTGACCTCAGTGGGTTAGGTAACTTTGAATATTCAATTCAGTGTAGACCTTTTCCAGGAAGCCTTCCCATTCTGTTTTCTTCCTCCAAAGCAGACATAAACACATTTTCTCTGTGCTTCCATTCAACTTATATGGCATCATCAGAATCACCATGTTAGTGTAGGGGAGGAAAAAATCTTTCCTCTACCTTTCTAAGCTCTCAGCTGGGCATGCATAACATAGGACAGATTAACAAGAGAAAAACAAACAGCCATTTATTAAC
The DNA here is from genome assembly GCF_048564905.1 of Vicugna pacos. Lineage (NCBI taxonomy): Eukaryota > Metazoa > Chordata > Mammalia > Artiodactyla > Camelidae > Vicugna > Vicugna pacos. Next base: position 82,675,147 of record NC_132988.1, read on the forward strand.
AAGTGCTTGGTGCATACATAGGGGAGCACTCAGAGATGAGTAACTCAAAGAGGTGGCTTAGAATTCTGGCTAATATAGCATCTTTAACAAAGAGCACCTACAGTCAACTTATCTTTGACAAAGGAGGCAAGAATATACAATGGAGAAAAAGACAGTCTCTTCAGCAAGTGGTGTTGGGAAAACTGGACAGCAGCATGTAAATCAATCAAGTTAGAACACTCCCTCACACCATACACAAAATAAACTCAAAATAACTTAAAGACTTAAATATAAGACAAGACACTATAAACCTCCTAAAAGAAAACATAGGCAAATCATTCTCTGACATAAATCTTAGCAATATTCTCCTAAGGCAGTCTACCCAGGCAATAGAAATAAAGGCAAAAATAAACAAATGGGATCTCGTTAAACTTACAAGCTTTTCACAGCAAAGGAAACCATAAGCAAAACAAAATGATAACCTACGAAATGGGAAAAAAATATTTGCAAATGATGCGACTGACAAAGGCTTAATCTCCAGAATATATAAACAGCTCATACAACTTAATAACAACCCCCCCCAGACAATCCAATCCAAAAATGGGCAGAAGACCTAAACAAGCAATTCTCTAATGGAAGACATATAAATGCCCAATAGGCACATGAAAAAAATGCTCAGTATCACTGATTATCAGAGAAATGCAAATCAAAACTACAATGAGGTGTCACCTCACACCAGTCAGAATGGCCATCATTCAAAAGTCCATGGATGATAAATGCTGGAGAGGGTGTGGAGAAAAGGGAACCCTCCTACACTACAGTGGGAATGTAGTATGGTGCAGCCATTATGGAAAATAGTATGGAGATTCCCCAAAAAGTTAAAAATAGACTTACCATATGATCCAGCAATCCCACTCCTGGGCATATATCCAGAGGGAACTCTAATTTGAAAAGATACATGCACCCCAGTGTTCACAGCAACATTATATGCAATAGCCAAGACATGGAAGTGACCTAAATGTCCACCAACAGATAACTGGATAAAGAAGCTGTGGTATATTTATACAAGAGAATACTACCCAGTAATGAAAAAGAATAAAATAATGCCATCTGCAGCAACATGGATGGATCTGGAGATCATCATCCTAAGTAAAGTAAGCCAGAAAGAGAAAAATGCCATGTGATACCACTCATATGTGGAATCTAAAAAAAGAAAAAAAGAGGACACTAATGAAGTCTACAAAAATAGAAACTGACTTGTAGACAATCTTATGGTTATTGGGGGAAAGCGGGTGGGAAGGGATAAATTTGGGAGTTTGAGATTTGCAAATGTTAACCACTATATATAAAAATAGATAAACAAATTTCCTCTGTATAGCACAGGGAACTATATTCAATATCTTGTAATAACTTTTAATGGAAAATATGAAAACAAATATATGTATATATATGCATGACTGGGACATAATGCTGTATACTAGAAACTGACACATTGTAACTGACTATACTTCAATAAAAAAAAAGAGCAATACATTTGTAGAAAAATGACTGGACAAAGGAAAATGATTTTCGGCTTCCAAGGGTGGCAAACAGTGGGAAGATAATATATAGGAGGAAACTAATGGCGTATGATTTGTCTGCAGATTCCTCAGGTGCCATCTCTGGGCTGATAAGAGTCCAGAGTCATTTCCAGTAAAGGAGAATTTATATCCTGCCTTTAAGCAGAAAAAGAAGCGATTAATCTGCTTCTTAACTGCCTTTAGCTCAGAATAATTTTTATGACATAGAGCCATATTTTCAGGGTGACATATACTGGTTTCCTTCAACGGTAAATACTTGTATACCATTTACTATGTGCCAAGCACCATTCTAAATGCTTTATGTAGAATAACTCGTTTAATCTTTTAGAGCACTGTGAGGTAGTTACCATTACTATTCCCTTGGTCAAGGTCGCATGGTAATGTGACCAATAGGGGTTCATCCCAGGCATTCTGACTCCAGACCTGGTACTCCTTACTAGCCCAGCATAGCACTGAATTGTAATTGCCCGTCTCCTCCTGGGCTGTATACTCCTGGGAGTCATGGATGATGTCTTATTTGTTGTTTGCTGCCCAGTCTCCAGCACTTCATGGGTGCTCAATAATACATTTGGTCATATGACTCAGTTTTCTTGAGTTTGAGTTTCTTTCCGAAAATGGGAATAATAACAGTAGAAACTCTATCAGCCACCCTCCATTTACGCAAGCTCACATACAACCTTCCCCTGTCTCTCTGAACGGTTCCTACAGCAGATCAATTACTCACTGGTTGTAGATGGACTACTGTCTTGTATGACTCCTCTCCTGGATGCCAGTAGAGTGTATTTCCCATCAGTGGAGTTACGTTCTTACCAAGACTCATGTGTGTGTTCACAAGCCTGTTACATGGGCCTCCACTCTTATTTTAATAAAAAATGTAAAGACAGCATAAACATGAGTGTGAAGAAATAAAGTAGTTTATATAAGAACTGTGTTGGATGCTTTTGAAAGACTAGCTAAAGGACGAATTACTAAAAAAAAATTGCTGTTGAATTAGGTGTAGGTAAAACAACTGTAAATAATGGGAAAAGATTTTTTAGAATCGTGTATTTCCTTGATTTGCCAGTGTCTTAAAAGTCTCACCATATTTTTAAATGGGGAGTTTTACTCCCCAGCAGACATTCAGATTGTCATTCTGGTTGTCATGACTGGGGAGTTGTTACTGGCATCTAGTGGATAAAGAACAGAGATGCTACTAAACATCCTACAATGCACGGGACAGCCTCACACAGCAAAGAGTTACCTCGTCCAAAATACAAAGGGGGTCGAGAAATCCCATTTTAAAGAAGCCAAAACAGGAAATCACAGGTGATTTATTCTGAGTATGATTTTTGCAGTGATAGCACACAGAACTCTAACTAGTTGAAACATTCAAAGGAAAGGTCTTGTGTCTTGTGTCAGTTAGGATTAAATTCAGCTGCAAGTAACAATGACTCAGAGTAACAGCTAACAGCACTGCCCATCCTAGAATGTGGCCTTCATCCTCCTGGTCTGTATGATAAACATGAGAACTCCAGGCGCCCACCAGCAGGACAGAGGAATGGACAAAGAAGGATAAAAACTGGAGGAAGCAGAGGACAGGCGCCAACTTTCTTTTAAAGGAGGTTCCCAGAGGCTACTGCACAATAATTCCACTTATATCCCATTGGTCTGTCCTGGATCACATGGTCATACCTAGCTGCAAGAAAGGGTATCTTATAGTAGGTAGCATTCCAGCTGGCCACGGGCCCTGTCATTGTCTTACATCAGAAGATTGGCAATTTTTGTTTTCATTTATATGTTTCAAGATAAAATGTTTAGGGTATGTATTATTTTTTATTCTTGTTTCCTTGCTTTAATTCACCTTTTCTATTAAATGACCGGTTACTGCTTGTCTCAGTCTCACTGGGGTAAGAGGGCCTCTTCTCTCCTGGGAGAGCAGCCCTGGAACGCAGCATCTCAGTGAGCCTGGGGCAGCCAGAGCACATCAGGCTCCTAAGTGGAGCACAGAGGACTGAACGGTGGGTAGAAAGGGGCAAAAAAAAAAAAGTTCCTTCAGAGTTTGGCCCATGGCCAGCCCTGCTCAGGTCTCTATGAATCCAGATAATATCAATGGAAAGGTATATTTCATTTATTCAGAGTGCAAAACAGGGTGACTTACTCTGAAGTGAGAAAAGGTGATCACTATTTACTAAAACAAAACAGAAATACATCAGGCCCTGTATTTCACCTTTTGTTACAGTGGGACTCTGCACACGTTGGTCTGATCACTGTGACCAGTTCTAGTCTTGGCCCTGCTGGAGACTATGGTCCTGAGCAAGATGTACGACCCCTCTGGCCTCAATTCCATCAAATCTGAGGGTTGAGTTCCATGACCTAATATCAGTTTCTTAGGGCTGCCGTATTACTACAAACTGGGTGGTTTAAACCATAGAAATTGGATTATCTCCCAGTTCCTGAGGCTAGAAGTCTAAACTCAAGGTATTGCAGGGTTGGTTCCTTCCAAGGGGTGTGAGGGACAATCTATTCCATCCCTCTCGCCTTCTCTCTGGTAGCCTCAGGCAATCCTTGGCTTGTAAACCACGTTCTCTCTGTGTCTTCACATGATCTTCCCTCTGTGCATGACTCTGTGTCCAGATTTTCCCTTTTATAAAAAGGACACTAGTCATACTGGATTAGGGCCCACTCTACTAACCTCATTTTAACTCGATTACCTATATAAAGACCCTCATACCTAATAAGGTCACGTTCTGAGGCACTGGGGGTTAGGACTCTAACATATCTGTGGGGCAGACACAATGAAGCCCATGACAACCCTTGAAGTCCTGTTCTGAACCTACTGCTTTCTTGAGCACTGCTGCTTAGATGCCAGTATCTTAAAAGTCCCGACAAGAAGACTAGATTCCCCAGCGCGTCTGGGCATTACTCCAGGGACTGAGGTAGCAGGCAGCAGGATATTCACGTGGCAATGGTAGTGACGAGCAAATTATGAAGCTGGAGGACAGTCAAGTAGGTACGGTGGCATGTCTTGGACTTTCATTTAAAAGTCAGCCAGACTGAACCTTCCTCTGAGGTCCTTTTCTTCAAGCATGAATTGACCCATTGCTTCAACATTGCACAGATTTTTACATTAGAAAAACCTTTTTTTTGTGGGGGGGAGAATAGAAACCTTTCTGTAGGATGTTTCTAGGAAATCCAGGAATACTTGGGTCTTTGTCCTCCCCTGAGCTATTTTGTGATGAGAATGTCTCAGGTTATTCTCCAATTTCTGTTTCCCTTTCTCTTTTCCAGCCAAATTGCTATCAGTATAAATTACCAGGATGTCCCAGAGACTTTAGCCCCGTGTGTGGAAGCGACATGTCCACTTACCCCAATGAGTGTACTCTGTGCATGAAAATCAGGTAACATAATTTTACAGTATAAATTAGCCAAGTTTTCTTCAGTTCTTTTCTTGCATTTCGATTCCTTAGGAAGTTGTGACTCTTTTTTTGGACATAAGAATCAAATGTGACATAGTAGTTCTGTTTTCATACTGACACTTAAAAGGACACAGAATCCTTCAGTGTATTTTCTAGATCAGTGTTAGAGAATGAGGTGTGTGACTAATCAGATAATTAAGTGATGTTACTCTCCAGGGATGTGCAGTTTCCCCAAATGAAGACTATATTTAGTAGTTGAATTCTGCAGAATGGTAAATGTTCTTTTAAATTCAGAGGACATGTGTAGGTGACCCACACACCCTGCACCACTAGTCAGAAAACAGGTCTCAATAAGTCTCCATGGTAGAATGCTCAGTAACAAATGTATTACACCCGATGCCCTCCCATGTAACACACCTGACCAGCTCAGATGGCCGTGGCTCCTCCTCCAGGTGAGCTGCTTTGTGTTTCAGGGCTCCGTTCTCTGACCTCGGTGAGTTACTAGGCCCTCTCTGAGTGACTTCGGGGGTAGCTCCCTGTGCCCTGGGGTGATGGAAACATGGTAGAGTTGGGCTTTCACCCTCACTGTTTCCTGGATTCAGCTTTAAAAATGATTAAGTAAGCGTCACCCTGGAAGAATCTAATGTATAATGACGTGAGCCTGTTTAATACAAATAGTGGGATGGTTTCAAGATGGTTGGGAATAAATGTCTTTTTAATGGTTTCTTCAATTTGCAGGGAAGATGGTCATGATATAAAAATAATCCGAAGTGGACCATGCTGATGGAGCAGTTTACAGAAGACCACTTTTGACTGTACACTAGATCAACTTCATTTTCCCTTTTTTTCTTTTCCTATGTTTCTTTGTGTGAAATTTGTTAACCCACATTTTCTGAGATGAAGTGTGGAAGAGAGCTATGGGCAGTGCCTGATAATTAAAACAAACAAAAAAATCCTTGTTTCTTGCCTTTTTTCCCTTGAGTTAAGCTTATTGCCCAGATGACTTATGTGTTACTTTATTTATTTGGAATAAAATCAGCAGTGTAATCAGTTACCACTGTTCTCTACTGAATACCTATTCCTACTCAGTAGGCTCACGTAGCTCCTTTCCTCTGAGGCAAAGATGAATTTCACTAAGGGAGGAGTGGAGTCACTGTTGAGAGGGCAAAGTTTATTCTTCTTCTGCATTTCCCTGAATCTTGGATATTTAATGTATGTGTAGCTGGTACAGTGATCTGCACAGGGCAAATAACTGTGAAATACTTGGAGCTGACTTTAGCCAGAGCTGGTAAAGTCAAAGAATCATGCGAGTAAAGTATTCCATATCTCCTTTCAATACAGTTTTCCTTCAGGGTTAATGCAAGAATTTACCTTTTTCCTCCTTTTAGAGCAGTGGTTCTCAACCCTGGGTGATTTTTCCCCAGGGGACACCTGGGCATATGTCTGGAGTCTAGAGGCATTTTTGGTGTGAAAAGTGGGTGCCACTGATGACATCCAGCAGGTAGAAGACAGCGATGCTGCCAGACATCCTACGGCGCACAGGACAGCTCCCAGCAACCAAGCATTTCCAGTCAGTAGTGCTGAGGTTAAGTCACCCAGTTTTAGAGTTTGATACAACACAAAGAATAAACACAGCAATAACAAAAGTGACCAAAGGTTAATTTAGAAAGACAATGCTTTCCAGGTAGAGGATTTTAGGTTAAGTCCTGCATTCTGGCTCCAGGAAACTGAAACATAAGGCAAGAGGTGGCTGGGAGAGTGTTAAGTGAAAAGAATATGGCTTTGGGGGTTGGGGGTTGAGCGAAACCTGAGTTTGAGTTCTGATTCCAACACTTGTGCTTCCATTTTCTTATGTGGAAAATGGGGATAATGCTCAACTCATGGAACTGCCCTGAGGAAACTGCTTAGCACAGAGCTTGGCACATAGAAACCCTGAAATTCTATTCTATTACTTCAAATACTTCTCTTAGAGGGAAAGCAACTGAAGCCCACAGAGGCAGACCAACCTGCCCAAGGTTATGGAACGCAGTTGAAATGCTCAGGACTAGCAGCCTGGTCTCCACATTCCCAGACCTCTGCTCTCACGTGGAACAGAGGCAATGATGTGGGAAGTTGTATAACATAAATGTGCCACGACTATATTTTGTCTTGTAACTATTTTTGGCTTAAAGGTTTTATAGAAGTCGTATATGCTTTTTGGAAAATTAAAAAATACACAAAAGTATATTAAAAGAGAAAGTCTTGATGCTCAACATTGCTAATTATTAAAGAACTCCAAATCAAAACCACAATGAACTCCTGTAACGCCCAGATCTAAGCCATTATTTCTACGTTCTCCACAGCTGGGGGGAAGCAACACATTTACACAACATTTAGAAATTTGACCAATCACATTTGAAAGCAGTCGCCACTGGCTGGATCTTTAAGACTGCCAAACTACCCAAACTCCCGCAGGCCATCTCTAGAGCAAGGAGTTTTATTTTTCTGTCTTGAAAGTGAGATAACATTCAATTAATGTATCTAATAGCTGCATTCACTACAGTATGCTTAATCCACAGAATTGAAATTACAGGCAAAATTTACGAGAGTCTATGATCTCAAGTGCTATCCTTTATGCTTCATATTTTTAAGACAAAAAAGCAACTGTTTTTTAGTATTCTAGCAAGTTCAAAAGTCAGTTTTCTTCTTGTGGGATAAGAGATCATGTTTACATGACATTTATGATAAAATTAGATTTCATACTTCTGTGGCTGTTTTTTTTTTTTTCTGTCCCCAAGTGAAATTAGTTTTCCTTTAACGGAGAAAGAAAAAAAATTAGGGAGGAAATAGATCAAAAATTAACAAAATTAAATAATTTTATGCAATTTTTTCTTCAAGGAGGACACTACTTTTGCAATTATAATAAAATACGCCTTTAAAAATTCATCTTTTTAAAGAAGGAAGAAAGATAATTTAAAAAGCCATGAGATGAATGGAAATCTTATTTGAACCAACAAATCAAAGAGCCAGAAATAGTGCATCAGTAATCTTTTACGGACTTCTGCCAAAGGTTCTCCCCATCCTGGAATAATTCTTGGCGGGCGCTGAGGCACAAGGGGGCAGTGGCTCCCTGGGAAATGCCGCATTCCGCTCAGCCTGAACCCAGCTCAACGGTTTCTCTAGTACACTGCCACTGCCCTGGGAGAGTCACGTTTCACTCACAAACTGCTTCTCAAAGGCTCTTGTGCTTTGATTCTTTGAAAACATCACTTCTATGAATAACACTGAATGAATGATCCAACTGAAGCTCACATGGGGTCAAGGACCCAGGCGAAATGACGACAAATAGAAATAGTTTTACCCCCTGGAGTCGGGGTTAGGCAAACACTCTCAGATTGTGGCTGGAAAAGCTGGAATTTGAAAGGCTACTAGAAAAGGGTTCAAGCTTAGCTGACCTGAGCAAAAAGCTCTGACGCAGTCGGGCAGGTTTATGAAGAAGCTTCCAACCTTCCTTCTCCAGTTTTACTGCCTCCCTGTTCCCCTCTGGTTCATTGTCTTTCATCCTGACTAAAACTTCTGCTCTGGTGAGCACATTCATTAATTCAGAAAATCCATAATATCCAATATTTGCTTGGCTATTTACAGTTTCCAAAGTCTTTCATACTTTATCAAGCACTTCCATGTAGGTTTTTCACCCACAATGTGAAATGCTTTGACATTTGACTTCCACTTTAATGCACGTCATTACTGGAAATGAGACTCCATCAGAGTGACCAAAGCTAATATAAAAAATCAGTGAAAGATTGGGGACCACATGCCAAGGACATCGCATTGGCCTGGCCACACAGACCAAGCTGCAGGTTAAAGGGCATGACATGGACAGAATGGAAGTGTTGAATCTGGGCTATGGAGCTCAGGAGTGAATTCCTCTCTGAAGAGGAAGGGCAAGGTGCCACTGCAGAGCATTTACCGCTCAAAGACTTTCAGCGGCATTCATGCACAAGAAATTGGCAGTGAATACATGTGAGATAGATGACTCTGATTTGCAATGTGCTACGATAGTCTTTGGAGGCGTGAAGAAGTCCTTTGTTTGCCATAGGGTGATTTATTAGGAAAACGTGTCCTCCTAAACCATATATTTCCATAGGCAGCAACAAGTCTAAGCCATGCAGAAGGATGTCACAGAAGAAGCATCTGCTACATAGTTTTTAGGGCTGTGTGGTTCTGTATACTAAATCAATGCACATATATTTGAATTTTTTTGTTCTACTTTTTGTCATCCGTGTTATAATTTTTGTGACAGAAAATAGCATTGTCCTAATAGGAAATCAAGGTTCATTCATGATGGCTTCTCTTTTGATTGTCAACCAGGAGGGATTTGGTTGTGAGGTGGGGGTTGTTATTTCTCTAGGTTACAGTTTAGGAGAAAATCAGAAAAGGTTAAGTCATCTTGTCATGGTCAACTAAAGAGCACAGCAGATCTTCTGACTCTAAATCTGGGTTTTAAAAAATATTTTATTTATTTATTATTGTACTATTTAATTATTTTACTTGGAGGGAGGAAAATTAGGTTTATTATTTTTAGAGGAGGTACTGGGAATTGAACCCCAGACCTCAGGCATGCTAAGCATATGCTCTACCACTTGAGCTGTACCCTCTCTCCACTACCCCCTGCTCCTTTTTTTAAAAATCATTGTGCTCTGAAAATATCTAACTCTGTTAAGGAAATCCTTTCACCAGACCACCTGTGTTTCACCTCTCTGCAGTGGATTTGGTGGCTATTGTTCTGCATTTCGGAACATAAAGAAGACAGGCATCAAAAAATTTAGTGTTTTCAGTGCTGCTGACTGAGGAGCTTCTTACTTAGACTCTGTCGGGGAAAAAAGTTGGTTTCTAAGTAGGTGGCAGCACTTGGCTGGTTTATTGTTTGTTGAGCGCCAAGGGTATGCTCGATCCAGCAGGAAAACAACACACGGTACCATCAGTGCCTTCTCTGAGCCCACACTTTCAGGCTTATTGGCTGATATCACAGACAGAGAATAAGATAAGCAACAGACCAATGGGTGTAAAAAAAAGTCTTGGAAAGTTGTTGTTGTTAAATAAAAGCCATATTAGCAGCCAAGTAAGTCAAAGCACCCTGGACACAATTTATACATTTAATCGCAATTTAGAGTTAATATTAGGTCCATAAGATGGTAGTTTGTAAAGTTAGGATTAGCAACTTCCCTGCACACTTTCAACCTGATTCTCTTCTGAAACAGATCTTCCTCTCACTTTCTTCTGCTCTCTTTCTATGGTCTCCCCAAAATATATACCCACTGGCCTTCTACAAATGTCTGAACCTCCGTTTATCATCAGGCTTTCCATACACTGCTGTCTTTCACCTTCTTCTTTTAATGTGCAAATATCCCATAGAAAGGTAATATATTAAATTCTTCACACAGGGAAGGCAAATTCTAGGCAAGGCTCCCGGCACACTCCCAGTCCCCGGCAGATGTTACTAATCTATCACAGGGCGCCTTCTCATGGAGTCTGGAGTTAGAATCCTCAGCACAGTGCTGCTGGCAGCCTATCCAGGCTAATCAAAGTTGGCACAGGAGTTGAAGCCCATTTGGCACCCCTGTGGTAGCAGTGAAAACCAAATGAGTTGCTAATTCAGTATTTGCCTGGTGGGTTCTAGGAGTAGGGAAACTGTGGATAATGAGGGCATGAGAGAAGCTGTTAAGGTCAAGCTTGTTGTATATCACAGTTTCACCCCAGGCTCTTGGCCCAACACGACTTTAATGGCAGAAATAAATTAGGGTGTCTGATCTACAAAATAATACTTTTAGGAACCTTGACGACAGTGGAATATTTTCAGGCCTTCCAAAATGGATACCTATCCGTCTCCAAACAGCCCACACAGATATTCCTCTATCCCTACGCCAAGTGAAGCCGCACAGAGTGAGCCTGAAGCTGTTAAATGGAAAAATGTTGAGCAGCTACTGCCAAGGGGAGTTTGATGGTGTCACGCAGAAAAAAGCAATGAGGTCAATGTCTCCTGCACGCTGGGGGAGACTTGCCAGGTGCTGTGGTGTTGCTTAAAAAACTACCTTGAATTTGTTCTCTTCCTACCAAAAGTCAGTCTCCATGACCCTGGTAACTATAAGCAGAGCAAAAGTCATACAGAGAGAAGTCTCTTTCAGAGAGCGGCAGCTGCAGCTGGCACATGACAGAAAGCACCTCAAAAGTGAAGGATGCTCTTAGTAAATAACAAGAAAAGCAGTGAAGACTATGAAGGTGCATTTGATTCTGTTCTTGGTCTGACATTTGACCTATTGCAGAGAGACAAAATTTTCGGTGGCTAGCATAAAAGTCTTAATTGTTCCTTCCAAAACAGACTGATGTAGCCACAGAAGAGTACTAACGAAAAATACAGACTTAGTTAACAGAAAATTGAGGGTGGGTTGGGTTTATACAGGACCAAGGTAGAAGAAATATTTACACTAGCTTCACCTAACTAAGGTTTTGTTTATTCCTTAGTGATAAGTAGTCAGATTTTATAGTATAGAAGTATCATATTTTTAAAACATATTTTACAGTATTTGTGTTTTTTTCATTCTCAGACACACCCATATATGTGTATTTTTAAAAATATTTTGCTTTATTCCTGAAAGTACTTAAAGCATCTGGATTTGCATATATCTATATGTGTTTTTGGATGGATGAATGGATAGATAGACGGATGGATGGATGGATATGTCTGACAGATCTTTTAGGTCAGGTCAGTCAAAGCAACACTGTCCTGTACAAGACCTCTATGAAGTTTAGACAAGTCAGTCCTGACTACTAGAGAATATTCTGTGAGCTTTTTAACCATTTTGCCACACTCAGGGATATAGACTCACATAGATGTCCAAACACACTCTTCACTTGGCATGGGGTCCAGAGACCCTGTGGGAAAGAAGTGGAACCCACTAGAGTTGCAGTTCAGACGTGTAGAAACTGAACGTATGGACTGTGACCCTCGGGGAAAAGACTGAAAGGAGAGAAAGCAGGACCTTCTAGCAGAGCCAGCTAGACTGAGCATCGGGGCTTGACACTGTCCCAAGGAAGCAGTGTTTTAGGGGTGGCTGGTCTCAACCTTAGCTTCCAGCTCCTTCAGAGATAGCACGTGTTCTTGGGAAGAGGAGATCATGGTACAAAGGAAAGAAAAGAAAGAATCATGTTACCAAGTGCCACCAGCTCTGTCTTGGGAACCCTCTTCCCCTTGGTGGGGTGGCATGAAGTAATATGGCACATTGAAACAGATGGAAGGATTTTGCTGCAGGCTCTGATTAAAGGTGATTCAAATACCCCCTCAACCCCATGGGGATTTTTGAATCTTGGGTCACACTTGTCACATGAGTGTATATATGTTTGTTCAAGTTACTGATTCAACAATTCTGTGTTTGGGTCACTTCAAAGACCAGTTCATTGATTCTCCAGTTATCTCTCTTTTTTATAGAATAAAGAATAAACTTACAAAGAAATCAAATTTAGTTATTGTAGTCTGTGATTCTTAAACTCCGACCTGCATCACAATCATCTGGGGGGCATATTAAAACACAGGTTGCTGGACCTCACTACCAGAATTTCTGATTCTGTAGGTCTAGGATGAGCTCAAGAATTTGTGTTTCTAGTTAGTTCCTTGGAGATGCTGATGCTGCTAGTTAGGGACCACACTTTCAGAATCACTGCTGCAGATAATCTTCTGGACCTGGGAGTCCTTAGCTGAAAATATTCTGGAGATCAGATTATAACATGAGACAGTAGCCCCTTTTACAAGATAGTATCTTAACAAAGTGCATTCCTGGCTAACCAGAACTTCTAATATTTTCCAAGGGTTTTACATCTAATAATAACAGATCTAAGAAGTCTCCTTCTTATATCCTCCCTCAAATCCTTTGTTTGACTCAAACCCTTCCAAAATCATTTTTAAACAATATTTTCAGGACTGTCCCAGCTTTAAAATTGATCACAGTGAATAAGAACCAAGAACAATTGATATTTCTCCAATATCTGGTACTTGAAGCTTAGGGCACCTCATTCCTGGCACTATGAGTTTTTGGACCAAGAATATCAGTTTGAACATAGAATCAGAGTAAATGAAATTCATAATCTTATGGAAACTGCCACAGTTTCTGACTCCCAAATCTACATGCATTTTCTGATGCATGGTTTAAACACGTTTTGAAAATATGGCAGAATGTTCAAAATTAGTACTCTTAACAATATCCTGGACGTATGATTGTCTTACATATGAGAGCTGTTCATTTATTCACTCTTTAATATATGTTCATTGAGTCTTATGCCAGGAATGAGGCTAGGTGCTGTGGATACAACAATAAATAAGGACTAGAAAGGATTGTGTCATGGTTGAAACACATCCTGGAGCCAGCTTGCCTGGATTCAAATCCCAACTTGGTCACTAATTAGCTTGATAACAACTACTTAACCACTTAATGCCTCAGTTTTCTCATCTATAAAATGGAAATAAAAATTGCAACTGTCTGATAAGAGAGATATGAGAATGAAGAGTTAATATTTGTAAAAACAGAGACCACTATCTGTTATATTATTTATATGTGTTTTATAAATATTGTCATAAATACACCTGTCCACATCTTTAAGAAGCTCACAGTACTGGGACATAAAGAAGCAAATATAATACAATGTAATAAATGCTAGAATGAAGATATGCGTGAAATGCTGGGCTTTCTTGCTGCAAGACGGAATACGGTAAACTCTCAAGGGTCTGGACTGCCTGTGCTTAGCACATATCGCTTCCCCCTGAGGAACCACACTGGAGGAAATCCAGCAAGTTTTTTAATCTTCCTTTAATGGCTGCTGCTATGAAAACAACCACCCATAAACTAACATATAATTACCACAAATCGTTTTCAAAAACTCTTCCTATAAAATTTAAATGATAGTGAAACTCATTTAGGAGACCACCTGCTTGAACTTCATAGGGGGCAGGAGCAATTTTTGTGAAAATAGGACTGGGCAACTATTCCACAGTTTCTGCAGTTGAAACCCTGGGTGGGGCACCAGGTGAATTCGATGTGGCAATAACTCATAGAAGCAGAGTAGCCAACTTATCCTGGTTTGCACGAGAATTTCCTAGTTTTAAAACTGAAGATTCCGCTTCCCAGGACCGGCCCATCTCGGTCAAGAGTTTATAATCATTGCAACCATTCTGATAGGAAATGGTATCTTTAAAAAGAAAATATAAAACTAATATAGCATGTCAATTATATCTCAATGAAAACATAAATTAAAACCTGACTGTTGTAAAAGCACTGTCTCAGGCTTTATACAAAAAAAGAAAGAAAAGAAGGGAAAATATAATTACTGGGTCTGTTGGATTGAAGGTAACTGGTTAGTACAGTAGAAATCAATGGATATTTACTGACCTTCTATTGAAGGTACACACACATAATCCCCTGCTCTTGATAGGCTACAATCTCATTTGTGAAGTGGGAAATTAACCAGTATAAAATTAAATCAAAATAAGTTTACATATCAGATCAAGATAGTAACAGAGTTAATGTTATAAGATGGCTAACGGCCAATCATTCGTCCATTTTAGAACTGCTATGGAAATGGAGTTCAGAGGAAAGGAAGGGCCCTCACTGGCCTGGAGCTTTAATGAAAAGCTGGCACAAAGTGGTTCCCTTTACAGTGGTTCACAAGAACTGGTGGGGCTTTGACAGGCAGCGATGCAGGGAGGCGCCATTACGGGTGGCTGGCACAGCACAGGCAAACCCCAGGAGTGGGAGCCGCATGAGGCAAATCCAGGGGCAGGGAAGCCACACTTACACAGGAGGTGGACGAGGGAAGGAGACGAGCAATGAGATGAAGTCAGCGTTCCCACGAAGCTCTGCGGTAGCCACGTTCTCTTAAGCTTAGGGCGGAAGACCGTTTGTCACAAGACCACTCTCTTTCCCTTGAGTGAAGAAATACTATCTTTCCCCTAAACCTTTCTATTTTCTACTGAAGGATTTCCAAAGGCTTTCTATGTTCAAACCCTAAATATAATGGATGCGGCAGCTCTTCGTTTTGGTTACCCAGTGCTGGGTGACAAACCTCCCTAAAGCCTCCTGTGGGCTCCCTCAAACAGCCTGATGGTCTCAGGGTAATTGACCTTCCTCCTTGGTGGCTGGCTGCCCCCAGAGCATGGAGTGCAGAGTGTGGGAGCAGAAGCTTCCAGGCCTTCTTACATTCCAGGCCCCAGTCTGGCCCAGTGTCACTTCTGCCTCATTCTTTTGGTTAAAGCAGGTCACAGGGCCATGGAGATTCAGGGAGAGGGGACTACACAGGGTGTGAAGCCCAGGAGGCCCGGCTCCTCTGGGCTCACCATGCCACAGCCTACCGCGCTCCTCCGCGGGCTTCTGCTGCAAGGCTCTGCCGTCAGATCTCTTGTTCACAGCACAGAGGTTTCACTTAACATTCCATTTTATGAACCTCTGCTCAGAGAAGAAGGCAGCCAGCCATCTGCCCCCAGGGAGGACAGAACCTAAACAGGATGTCAGGTCTACTGAGTCCTAAAAGGGACAGCTGTGTAAAGACTGAACCAGGCCCTGAAACTGGGTGGGGGCCCAAGCCCAGGACAGAGTTATCTGGAAAGGGAATCCAGTGTTTGGATTTGAGATATGAGGTCTGGTCAGTAGCCCGCATCCCTCCGGGAGGAGCGCCATGG
The DNA here is from genome assembly GCF_048564905.1 of Vicugna pacos. Taxonomy (NCBI): domain Eukaryota; kingdom Metazoa; phylum Chordata; class Mammalia; order Artiodactyla; family Camelidae; genus Vicugna; species Vicugna pacos. Next base: position 82,690,803 of record NC_132988.1, read on the forward strand.
GGTTCTTGTTCACATCTGCAGGGAAAGGTACTGCAAGCTGAGAGTTTGCCTTAGTCATCCACAGGGCGCTGGCGGCTGCACTGCTGGACGATTGAGAGCTCCCTGAGTGAAGTCAGACTCTGGCAAGACTGGGAAGATTTTTTTTTAAATTGAAGTATAGTCAATTTACAATGTCGCATTAATTTCTGTTGTATGGCATAGAGAGTCATATATATATGTACATGTATATTCCTTTTCATATTCTTTTTCATTATAGGCCATTACAAGGTGTTGAATATAGTTGCCTGTGCTATACAATATAAACTTGTTGTTTATCTATTTTATACACAGTAGCTAGTATCTACAAATCGCAAGCTCCCAATTTATCCCTTCTCATGCCCTTTCCCTAACTGGTAACCTTAAGTTTGTTCTCTATGTCTGTGAGTCTGTCTCTGTTTTGTAGATAAGTTCATTTGTGTCATTTTTTTAAACATTTTTTATTGATTTATAATCATTTTACAATGTTGTGTCAAATTCCAGTGTTCAGCACAATTTTTCAGTCATTCATGGACATATACACACTCATTGTCACATTTTTTTCTCTGTGATTTATCATAACATTTTGTGTATATTTTGTGTCTTTTTTTTTAAGATTCCACATATAAGTGATATCATATGGTATTTTTCTTTCTCTGTCTGACTTACTTCACTTAGAATGACGACCTCCAGGTCCATCCCTGTTGCTGCAAATGGCATTATTATATTTTTTTATGGTTGAGTAGTATTCCATTATATATATACATAACCACAACTTCTTTATCCATTCATCTGTCAATGGAGGTTTAGGTTGCTTCCATGTCTTGGCTATTGTAAATAGTGCTGCTATGAACATAGGGGTGCATGTTATCTTCAAATTAGAGTTTAAGACTGGGAAGATTTGAGCCTAGCAAGTGGTCATGGCTTCTTGGATCAGTTGATGCCAGATTAATTAATTAATTAATTTGTATTGAAGAATAATCCGTTTACAATGTTGAACAATTTCTGGTATACAGCATAATGTTTCATATCCATATATACATATGTTTGTTTTCATATCCTTTGTTATTATTGGTTACTACAAGATATTGAATATAGTCCCTGTGCTATACAGTATAAACTTGTTGTTTATCTATTTTTTATACAGTAGTTAGTATCTGCAAATCCCAAAATGCCAATTTATCCCTTCCCACCCCCTTTCCCACCCTGGTAACCATAAGTTTGTTTTCTATGTCTGTGAATCTGTTTCTGTTTTGTAAATAAGTTCATTTGTGTCTTTTTTTTTTTTTAGATTCCATGTATGAGTGATATCATATGATATTTTTCTTTCTGACTTACTTCACTTAGAATGACGCTCTTCAGGTCCATCCATGCTGCTGCAAATGGCATTATTTTATTCTTTCTTATGGCTGAGTAGTATTCCATTATATAAATGTATCACAACTTCTTTAGAGGCCAGATGAATTTTGTTGATGTGTCATCTTGCAGATTATTGACAACAACATTTTGTACTGCTTTCCCTTTGTCTTCCTCCTCTCTGTTCCCCACCTCACCCCCAATCTTTTTTTTCTAAGACGGCAGGTGCAGAGTGAGGTGAACAAGCACCTATCTCATAATGCATTCACATCAGCCGTCTGTGCCAGGCCCTTCTCTCTTGTAAATTTGTTATCCCCATTCACACCAGCCACCTATTTCCATTACCTGCCCCCTGCAGGCATTCCACTCAGATGTGATGGTGATGTGCTTTTGAATATACATATATCCTTGTAATATATGGAGTGTCGCTGTGTGTTTGTGCTCAATACACATTAGCAAGAAAGGGGAGGGGAAGTATCAAGGGGCCTGCCAGGTGAGCCCTTTCCCCCTTTTGAGGAGCTTTGCAAATGTCCTGCTCAACAATTTCTGCTTCTATCTTGTCAGCCAGAGCTACCCACTCCTATCCACCCGAGAGGCTGGGAAAAGTAACTGACCACATTCACTGAACTGAACACACTGACTTTGTAGTACAATACAGGTTAATTAGTGGGGAGGAAGGGGAAATGGCTGTGGGTATATATTGAGCAACTTCTGGCACCTGTAGGAATGAAGAAGGGACCCCAGAACAGATTTCCTGGTCTCGGGGAGCCTGTGCAGGGACAGCGGCAAGGAAACAGGAAGACTGGAGAAGGGAGGCTGGCTCGGCTCCATCCCATCTGCGTCCACTTTCTTAGGAATGGAAATCATAAAAAGTGACCACCAGGGACATTCACTATAAATGTGTTTTCACCCTAGAGGGAACTTGGCTACTTGATCTTGGGATAATTTTAGAAACAAGGGAAGAGCAGGGAAGGGGTAGAAATGGACCACTTGTGAACATGCACTACAAGGAGAGGGGAGCATGTTTCCCTTCACGTATCACCTCCTGCCTTCCTTCCTTAAGGTGTGTGACTTACCATTGCTTGAAAAATCTCCCCCGCATGTTATTGTTAAATGAAAATATTTATAAATCCAAATTTAAAGACAACGAAGACTTTTTGATGAATACTTTGTAAAAGTCACTACGTAAACCCACATGAAGGAGGATACGGCTAAACATTCCAAGGTGCTAAACTGAAAAAAAAAAGAAAAATCCTCAGTTATTAAACGTGCACTGTGTATGACACATTTAAAGGTCATAATTGTGATGGTTAATTTTCTGTGTCCACTTGACTGGCCACAGTTGGTAGAGATTGGATATAATTTGGGGGAGTGTCCATAAGCGTGTTTCTGGATGAGATTAGCATCTAAATTGATGGACTCAATAAAGTAGATCACCCTCCCCAGTGTGGATGAGCACCACCCAATCCACTGAGGGTCTGAATAGGACAAAACAAAGAGGAAGGGGGAATTCACCACTCGCCCCTTTTTTCCTGCATCACCTATTGAGCTGGGACATCTCATTTCATCTTCTGTGGAGGCAAGCAACTTGGAGGCTTGGGTCTTCTGATGGGAAGATATGGCTGAATTGAATCAGCTGCTGTCTGCAGGCTGGAGACCCAGGAAAGCTAGTAGTATAATTTAGTAATGTTTCCAAAGACACTTACATTCTAATCAATGACTGTACATTTGTTCCTTTGTTTCTAAACTACACCAAGGGGTACATCATTGTTCAATAACTGGGACAGAAGCACAGCTAAGAAGAACTTGGAGAGAAACAGATCTTCTTCACCCCATTTGAGAAGACCTGATGAAATGAGAACGATGGGCTGCTCTGGCTGTCAATTTGTTTTAGAAAATTCTGGAACATTGGTACTGTTTCTTTGCTGTAAGGACTGAGAACTACTTCCTGCAATAATTAGATCTAATTTACCAGCATCTTTTCATCCTTATCTCCACACAATCCACCTGGCTTCAACAAATCCATCTTTTCCCATTGCTCTTGGCAATTGGGCATATGTGCCTAATTTCTTCAAGCCAATTTCTATGCATTACAGTCTCATAATTATCTAGTTCTTTGCATCACAAGCCCAGGAAGCAATTTGGTGAATTGGCGCATGCCCCAGGGTTTACTTCTACTGTAGTCCAACTCAGCTCTCTTCTTCCTTAGCCAAGCATCAAACAGTCCAAGACAGAAAACTGCTGTCAAGCCAGCCAGGATAATTCCCATAGTGCCAATGACGACCATGAGGAAGGGACTGGGGTGGCGGAAGCGTCTCCATTCTTTTGTCTCTGCCTTCCCAGATCCAGAACCAAATCCTATTTATGTACAGGTACAGTAGATCCAAGGCAGAACTGCGAAGTCCACAAGGAACCTGCTCCCCCAGGCTTTTCTGTTCTTTTTTCTCTACCCATGGAGTCCCCTTCCCAATCTTCAGGTACCTGTTTCTCTCTTCTTCTCCACCTTATCACCTCTTATTTTAAAAGTTCCTTAACTCTTTTGGTTACCCTGAGCACTGACAGCAACTCAAAATATTTTTTGTTCCAAATATGCCTCCATTTTAGCAGGGATCAAAATCTTAGGTTAAAGAAATGGAGCACTGACAATGGAAAACCAGGCATCACCGAGGAGGAGCAGTGAGAAGGATTTTTAGGGAGCTGCTTGGGTCCCTAAAATTGCATCATGGAGGCAAAGGTATAATCCCCTGGCCTCAATTCTGGTGGGATGCTGGAAGGCTCCTGGAGGAGGGCTGGTCACCAGAAATGATTAGAAGCTAGGAATTTTCAGCCTCACCCTCATTCTTTTGAGAAAGAAGGGCTAAAAATGGAGTTAATGATCAATCATACCTCCATGGGGAGGCCTCCAAAAAAAATCCCCCAATAGTATGGAGTTCAACAAGCTTCCAGGCTGGTGAACACATCCACATACGGGGAGGGTGACACACCCCAACTCCACAGGGACAGAAGCTCCTGCCCTTGGGACCCTCTCAGAGCTCCTCGCCCTATGTAGCTCTTCATCCTGTGTCCATCTGTATCTTTCATCACATCCTTTAATAAACTACTAAATGTAAGTAAATGTTTTCCTGAGTTCTGTGAGATGCTCTAGCAAATTCATTGAACCTGAGCGGGGGTCGTGGGAACCTTCAATTTGTACGCAAATCAGGCAGAACTTATGTGTAATCTGGAGGCCTGCTACCTGTGACTGGCATCTGAAGTAGGGTGGGAGCAGTCATGTGGGACTGAGCTCTTAACCTGTGGGATCTGACACCATCTCCAGGTAGACAGTGTTAGAATTGAGCTAAATTGTAGGATACCTACCTGTTGTCACAGAGAATGGCTTGATGTGGGGAAGAACCATTATACATTTGGTGACTAGAAGTGAAATGTTTTGTGGGTGGTAAAGGAGACATACAGGAGGGAAAGACTGAGTTTTTCCAATTCAATATATCAAAATATGTTCCCGGTTCAAGATGTGAAAATACTAACTACTATATATAAAATAGAGAAAAACCAAATTTCTTCTGTATAGCACAGGCAACTACATTCAATATTTTGTAGTAACCTATAATGAAAAAGAATATGAAAATAATTTTATGTATGTACATGTATGACTGAAACATTATGCTGTACACCAGAAACTGACACATGGTAACCAATGATACTTCAATAAAAAGTAAAAATAAAATTTTTAAAATGTTTAAAAAAGAAAAAAGAAGTATGCTCCTGTCTAAAATCTATGTTGTCAATGCTATAACAGTAGTGAATCTGGTGCAATTGTAGGAGGAAGGACAAAACCTGCCTTTGAGAGTCAGGGAACGCTTTCACAGAAGACAGAATGCTTGGACATGGACGGCTTGTTGGCACTGCTGGCTAGACATCAGGTTAGGGCAGAGGGAAGAGAACATGCAAAGGCAGGGAGGCAGCCTAGCATATTTGAGAAGTTAGAAGGAGTTTGGTATTCTTCGAGCATAAAATACAAGGAAGGATTTATGAAAGAGTGAAACTGGTGTAAGACAAGGCAGTTTAGAGAGGGACCACGTTATATTGTCCTGGATGGGAATCCGTTGAAAGTTAACAGAGAATCAACATACAGAGCTGCTTTGGAGGCACTATAGTTAGTGGCTATGGGAACAGGTGCTGGGTCTGAAGTCAGGGAGACCAGTAAACGAGACTACGTTTTGTCCATGAGAGAAGAGATGAAAACTTGTTAAAAAAAAAAAAAGGCAGCAACAATAGGAATGGAGAAGCAAAGGTAAATTTGAGAAGTATTTCTAGGGACTGAAGGACAGGACTTGACTGGATATAGGGGTTGTGGGAGAAACAGGAATCTTGGATATTTCCCAGTTTTCTGGTTTCAGAGTTGGAGTAGATAGTGTGACATCCACTGAGATGAGGAAAAATGAAGAAGAGCAGGTCTCAGGGGAAGATGAGGCTCTCAGCTTTGGAGATGCTGATTTCCAGGAAACACTCAGTAGACAGTTGGACACACAGGTTTGGAGGTTCAGAGAGGTTGGATTGGAGATCAAAGCTGAAACTCATCTGCATATAGTTCAGAAGTGAAGATGTGGGAAAGAAAAATCTACCCAGAGGGAATGAATAGCATCAGAAATAGAAGGGGCCAAGAAAGGACCAACAGTTGCAAGATGTAGGAGGTACCTAGTAGACGAGAAACCTACAAAAGACAGAGAAGTGAGGAGAGAGATAGAAAGAGAACTGAAGTGAATGAGCAGTGATGTGGAAACCAGGGAGATAAAGAAGATACATTCCCACTATGGAGGAGCTCAAAATCCAGTGAACTAGTTAGACCAGGAAGAAAATGCATCTCTGATCACAAGGAGGGTTAGTCTGAGACAAAGAGTTAGAAGATCTAGAGGTTTCTTTCTTGTTTTTCTACTTTTGCACAACTCTTCTCTCAAAGTCTGAATTCTCTCTCTATAAAATAGACCCCTATGAGAATAGCTTATTATATATAATAATATAATTGCATATAGTAATTAGCAGGGTTATTTTCTTAGATGAATGAAGCTATGTCTACAGGATTCTCTGAAGTCATTGGGAAACTGGGCATTCTTATTTTTCCTCCTCATTATTTTTCCATCATCTGTAAAATTAACAGCTTTCAACATTTGTTACCTCCACTCTGGACTGAAAAACAAAACCAGATCTTAAATTTCCTGACCCCTAGATATAGCCTCTGAGTAACACGCTTCAAATGACCACTATCATTCAGCTGCTCATATCAAATGTGTTCAAATTATTTTTTCCATATTGAAATAGATAACCAAATTTTAGCAAATACAGTACTAATGTCGATGTTTTAAATATGAGAAATCTATTCTATTCTTTGAATATTTTGTTTTTTTACTCTGAAGTATTTAGAACTGACCTATTTTTAGAAAATGTTGCCACATGCTCAAAATGCTTTTCTTGCTACTAATAAAATATTTAGTAATATCATTTGCTTCAGCTTATTGAATTATTTAGCAGGTCCACCTAGAAATCTGGACACTGTCCTAAGGCATGGCGTATAAAACATTTTCACCACCTTGCGAGGAAAATCCTGAGAAGCATTTAGGAACGAGAGACACACGTGTGTGTAGCTTCCCCCACCTCTCACTTTCCACCCAAGTTTAATATGATGCAAGGAGGTATTTATAAAGCACTTATCATAACACACTGGTCATTTATTTCTCTACGTCAGCTTGCATCACTTCTGTTATTCAAAGAGGCACTTAGTTTTCAAATGCATTGTATTATTTATAAACAGTGATTCTGCAATGGTATCACCACCTACATTTATGACCACTTATCAATAAGAAACTTCTATCAGGCCTCTCTGTGCAGAGATGTCACTATCACTCTCTATGTTTGGCATAACTCAAGGCCATGGTAACCTCATTAAGTAGTGCTGAAGTTAGGAGAAAAAATCCTACCAACCTAGAGAGGGGTGGGTAGAATTTGACTCACTTTGAGAGTTTTAAGTGTTTGCTGAACCAAATGAATACAGCAGAGAAAATAATGTGTTTGAATACACTTTGTAAACTACGAAATGTTCTCTAACTGTTGCAGCAGTGACAGGGCAGCTAGGATTGAGTTTTTACCCTGTTTTGAGTGTTTTGAAGAGTGTCCGCCCTACCGTAAGTACACACTGAATATTGTTGAGTGAAGGGATTACGAAATGAATAGACATAAATTGTCTTCCTTCAGACCTTGTGAATTGTGGCCCAGGAGGAGAAGGCCATTATGAGGACTAAGATAATGGGCCTGGGGATGAGGAGAGGGAGCTCACGGACAGAAGGTGACCTGTCAGTAACACATGGTACTATACCCTTGATACCACTTTTGGGTAATTAGAAATTGGCTATTCGGGTAAGTGGAGGTAAAATATTATCCTCTTGCCCTATGTTGCAGGAACATATTTTAGGTAAGATGGCCACACCACGTAACTGTTGCCTCAGTAATGACTCCCTTAGGCAGCGGTCAAATTGACTCACCTTGTCAGGGGAGGGTATAGCTCAGTGGTAGAGTGTGTGCTTAGCATGCACGAGGTCCTGGGTTTCATCCCCGGTACCTCCATTAAAATTAATTAAAACCTAATTATTTCCCCCCCATAGAAAATGATTTATAAAATGGGCTTACCTTATAACAAATGCCATGTTGTAAGGTCAGATTAGAACAAAATTTTAATTTAAATCTAAGTGGACAATATATTCCATTCTACTACATTTACCTTTCATTCTACCCCTATATCTCTAGCTTAATATTTTCAAATTTCAAATGTATGTTTTTTTCTTTCTTTTTTATACTTGCAAAACTTTTCATGCAATGTGTGCTCTTTCATAAGTAGCTTTGTTTAACTCTCTTTGTAAAAGAGAAGGACATGCCCTTTGGAGTTAAGCATAGAAGGAGGGAAGAGATCTCCCTGTCCCTAATTTCAGGCCTAAACTGTCCTGTGAAGGCTACGAGCTACACTGAGAGCTACCCCGCTAAGAAGGTGATGGTACTTCGAGCTTGAACCTTATATACAGTTCCTAACAGATTTGAAATATCAAAAGGGAAACAATGAATAATTTACAACTTTAAGCAGACAAGAGATGAGTTAATTTCACCTTTGGGATAAACTGTCCCTTTTTTCTAGTGAATTTCTTATATGACAACAGGCGCTCTCTCAATGATCCACAGTTGCGTAACAATGCACTTAAAACATAGTGGTTCGGGGCCTCTCAACCAGCTGCAATGGTCAGATAGTGGCACTGGCTGGAACCTTCAGGAAGGAGTCATTCATATGTCTGCAGCCTTGGCAGAGGTGACTGAAAGAAAGGGACCTCTATCTACGTGACCTCTCCTAGGTGGTCTCTTTGGTAGGGTAGCCTGATTTATGTGGTGGCTCAAAGGTCACAAAAGTTTCAAAAGTAAAAGTTGCCTTGCCTTCTTTAGCCTTAGGCCTAGATCTGAAACAATGTCACTTTGCCACATTCGATTGGATAAGTGAGCCAAGAGTCCAGCCCAGATTTCGTGTCAGAGAGGCCTTCACAAGGACTTAATACCAGGAGGTATGGTTGTTTGAGGGCTGTCTTCAGCGACTGGCTACCACATCTTCTTCTAGAATGGATGGATTTGATATGTGTGGCTCCAAGGAGCTACACTGCCCTGAACAATAATGTGTAAGGTAGAGACAGTTTCTTTCTTACTTTTGGTAAAGGTATGCATGTGTATTGCTATGCAAACAGGAGCTCAAACACAAGGCTCTGAAAAGAGCTAGAGAGTTGTTCTCCTGAATGAAAGGAGCTTGTAAAAAATAAACTGGATTGAATGCGCTATGTCTGACTTGGTGCTAGACTGTGATCCTGTAGAATACTGAATTACCGAGACCTCTTGAGAAACTGTTTGCCCAGTTGGGCAAGGTTAGCCTTGTTGGTGGAGAACGGGACATTTCTGCTGTCAATCATTCTGGGGAAAGGTAGGTCCTAGAACATGAGACAAGGCTGCTGGAAGAGGGCTTTACACAGACGTGAACAAGCAATTGTATTCTCTACTTGAGCCTGAACTGCTGGATTCACTCATGGGTCTTCTCAGGGGAAAAGTGATGTTTATTAGCCTCACTGTGTGATTGCAGGTCAGGGTTTAAGCAAAGCTGTGCCCTACAAGGGACTCCTGTGGAGGGTTCCAGTCCTGCGTTACAATTTTCTCTGTTAATCACTAGCTTCTAGAAAATCTCTGTTAAACATACAGCCTGGTTTCCACTGGTGCTCTGCAGAAATGAAGGAGGGGTCCGTGCCTGGTTGGGATGAAGCAGTGTAAGGGAAAGCACCCATAACCAAGGGGACGGCATTTTAGGGACCTCCAGGGGAGGGATTTAGAAGAACAACTGGTAGCCCACTCTCTCAGAGGTGACTGATCGCTGCTGAGGAGGCATGGGACAACCAGGATGGATTTCAGAAGCAGTAAGAATTTTCTAGGAATTTCTGTGACTCTTGGTGAGGAAAACATGTTAGAAAAGAAAAGAAAAACCTAGATATCCTAAAGGCAAGCAAAATAAGGGCTTAAGCTAAAGTAATCTGGCAATGAGAGGGAAGTGTGGCAGTATTTGTAGCCTCTGCTGGGAAAGGCCGAGGCCTATGCATTTATTTTACAGTCTATTTAAGATACATGTGTGAATGTCTATCCATCTATCTTTCTATCTGTGCATCAGGTGTACATGTGTGTTTCTGTGTATGTGTAAAGGGGTTTAACAATTCCTACAATATTTTCTCCTAGCAATAATTGCTTGGCATGATTCTCTTAAATTTTCTGTGCAACAATTTGACAGCCAAGAGAGACTTTGATACAATCTACTTAGCTTTTACCTTACAGTCCCATGAATATGTATCTGTTGAATGCTGTAGTCAGAGGTAGCCCTAAAGGTGGACCAAAAACCAACAAACCATCTTGGATTTCTGGAGGTGAGCTCATCGAGCCCCAGATTTCCCCTCCAATCACTCTCTGGTCATAAGAGAAACTTACCCTGTTTCCATCTGCTAGCATCATCCTTTTTGTGCTCTGCTAGTACTGCACGTCAGTGAACACATGAGCTTTGCGTCTGGGCTTGTGCTGACATCTGAGCTCTGCTGGTTCATTTCATCCCATCATCTCACTGCATCATTCCAGAGCTTTGTGTTCTGGTTTCATACAGGCAATTGCTTCATTAAGTTTTAAAATTTCATGAGCAAGTCTAATGACTAGTCTGCTGTTATTTGGGGGAAAATATCCTCCTGAATTAATAGAATCACCTGGAAGAGATCAGGGTTTTGAAAAATGTGTTCCATGGGATACTATTCAAGTTCCTAGGTATGACTGAAAAGCAAAGGGAGGGAGTGGATTTCATGGACAAATAAGAAACACCATGTACTAGAGTCACCCCTTTCAAGATTCACAAGGCACATAGCTCTGGGGTGATGCTGCGATAGAGCGCATGGAGGAATGTAACACGTGTTCGCATCATGCAGTGTCTGACGCATTTACAGGAAAGTACCCCTCCCACACATGCAGGTAAATGTCTCAAGCGAAGATGAAAGAACTGGCAACCCTCCTCCCACAGAAGAAACTGCAGAACCATAAACATTAAGTCTGAGAATCCTGGGGTAACAAAGGGAGCTGCTATTCAGAAATACTCTCATGTCTCTGTTGTTCTGGTAAGCACAGCACTCACATGCTGGGGACATACACTAACCCGCTGAATCTACAACTGTGTGAAGAGGTTATTCATTCCCCTTTATAGATGAGAAAGAATTCTTGTCCACAGAATAAGGAAAGCGCTCCCCTCATGATAATAAGGACCTAGATGAGGAGAATTGTTGAATATGTCCTTTTTAGCATGGGTATAAACGTTACTAGTTTAATTTAATGTGTTCACTGGTAAAGAAACCAGCATGTATGCAGCTCACTCACAGGGGCAGATTACTGAGAGAGCAAATCCTATAAGAAGAACATAGGTCTAGTGACTTTGGGATCTACAGGCCCCAGCTCCCTACCCCTTAATGCCCTTGATGTTCTGCAACAGAGACAAGGAGCATCATGTTAAAGCCAGTGAGAGTGTGTGTGTATGTGTGTGCGTGCGTGCGTGTGTGTGTGTGTGTGTGTGTGTGCGTGTGTGCAACACCAGCAAAATGGAAGGAGAGAAAGAAGGATTAGACAAAGGGAGAAATTGATTCGTGATGACGACCCAGCAAAGGGAAAATCCCACTGGGAGATCCAGATCTGCAATGGTCCTGTAGAGTTGCCCTAAACTGAAGTGAGGGGGTTGGGCCTTTGCACCCCTATGTTGATCAGTCACCAAATGTGGGATACCCCTGGAAAGAGGTCAACTTTAGGCAAGGCAGTTTTTATCATTACAGGCAGTCCCCAAAGAGGGCCGACAGCTGAGAGCTGTCTTCTAGCCACATTTCCAGCAGTAGGGGCAAGTCCTTTTCTAGGCAGGTACCCAGGAGATGCCTTGCAGCATCCATACAAGGTGCATTTTGAGACAGGAATGTGGACAGGTAAACCACACCACGAGTGAGCTCCCTCCTTGTAGTTAAAGCCTGAGTTTTCATAGGAATGAGCAGAGCTTTCAGAGTTTGGGGCAAAGAGTTTTAAAGGAGATTCTTGGAGAAAGGCACATCCTTGTCAACATTTCTCATAGTCTCTTAGATAAGGGTCATGCTCATGTGTGTGAAGTGGTATCTTATTGTGATTTTAATTTGCATTTTCCTAACAGGTAATGATGGTGAGCATCTTTTCATATGTTTGTTGGCCATTTGTGCATCTTCTTTGGAGAAATATTTATTCAACTCTTTTGCCCATTTTTAAATTGAGGTATTTATCTTTTTTGTTGCTGATTTGTAAGATTTCAGTATATATTTTAGACACAAGTCCCTTGTCGGATATACAATTTGCAAATATTTTCACCCACTCTGTGTGTTTTCTTTTCACTTTATTGAAGGAATCCTTTGACTCATGAAAGTATTTAATTTTGAAGAAACCCAACTTACCTATTTTTCCTTTTGTCATTTGTGTTTTTGATGCCATATTTAAGAAAGCATTGCCAAATCTAAGGTCATGAAGATTTGCTTCTGTTTTCTTCTAAGAGTTTCATAGTTTCAACTCTTAAATCTAAGTCTGCAATCAATTTTGAATTAATATTTGTATATAGTATGATTTGGGGGTCCAACTTAGTTCTTTTGCATGTGGACATCCATTTGTCTCAGCACCATTTGTTGAAAAGACTATTCTATTCCCACTGAATTATCTTGGCACTGTTGTTGAAAATTGGTTTGCCATAAACTTAAGGGTTTATTTTTGGACTCCCAATTCAATTCCATTGGTCTATAAATCTACCCTTATGTTCATATTGCATTGTCTAGATAACTGTAGCTTTGCAATAAATTTTTAAATCAGTGAGTCCTTCAACTTTATTCTTTTGCAAGGCTGTCTGGCTAGTCTGAGTTCCTTAATTTCAATACAGATTTTAGGATCCGCATGTCAATTTCTACAAGAGGGTTGGGATGCTGATAGGGAATGCACTGAATCTGCAGATCAATTTGGGGAATATTGCCGTCTTAACAATATTAAATGTTCTGATCCATGACTATGGATGTCTTTCCATTTATTTAGTTCTTTAATTTCTTTCCACAATGTTTTTTATAATTTTTAGTATACAAGTCTTGCACTTTTTTTGTTACTTTATTCCTAGGTATTTTATCCTTTCTGGGGTTATTGTAAATAGAACTGTTTTCTTAATTTCCTTTTTGGATTGTTCTTGTGAGTGTATTGAAATACAGTTGATTTTTATATATTGATCACATGTCCTCCCACCTTGTTGAACTTGTTTATTAGTACTGTGTGTGTGTCTGTGTGCACTGAAGTAATGAGAGTGGACATCCTTGTTCTTGATCTTTCAATGAAAGCACTCAGTCCTTCACCGTTAAATATGTTAGTGGTGGGGTTTCTGTAGATACTTGAGTTATGTAGCTTCTGACCGAACAGAACAGAACACCCTGAGTAAGCTCTCTAAAACCATAAGGAATCTCACTGTGTCACTGCAGTGTAGTCCAGAATTAGGGTGGGCTCCAGAACAAGGTGGATCAGCTTCTCAATGATGTCCTCAAGAACTCTGGCTCTTTCCACTCCTCCACTGTCCTTGGCTTCATCCTAAGGTTGATTTTCCTAAGGATTGTAAGTTACCTGCCATAATCATCAGGGCTACAGTGCATCCTTGTTGAGGCTTATCTGGAGAAACACAGAGGTTGAGGGTGGGGTGAAGAGGGAAAGAAAATGTCCCTCCCAATTGTAGGCCCTTTATCCTCTGGCTCAGTGTGATTGGGCTGAATGCCCAGTCAGGTTTCACATCCACCCCTCTGTCAATAACAGTCATCAGGGGAAACAAGATGCCTCTCTTCTTCTCCCCAGTCCTCACTCCATTTAGTACACTAAAGAACAGGAAATAAAACCAGGAGGTCAGGGAGGACTGAAACTACCATTTTTTCTCCCGTTAAAATCCTATCAAGTGTTGTGGTAGTGGAATCATTCTATATCTTGATTGTGGTCATGGTTACATGAATCTACATGTGATAAAATTGCATAGAACTACACATACATACCCAAGAATGTGGTATAACTGATAAAATCTAAATTAGCTCTGTGGTTTGTACCAATATCAGTTTCATAGTTTTGATAAAATATTAGCATCATGTTAGATGAGAACACTAGGGGAGGAAAGAGGAAGCGTGCACAGGACTTTCCTATTCAATTTTTTTGTAACTTCCTGTGAATCTATAACTTTAAACAAAAATTCTATAAAGTGGATTCATATTGGAGCTTTAGACAGTGATCAGCAGTATGGAAGAGAGATCCATGGCAGAGCTAAGAGTAAGAGGGAAGACTTTTTTATACACAGTATCAGGTGGCTTGTCTCAAGTGACTCATTAAAAACATCTATACACAGTAAAGTGCAAAGATCTAGTGTAGAGCTTGAGTTTATACACACACACTCTTTACCACCTGAAGGATGCCACCTGAAGGTATCCATCATTCTGACTGCTATCACATAGGTTAATTTCATTGAATAGCCCATTTTTATTTATATTCACCAGCACTCTCAGTGCTAGCCTGAGAAAGAAAAAAAAACAACCTATTGAGACTGCTGTTTGTGAAAACTCTGGTTAAAAAATTAAGAAACCAAGGAAGAAATCAACCTAAGAAGCGGCACTCTTTCTTGAAGAAATCAGGGCCTTCTTGCTTTGGAAGACCTGCTTTCAATCAGGCTGAGCTAATGGTGAAGCAGCCCGGCCCTGCACACCAGGTTTTCACATGCAGTATTGGATTCTACTGCTTCCCAGTGCTGGCTGGTGCCCACAATGTCTGTGCCACATTGAATTTACCACTCCACTAATTTTGGTTTTTAATGTACCAGTGTCAAAGACTGATTGTACAGCTCCTCAGTCAGTGGGAAAGGTGGTACATGAGGATGTTGGGGATGTCCTGGGAACCATTAGGAATGAGATACCAGGTTAAAGGTTCAGGAAGATGCAGGTGGTACCTCAGAGAGCACAGTAAGGCCCTCTGATCCTTTGGTATCCTCCTCACAGCTGCAGAGATACAGAGCATCTTGTCTGGGGCCGGAAATGTCTGCTTTTCCCAGTGTTTTGGAACATGGACGAAAGCTTAATTAGTAACACAGTTGCTGGAGCTGTATTTATTTAAGCTGACTGGGGTTTTCCTCTGTCAGTGGCAGGTGATTGGATGTTACCCTTGGGAATGAGGTCAAGATTCTTATTCTTGAATAAATATTTTAAATCCAAAGAGGCAGAAATGATGCCAATGGGAATTATCCAATTTTTAAACTTCCTGCAGCTTGCTCATTCACAGGTGCACTTGACTGTACACAGGATCTGAAGCCAAGAAACACCAGGCAGGGCTGCTTTATTCGCCAAGGGGAAAGGCAACTGTCAGAGCCAAGGGTCCTGAGGTTTGGATTGTGCTCCATTTTTGCTGGGTGACAGGCACCTACAACTTACATCATTCAGGGTTGATGCTCAGGGCTTAACATCACCAGGAGATTAAAAGAAGATGGAGGGAGGGAGAAGTTACAGAGCTCAGAGAGAGCAGCTGAGAAGAGGGACTGAGCACTGAGTCATTCACTAGAGGACAACAGCTAATTCGAAGCCCAGCAGGAAGGGAGCCAGGGGAATAAATACCCCAACTCTTCTCTCCTTCCTGTATCTTCTGCTGTTGCCTCCCATTTTCCTAACTCAACTCAAAGACAGAGGACCAGGGATCCTTGTTGGTACAGTTCATACAGCCCATCCTACCGAAGTACAGAGTGGGGCAGAAAGTGGATCTGGTGGGAAAGAATGGAAAATACCAGCACAATACCCTTTCATTATCACTGAAGAGTTGGTCTCCAAGGGAGCAGTGTCTGCCCAAGGAGGGGACTTTCTACCCACTGGCAAAAGGAAATGAAGAAAAAAGTAAATGTCAGTGGTACTTCTTGAGAATGTCAACCCAGGCTCCCACATATGGTCAAAGTGGTTTAACCTCCCATTTTATTTTCTACTTTTGCACCCCCTGGGCCCTCCCACTGCTCATCACACAGCAGCCCTGCAAGCAGGTTTAATGAAACAATTCTACTCTATTTCTGGTGCTTACTAGGATGCCACTGGTCATCAGCACCGTTGTCCAGCCCACGTGTCTCTTTGTGAGGGCCAGTGTAGACTTCAGCTGGAAGTCTGTCTCAGAGAGGCTTTTAAATTAATACAGGCAACAATGACAAAGACAGTAAGAACACGTGATAAAACCCACACGTACAGTCATCGAACACATGAGCAGTCCAGAAATTGTTTACATTCGGTGGAAACAAAAGGATGGGGTCACTTTTAGCCAGGTAGTGAGAGATGAGGGTATCATGGCGGTTGTTACCTGAAAATTTCTCTCCAGCCCTCAATCAGAGAAGTGAACTTACCTCCCCTTGAAGCAATTGCAGGTGCTTGAAACCTCGGAGAAGAAAGTGTCATGAATACAATGTAATCACCCATGACCAGCCCCACGTTCCGGGTTCACATGAAAGGTAGCTGAAAAAAAAAAAAGAAAGAAAGAAAGAGTCACGGACAGATTCTGACTTCATTTAAAATTTTGACAATTTGTTCATCATGGATTCTTTTCTATAATTTTGATTTGCTAGAAGATTACATTATTATATTATTCATCCTGATTGCTGGGTTTTTTGACACTCCTTACTTGCCTTACCTTAATCCTGCCCCTACAAGGGCCTTGCTTTATAAAACCTTCTAGTGAAGGTTCTCTGGAAGGTTCACCTACTGCATTGTGAATAGGAATCAGTTTTTAGAAATTTTTCATGTAACTTTTCAGGAACCCAGTTAGTTTATTACAAAAAGGCACACCTCTCCTCTATGTTCTTTCTTGGTGTTTTAAAGCCTGTAGATGCAACCAAGAGCCTCCAATAACATAGGGTTGGGTCTGCAACTCCAAGGCTACCATCAATTCTCGCCCAGCTCCTAAACTCCCTGCCAGCCAATGGGATTTCTTCATTCTGAAGAGTACTTTGTTTAACCCTGAGTGAAAATTAAATTCCAGTTATGTAAAAACAAAACTTATTTTAAGTCTCTCTGTTTAACTTTCATCCCAGCCTTTGGTATTTACTCAAACTGCTTTTATAGCAAACTGGTCTGACAGAAACTGATACTGCAGGAAGCTGGAGCCCAAAACAAACAACTGTATTAAAAAAAAAAAAATAGCACCTAGGTCTAGCCCCTGAAGAGCTGAACAGGCTCCTAGCAAGTAAAACCCAGCTCTTTGCAGTAAACCAGCCCTCCCTCCCCATTCTTATTACTGAAAGTCAAACCCTAGCAGTCAGCCCCTGACCACGCCCCTCCCCATGGCTTTCCATTGCAATGGTCTCTCCTACTTCAGTGCCAAACCCAGGGCTCCAGAGATGCCAGACTTCATTCTATGCTCCTTCTCCTTGATGGCCTGAGTGTGAGCAGGGGCTTCACACTCACGGGGCAGAACAGAATGGTTAGGATGCCAGTTCGCCCCTTGGCTACTTGGGTGTTTGAGGGAGGTGCGCTGGATTCTATTAAGCAACAGATTAGTAAGTAAGCCAGCAGGGGAAAAGACAATATCATAATCTGTACTTGCACTTTCTTAAAAGAAACAAAAACAAAGCTCAGCTTCTGCTGAGAGATCTCAAGACTTGCCTGGATTCTCAACCATTCTCTTACCAATGTTCAAGCCCATCCAGCCCTTCCAGCACCCCCTTTGTGCCCATAGCTCTCAGATTGTTTGATGTGCTGGTGTTGTCAGCAAGGCCCTGGTGCGGAGGACTCTGCTGGACCACGTCAGAGTGTATTCCCCCAAACGGCTAGGATTTGGCCTCTAGCCCCTGGTGTGCATCCTGGGCCTCTGGCATTTTCCATCCTATATCCCCCAGAACCCAAGCTGGTTTGAGATACCACAGGAGTGACCTTTGAATCTGGCTGCACATTGGGTCTGGAACACACCATCCAGATGCAAAATCAGCCTGAGACGTCAAGCTGCCTGGGGTTGGTTGACAAGCACCTAACTGGCTGTTCTTCCCAAGGCAGAGCACGCTGCACCCCTGGAGGCCAGGAGTTGAGTCCCCTGTTGTAGGCTGACCTGTCGGATTAACAGCTGCAAGTCAAGGGTACAGGGAGCCTCCTCTGTACTTTCTCCAAGTCCTCCACAGGCTTTGTGTATGGGTCTTGTCATGTACAAAACTGATCAAATGGTAAGGTCATAGGGTGTTCTTGCCCCTCCTGCTAATTCAGGAGCTTAGTCCCCTGAGAAGTCCTCCAAGTTCCTCTTCTTAAATAATTCTGGATGCCCACAGAGAGCTTCTCTTGGGTCCGTATGATTAAATCAGGTTAACTACAGTGTTATGTCCCTGGACTCTGCCGCCAGCATCCTGTGCTGCAGGGCAAAGCAGGAGAGCACCTCAGCCCCCCTTTAATATTTTACTCTGTTATCAGTGTGTAAGAGTCATGGAGTAAGCCATCAAATGTCCCCCAAAAGATACCCACATCAAACGCCTGGAATCTGTGAATGTTCTCTTACTGGGAAAAAAAAAGTCTTTGCAGATGTGATTAAATTAAGGATCTTGCAAGGAGGTGCCTATCCTGCACTGTCCTAGTGGCCCTAAGTGCAACCATATGTGTCCTGATAACATAGACACACAGAGGAAAAGAGACAGATATACAGAGGAGAAGGTAACATGAAGACAGATTGGGAATGATGAGGCCACAAGCCCAGAGATGCCAGGGCAGCCATCAGAAGATGAAAGACGCAAGGAATGGATTGTCCCCTAGGGCCTCGAGGGGAGCGCAGTCCTGCTGACATCTTGACTTCAGACTTCTGGCCTTCAGGAAGGTGACATGATAAAGTTCTGTTGTGTTAATCTAACCACGAATGGTGATTTTGTAAATCAGCCTCAGGAAGCAAATACAAATAGTGTTGCCTGTTTTCTTTTACTGCCTCACAGAGGTTTTCTGTTTTCATTCTAATTGGGTGAGTCTTCTTTAACCCATGGCTCTTTCAGTTATTGCTCCCAGAGCACCCAGACACGAATATATGGGGATCCTGGGCTGAGACACCAAGCCGTGTGGCAGCCACAAAACTTGACTTGAGATCACATCTCTCTTCTGCACAAATTTATTCTGTCTGTTTCCCTCTTCCTTTGGGAAGCATTCTCTCCAAGGGGTTCCTAAGCCCCTCATGGAAGTCAGGGAAACGTCAGATGAACCACCCCATCAACTCACACGGATGGCATGGAAGATCTTGATGGTGGCGGGAGACTGAACTCAAATGAAATCACATGGACCCACAGGCCTGCATGCTCACAATGCACAAAACCTGTCTGCCAGGGTTCCTAACACATTCAAATGCACACAGAGAGCAGGACAACTTTTCTTCTTAGAGGGCATGAAATGAAGTCTCATTACAAACTGCATCCCCATTGCCCTTCAGCTTCCTGAAATAGTCTTCACTGCCTAAATCATTCTCCTCAACTTCAACCAGATGCTGAAGACTCAGTGAAAAATCTTTTTCCTGTTGACAATTTGTATTGTAATATGTTCTTCACCTGGAGAACCAGTTATCTCAGAGTGCAGGAATTTTTAAATAAAGGTGCCCTGAGTCAGAGTTTATGATAATGCACTTTTGGGTGCTGTAGAAAATTCCTAAATGAAAGATTGTATTTAACACATGTGTTTGCACTGGGCAACGTGACCACTGTAAATTTACTCTTAAAAATAATTTTTAAAATACTATCAGAAAAAAGTTAATTTTTGAATAGGTAATACATACAAATAATTCAAAAGTAAAAATTATAAAATGATGTAATGTGAAAATTTCCTCTCCTTTCTGTCCTCCAGACACCCAGTCTCTCTCCCTACAGTATAGTTTGTTCATAGGAAACAGAGAGACAGTTTTTTTTTTCTCATTGTACCTTCAGAGATGTTTTCTGTACAAATATTGGCATCCTATGCATACCTTAAAAATTTTAATTGAAGTATAACATAAAAAATTGTGTACACCTCAATTAATTTTCAGTCCCGGGACATATTTATGCCACTGGTACTGAGATCAAAAGATACATGTATATGTAGAATGAAATATAGCTATCTGCAGCAACGTGGATAAACCTAGAGAGTATCATACTAATTGAAGTAAGTCAGGCAGAGAAAGAGACATATATCACTTATATGTCGAATCTAAAAAATAATGCAAATTAATCTATATGCAAAACAGAAACATTCACAGACATGGAAAACAAACTTATGGTTACCAAAGAGGGAAGAGGCAGAGGAATAAATTAGAAGTATGAGATAAACAGATGCCAACTACTACATGTAAAATAGATAAAAAAACAAGGATTTGTTGGATAACACAGGGAACTATATTTAATATCTTGTAATAACCTATAATGGAAAATAATCTGAAAAAAAATATATAAAAGTGAATCACTTTGCTGTACATCTGAAACTAACACAATATTGTAAATAAACTTTACTTCAATTTAAAAAAACAGAAATATCATTACCTAAGCTCCAGGGCTCCCCTCAATGTCCCTTCCAGTTACCACATCCCTCAGGAGTCCCAATGTTCTGATTTTAACAGCATATTTTTGCTGTCTTTATACTTCATAAAAATGAGGCAATCTTGACTTTTAACAGAGTAGTTTACTTTTACAGACCGTATACCTTATGTAAATGGAATTATTCCATAAGATTGTATCTGGTTTTCCTCTCAGCATTATGTTTGTGAGATTCTTCCATGTGGACAGACGTAGTTGTAATGTATTCATTCTCATTGTTGCTTAATATTCCAATGATATACACACTGTTTTTGCAACTTGTTTCTGTTTTGCTTTGTTTTACAATGTATCTTGGAGAAATTTTCGCTTTATGTATTTTGGGGGTTTTTTTTTGTAATTTTTTTTAATGGACGTTTTGGGAGTTGAACCCAGGACCTCTTCCATGCTCAGCATGCGCTCTACCACTGAACTATACTCACCTCATCCTTGGAGAAATTTTTGTATCCATATATTGAGTGTCCTTATACTTTCTTTGTGTTAGTATTAGTATTCCACTATGTGAATAACTTTTTTTTTTACTTGTCCCCTAAGATGGACATTTAGCAACAATATTTAAAACTAATGCTTCTAATCAAAGGACTAATTTCATAGAACTTACACTACATCAGTAAAATATTTTCTAATGAAAAAATTATTTTTTAAAGATATCTTATTTTTAAAATATATATTTACTTACAATAATGAATTTGTTTTACAGAGAAACCAGATATAATAAACTTCCAAATGCCCCACTGGACAGGCTGGGAGAGCAGAGAAGAGGGTGAATGACCCCTGTGATCTGGGGGAAGAGTGGGTGGAGGGGGTGGTGCAGAGCCTGGAAAAACAAGTTAGTCCTTCTGATCCCACGACTGAACTATTATCCTGGACCAATTCCAAGGCCATTTGCCCTGCCTGCCAAGACTAATGGTTTTCAAGTTTCTGTCACTGGAAACTAGGAATAGAGAAATTTCTTTAAGCTACCTCCCGCTAATGAAGAAAAGTTGAAATTCTTCTTCTTCACTGGAAACTAGGAATAGAGAAATTTCTTTAAGCTACCTCCCGCTAATGAAGAAAAGTTGAAAACATTTCAGTGAGAACATGAAGTATAATTATCCTGGGTAACATTGATAACATAGTCTAATCCTTTGATGCTGGTGTGGGAAACTGAGTAATTTAATAGTGAGCTTATGCTTTAAGCACAAAGAATGAATGTGGAATGAAATGTTCATGCCTGAATTTAGTTGTCAGTTGCTCTCAAAGTACTTGCTCTTCAAATTCATTAACAACGTGTTTTAAATTTTTTCTTGAAATTACGCATTCACAGCTTGATTAAAATTAACTAAGTACTTCTCACCTACTATGTCTTTTATACATAAAAATAAGTCCTTAGTTTCAATACTCTTTGATCCTCTTTCCAGTTCGTAGAAAAATGGTTTGTGATTTGATTTTTTTAATCAAATAAGAATGGATTTATAAAATACACTTTCACTCTCCCTTTGATAGAATATAGAAACATGAAAAGAAAAATCTTCCATTCCTGTCTCATCATGACTCCTCCTTAATCATCATCCGTACATTTGTTTGGAGCAACTTATGATGTAGCAAATGGCTGAGACCCAGGCTTCCGACTTTAAGAGAATTCCTGGGTTTGGGTAAATCCTTAATTCCACCCTTCAAATTATGGGGATCAAATTATCCTAGCCCTGTCAGATTCAGAGCTGCTCTGCGTGTTTTTAAAGTTGGGCTGTGATTTTTTAATCCACTTATGTAAACTCAGTGAGTCTCCACAAGTAACAGAAATCCAGTTAGCTGATATGTTAGTCCTATAATGAGGCCAAGTAAAATGCTATATGAAAGCAATCATTGAATTTTCACCATCCTTTAGATTGTTTGACTATTTCCAATTCTGAAATACTAAGTCTCTTTTTGTTGGGGTTTTCATCTCTTCCTAAGAGTGGTGCAAATCACATCAATGAGATGTGAATTTTTGGTTGTAAACTCATCTTCAGCCAAAATTGTTTTTGCTGTGAATTTCTCATGAGCCCTGGATAGTAGAATTATCTTTACTGAGAGGTTTCTTGTTTGATTTTGCAAGACCCTGGAGAGTTTCGATGGTCGTGAGCAGTTTTTAGATTAATTTATTACCTTATATGCCTAGAATTCCTGCAGCACATAGGTAGTGTAAAGCCCAGATTTGGGGCTTTGACTTCTCACCAGTGATGTGTACTTTTAACACTCAAAGTCTTGGACAGAAGGCAAGCTGCCTTATCTACTTCCCCAAGCCAGTGGGAAGAGTTTTCTGGCTCATGGTTTATGGACAGGGCAGTTCTTTAATGTTCCAAGATTTATTCAGAGGCTAAATTCCAGTTCTCCTATTCCACCTGGGCAAAAGTCATCATATTTTCTGTCCCCAGCCTAGTTTTTAGAGTTCATAATTGAGCCTGAAATCCATTCAAATTTTGGATGGAAAGCAAGTAATAAGAAATAGTAAACTCAACAGAAACAATGCAATTCTCTGATGGAGATACACAAATAGCTAATAGGCACATGAAAAAATGCTCAGTATTGCTAATAATCAGAGAAATGCAAATCAAAACTACAATGAGGTATCACTTCACACCAGTCAGAATGGCCATAATTCAAGAGTCCACAAACGATAAATTGCTGGAGAGGGTGTGGAGAAAAGGGAACCCTCCTACACTGTTGGTGGGAATGTAGTTTGGTGGAGTCATTATGGAAAACAGTATGGAGATTCCTCAAAAGACTAAAAATAGACTTACCATATGATCCAGCAATCCCACTGCTGGGCATATATTCAGAGAAAATCTTAATTCAAAAAGATACATGCACCTCAGTGTTCATAGCAGCACTATTTACAATAGCCAAGACATGGAAACAACCTAAATGTCCATCGACAGATGACTGGATAAAGAGGTTGTGGTATATTTATACAATGGAATAGTACCCAGCCATAAAAAAGAATAAAATAATATCATTTGCAGCAACATGGATGAACCTGGAGATTGTCATTCTAAGTGAAGTAAGCCAGAGAGAGAAGAAAAATGCCATACGACATCACCCATATGTGGAATCTAGAAAAACACACATGCACACAAATAAATTTATTTATGAAAGAGAAACAAACTCACAGACATAGGAAACAAACTTATGGTGACCGAGGGGAGGGGGTGGGAAGTGATAAATAGAGAGTTCGAGATTTGTAGATACTAACAAATATATATAAAATAAACAACAAGTTCATACTGTATAGCACAGGGAACTATATTCAATCTCTTGTAGTAACTGACAGTGAAAAAGAACATGAAAATGAATATGTAATGTTCATGTATGACTGAAGTATTATGCTGTACATCAGAAATTGACACAATATTGTAAAATGACTATCTTCAATAAAAAAAATATATACAAAGAAAGAAATAGTAAACGCAAAAGGAATATTAAAAGGGCTTTATTTTGTTTTGAATGCTAATTTTGAAGTGATATGTGAATTTGGGTCTGTTGAAGAGGCTGTTTCTCACATTGTCTCCCTATAAAAGACACCATGATATTGTCCATTACATATCATTTAAACATCCATGTTAAACATCCATATTTAACATTCATATAGATAAGACCAGGGCCAATTTAGGACGAAAGTTCATAAATTGAGGGGCTCCTGGACCTTGTTGGGGCAGGGATCAAGAAGCATGGCAGTGTGGTGAAGTGGAAAAAACTGACCTTGGTGGCAGGTACATCTGGGTTCAAGTCCTGTCTCTGGCATTTACTAGCTATATGACTTTGGGAACACCAATTAACCTTTCTGAGCCTAAGTTACTTTTCTACAAAATGAGGCTAATAGTGATTGCCTTTCAGTGTTGCTGACAGTATTAAATTATGTAAGTACCATAAGAGCTGTATCACACACATGATTAACTTATGTAAATTCAATAATACTTGCCTTTTTTCTCCTTTGCCCTCTTTTATATAATTAAACATCCTGAAATACTTTTTTGTTGTTGTTGTTTTTATCCCCCCCCCCTTTTTTTGGTGGGGGGGGGAGGGAATCAAGTTTTTTTTTTTTAATGGAAGTACTTGAGTTTGAACCCAGGAACTCATGCATGCCAGGCATGTGCTCTGCTCCTGAGCTATATACCTTCCCCCTGAAATACTCCTTTTATTTATAATTTTTATCACATATGCAAGGTGTATGTTTTACATCAATATATACATGACTCTATGTATATAGTATTTTCTGACGGATTTAAGGAATTTTCAAGATTCATTTTAACCCTATGCATTTTACTAAACATGCTTGCCTCTGAATCTCACACATGAGATGAGGTTCCATTGTCCTCAGAGGTGTTCAGCAATCTCTGTTTTCCTCCTTTTGCCTTTATTTGGCTCTTTTTAGAGGGGGATAATTAGATTTATTTATTATTATTTTTAATGGAGGTACTAGGGATTGAACCCAGAATCTCATGCATGCTAAGCACGCGCTCTACCACTGAGCTATACCCTCCATGCTATTTGTCTCTTTGTTTTAGGCTCTTACTAAAATATTTGATGTTCTCATGCTGCCAGTCTCAAGTCTTGTGAAAGGAAAGCATGCCTTTATGATAGGCAGTAAGAGAAGATTGGTTAATGCCTTCCTAGACTATCACTGCAGTGTGGGAGCGGGAGTTGAGGAGCAGAGATCAACTGAAAGGCATGTATGGGAGATTATCAAGCATGAGCAGGAGAGGTATTTTGAAGTGAAGGTGGGCAGGGAGCTTCTCTGAGTCTCAGATTTGTCATTACCAGGCAACCACCAACTTTATCTCCATATAAGTCAGCCCTGTGACTAGAGAAGCTTTATACTAGTGATTCCACAGTAGACCAGGGAGACTTCCATGTCTGAGAATTTAGATACCCATGATCCTTTTTGCTGATTGCATCGTACAGATGTAGCATAATTTATTTAACCAATCCCCTCTTGATGGACATTTCAGTTACTTCCAGTGTTTCACCATTATAGACAATGCAGTGGTGACCATCCCAATAGACACTCCTCTGTGTCTCTGAACTCTTAGATCATTGGGGTAAATTCTTAGAAGTTGAATTGCTGTCAAAAGATATGTGTATTTAAAATGTTGATGTATAGCAACAGATTATTTTCTAGAAAATTTTTAACAATTTAAATATTTAATAAGAGAGTGTTTTTTCTTACATCCTTGCCTAGAGTGCACATTGACAGCTTCCCTCCTCGTGTTTTTTCTTTATAGAGCCTGTAAAGTACAGTAGTTAAGAACACAAGCTATGGCTCCAAATTACCTAAGTTATAATCATGGCTCCACCACTTTCTAGCTGTGACCTTGAGCAAACTGTATAATCTCTCTGTGCCTCATTTCTATTACCTATAAAATGGGATCAGATTAGTACTTACCTTTGAGTTGTTGTACACTTTAAGTGAACTAATTTTGTAAAGTGCTTAGTAATAGAGCTGAATATCTCAGGTTGAGAAATTTGAAATGATCAATTTTAAGGTTTGAAAGCAGTGGAAAAAAAATCAGCAGTAAATGTAAGCTAAAGTGAAATAAGTCAGGAAGGGAAAGGCAAATACTGTATGTTATCACTTATATGTGGAATCTAAAAAATAAAACAAACTAGTGAATATAACAAAAAAAAAAAGAAGAAAACTCACAGATACAGAGAACAAACTAGTGGTTTCCAGTGAGGGGGGCGGTGGGCAGCACAGGGACAGGGGAGTAAGAGGTACAAACTATAAGGTTTAAAATAAACTATAAGGATATATTGTACAACACAGGGAATATAGACAATATTTTGCAATAACTATAGATGGAACATAACCTTTAAAAATTGTGAATCACCATATTGTACACCTGTAACTTATATAATATTGTACAGCAACTATACTTTAATAAAGAAGTAAGATATTATCTTTGTACAACTGATAGGAGACAAGTAGTATGGTCTTTCTAATTTAATACAACTGCTATCTAATTAAAACAGGTCAGTACTGAACCATGAATTGTTAAATCAATGCCTCAGGAAAGGGAACTCAGAAACCAGCCCCAAAACTGAAAATTTAGGGTATGATAAAGGTGGCATTTCAAATCAGAAGAAACAAGGATTTTTTTAGTAAATAGTGCTGTGAAAATTGGCTGGCTATCTGGAGAAAAACAAAGCTAAGTCTCCAGTTAATGCTCTACACTGAAACAAATTTCAAATGGAGAAAAGATGCAAACCTAAAAAGTATAACCTATAAACTATTAGAAGAAAACATTGGAAAAATTATTTAAAATCCAAGAATGAGAAAAAGACATGTAACCTTGAATTCATAAAAAAGAATATTAAATTATGAAAAATTTCTGCCTGGAAAAAACACCTTTAACAAAGTAAAATCTTAGAAAAATACTTAAAACAATTATGCCAGACAAAATGCTAATTTCCTTTATATACAATGAACTCTAACAAAACAATAAGAAAAATACCAACAACATAGAAAGAAAAAAATGGATGAAGGGTATGAATAGGCAGTTCACAGAAAAAGCTTTTCAACGTTGGAAGAGATGCTCAAATTCACTCATCATTAAAGAAGTGCAAATCAAAACAACATATTATTTTTCACCCAGCATATTGTTTAAGAGTTGTACTGCTTGATTCTTTTTATTGCGAGTATACTTCTTTTAATTAAATAGTAGTGTTTCAATAAAACAGCAGTTTAAGCCAATCTGCTAGCTAAAAATAACATGTAACAGTGAATTTTGAAACCAGAAATCAAAAACAAATTTTCTCCATTTATTTAGAGTTTACCAAAAATCTTGCTTTATTTCAACCTGTCTAAGATCGGTAGGTAAATGAACTCTTCCTGCTGTAATTAAACCATGAGTATTACATAGCATACACTTTAAGAGAGGCAAAACACCCTTCTCCATCATCTTTCTCCTCTTCCCTGTGCTGCCCTCAAGAAGAAAGCTGGCATGGATTGTTCAAATTCTAGGACTCTTACTGGGTCAAATTTATGAATGATCAACATACATTAAAATGTCCCTCATTTTGATTTGTAGATATTAACCGCTATATATGAAAATAGATAAAAAGCAAATTTCTTCTGTATAGCACAGGGAACTATATTCAATATCTTGTAGTAAACTTTAATGAAAAAGAATATGAAAATGAATATATGTATGTATATGTATGTCTGGGTCATTGCGCTGTACGCCAGAAATTGACACATTGTAACTGACTGTACTTCAATTAAAAAAAAACGTCCCTCATTTTGAGTGTGGGAAGACTGAAACTCTTTCAGTACTCTCTTCTCTCTCCATGCTGCTGCAGAACTGGAGGGTGTCAGGGCCCATTCCTAGCTCTGTGTGTGTGTGTGTGTGTTTGCACGTGTGAGAGAGAAAGAGACCCATGTTGCAAAGTAGTAAGTGGACAAAGGGCCCGCTTACCCCAGCTCTACCCAAGGCCAGCCCAGTCATGCTTATGCTCTTTTCTCCCTTCAATTTCTTTTTTTTTTAAAAAGCTAATTAATTAATTTTTATTTTGGGGGTGGGAGGAGGCAAGTGTGCATGTATGTATTATTTATTTATTTATTTATATGGAGGTACTGGGATTGAACCCAGGATCTCGTACATGCTAAGCACATGCTCTACCACGGAGCTATATCCTTCCTCCTTCCCCCTTTGATCTCTGACAGACCAGAGTCTGTTCTCTTTCCTGGTTCCTTTCTTCACAGACACACCCAGTGCTCACTCCCCCAGCAACAGTGTAGGCCAGCTCAGCACTAGGCAATGAAAACAAGTACTCTCTATCTTGCCACCCACGTGCTTCTTTCTGGATACACTCTCTGTGTCCTGCTGGATGTGTCAGGTTGGCTTTTGGTCTGAAGTTTCTTAGTCCTCACCAGATTGGCCAAAAAGGACTGATCCAAGTGTTTTACTTCAGATCACTCAAGTTCTCTTCATTGAGCATTAGACCCAAGCCCAGCCAGCAGTGAAGGCACACCACCTACTCCTGGGAGTAAGTCATCAGTGCAACTTCCAGACATCTTGCTAAACGGGAAGGGGACTTGCTTAGAATTGGCTAAAGGGTCAAGAGCAGCTGGCCTGCAGCTGAGGGGACTGAGGAACATAGAAATGGACTTGGATTTTGACAGGTTGTTCAGTCCAGTGCCAGGGCATAGCAGGGGCTCAGTAAATGTTGATTGTGGTGATGACTGAGATTGGGAAGAAAAAAGACACACATAGGAAATCATTTTTTCCACAATGTCAGAACATGTCATCAAATATTACATTATGAGACACAGTCAGTATCATGTAGGACAGTTAAAATTTTCTTTTTTATTTCTACTTTTTTTGGAGGGGGAGGTAATTAGATTTGTTTATTTTTTCATGGAGGTGCTGGGGATTGAACCCAAGACCTCATGCATGCTAAGCACATGCTCTACCACTGAGCTACACCCTCCCCCATTATGTAGGAGCTCGTACTCATTAGGAAAAAGGCTATGCTACTGCAACAAAACTCCCCACACATTTGGCTGAAAGAGGATAGAAGTTTATTTCTCTCTGATATGACAACCATCGGTCTAGGCTGTCAAGACCGCACTACACTGCGAAGTCATTCAGAGTCAATGCTTCTCCCACTGTTGCTTAGGATTGCCGCTCCCAAACTGTGCACCAGGTTGTCCCAAAGAGCCTCAGTGAACTCGCAGGACCACCACAGGATGTGTCAAATTTTTCAGGAAAAACAGTGATCCTCAGTATCCAACAGACATCACATAAACTACTAGCTTGAGGTAGTTCAGTTTTAATGTTAGCACGGCTTTCCTTTTGATGACCTCATATCTTCGGGAAGCTAGGTTTTCAGTGGCTGCTGTGGTAAAAAGCAAGCAAATCTGTGTGGAAAAGGGAATGGGGTGTCCGATCTGATTCCAAGGTTTGAGGAGCTGTGCAGCATCCTGTAGTGTACACATCCCATCACTAAGTGACTGCAGTTGTTAAAAGGTAAAACACTTTCCCTTCAATTTACGCATATCATTTGTTGCAGATGCCCATTAAATGCTGGGAGACAGTTCCCCATGGATCTCTCATGGTTTTGCATGTTTGAAGCAGAGGCACTGACCACCTTTAATCCAGGCAATCTTTTCAAGGTAGTTTGTATAGCTAAGAAGCTTGGGAGACAGGGATAGTGACTCTCTGGAACACAGAACAGGGCTCCTGACTGTATAGAACAGTAGAAATATTGTCACCCTCCAGGGCAAAGGTCAGGCAGCCTCACTACCCATGATCAAAGATTCAGGTTGCCAAATCTCAGTAACCTATGATTCAGGTTTCCTCTCCTGTAACACAGCCCGTGGCACGTGCAGGTGTCACATCACCCTCTTTGCACAGCCCCATAGGAACTGGGGCTCAGGAAACCAGATCCCATGTTGACACTCCGACTATTGCCACTGGCATGAGTAATGCATTCCTTCATCTCTGACCCAGGAGTCTCACTTCTTCTGCCAACACCCATGAAACTGTGGCTGGCTAACTCATTAGTTTACAAATAGGATAAAATCTCAGACCCTTTACAGTTCTTGACACTAAGTGGTTGGGACACAAGCACTTATGAGGTTGTTTGGACAAAGCGATTTAAAAAACAGAACTATTTGTTCTTTCTTTTGGCCCAGGAGCACCATGGTAAAATTACTGAGACATATAAGAGTGCTATGCACTAGAAAGTTTGGGAACATTGGGCTGAGTGCCTTGTTCTCATCTACATGCTTAAAGGTGAGACCTGTCACTTTCCAGCTGGCAGGGAGGGAAAAGGAGAAAGTCCAGGGGAGCAATTTCTTTTAAAAAGCAAACCGATCACGAGTTACACACATCTCTCCTGCTCATGTACCATTGATGAACACAGTCACATGGCTACAGCCATCTGCAAAAGGAGGCTGGGAACTGGAATCTCTACACGAGTGCTCATATGTTTGGCCTAAAATCTGTGTCTATGGAAGAAGTGGAGATGGATTTTGGCAGACAACCAGCATTTTCCACCACAGAGATATTTCCCTATGGTTATTGTTGTTTGAAATAGTAGTGCAGGGTGAGATGTATAAACAATCTTTTAGTATCTTCACTGTGAGCTGGCTTGGGATGGCTTTTATCTGAGAGGCATTTGCCTTGGTAATCTCTGCAGATTTCTTCCTTCCTTAGGCTCTCTGGGCATCCTACCCCAATCCTTACTTTCAGGAACTTGTTAATGAGCATCTTTTATTGACAGACTCTGGCGAGACTTCTTGTCCCGGGTGGGAGGCCCTGGGACTTGCAACGTGCATGGCTGGGCTTACAGCTCTTGGTGAAGGGGGCAGCAGTGAGTTGGGAAGGGATACTGGACTCGTGTTTATAACATGGTGGACTAACAACATTTTGCACCAATCAGGCAGGGTGGATCCAGGCTTTGATGTGCCCAAAGCTTATACAATTTGGGGGCTCTTGTTAGAAAAATATGAAATTATAAATACAAAACTAAATAGGTATAAAGAACACACAAAAATATCTTAGAATGAAAAAATATATTATAGTTATTTTCTAATGTAAAAACGCTGGCAAATATTACAAACATCAACAAATCTAAAAAAAAAAATTTTTTTTTCATTAACTGTCCAACATGCTTCTATAAAATTTTGGGATCATTTTTATATCTCAGTAATTCTAAAAAACACATAAAGTTAATCTGAAATTGAGGCATACAGAAGAGCAATTTTAAATTGCTTCCTGTATTGATCTATATAATTATGTAATCAAATTATTTTTATATTACTTATATTGACTTATTAATGAATATGTGTGGGACTTTTGATATAGGAACATTGCTTCTTCAGGCCATTTTGCTGTGTTTATGGCAATGCTGTTTGTTTTCATTAACCAATAGACCTTTTCAGCACAAGAAACATCAGATGTGCTAAGAGGTGATCTGATCTGATGCATAAAACATGAAACCTTATATAGAGATGTGCTTGCCATTGATAATACTGCTCCAGGTATATATCCTATAAACCTAGGAATTGTGATCAATTGTATTTTGCAAGATTCCCATCAAAAAAGAAAAAAATGTGATGCATTAACACTTGTATACACTGTACCATCAAGTATATTTTGGAAGTAGCAAACTTTTAAGTAGGTTTCCATGAGAACTGAGCCTTTCACTTACAACTGTACATATCTGATAACTGTAAGAACTTTCTGAAGACTAGCTTTTGGTCCCCTACTTTCCAAACCTTATTTCTCCCCCATTACTAACATCTATTTCTGGTGCTGGGTACTATGGGACATGCTCTTATCACAATTTCCCCTTGGCTCTGCGCTTTCAAGTGATGGTGCCAGATGAGCTGTCATGGTAGGGTTAGGAGTATTCCTAGAAGCCACTTCTATACCAGGAGGCCTGGTAATAACATAACCAAACATGAAAGTGACTACAAACCACAGAAATATAGGCCAGTCAATCCAAACTTTATGTATCCTCGACTCAATTTCTCTTTAGCCAGATACCGAAAATGCCTGCGGACACTCATCGCTACTCAGTAGGAAAAGACTGAAGGTGAGAAAGTCGGAGAGGAAAGACATGGTGATCTTAAGAGCATTGTTGTTGAAATATCTTTATTTTCCAAACTTTATAAAGACATAACCATTGGAACACATTGTGAGGGCTGCTCAATGGGCCTTGGATGAGGCATGAACAAGTGAAGCTTAACCTCTCTTAGCTTCCTTTGGCTAGAGGTTGTGAGTGACCACAAGGAGATCCCTGTCAAAACAAATGCAATATCCTCAAAAACCAATTACCATTTTAAAGCACTTTACAGAACATTCATACTCATCATTATATATGATCCTCAGAGCAGCCTTTATGTTGCCAAAGCAGATACCAAAACCTTGGGAGGTAAAATGTTTTGCCCCAGGCAAGTGAAATCTCCTGGACTCAACACTGAGGCCTTTTATCTTCAGAATTCATACCCTTTCTACTCTACAGAAAAGACTCATACATTTTTGCATAACGTATATTAATTGCTTAGTAAATATTCATGGGACAAATGAAAGAAAAAAAAGTCAAGCAGGAGCCAGGAATCCTTTAAGCAATGAAAGAAAGACAATCCTTCAGTAGGAAGGAAAGTGGACCAGAATCCCACCTTTCCAGCAGGGACAGATACGTTCCCCACATCTCTTCAAGGTGTCAACCTGTTTTCCATGCCCCGTTGCCCCGGCCAGTGTTATAGGGAACAAAACATAGATGATTACTCTGTAAAAGGGCTCTGGGTCCACAGGTTCTCATAAAGCAGTTCTTATTTTTCTGGGTTACAGGTGGGAAGTGGGTTGGATTGCCCTCTGTGGGTGGGGGTGGGGCAATGGGGAGCAGATGGGTGAGGCTTAATTAGAGCTAATTGTAGCTTTGGCACATAATGAAAATATGCCCAGGTAGATTTTTGGTGAATGTGTCATTCACCAGTTCAGTGGGTTGCCTAACTTTAGTTGTTAAGCAAGAGGAGGCAGGAAAGGAAATCTGCACTTTGAATGGAAAGAGCAGCTGGTTGATCTTTCTTCCAGATGCAGTGAGGTTGGTGATCCGCTCTGTGCTTCTCTTCTGCTTTGTCAGGCCTCAGACAGATGGGGCCTTTAACACTGAATTCCAACACCTTAACAGCAGACAATGCGATGGAAACTTATGAAAGTTGACTTAACATGGCCCAGTCCTTTCAGGAATCTCGTGGGTCTCTGGAATTTCTGACGGCTTAATTTCTACTATTTAGCATGAAGATAGAGAAGGGCTTATTTAAAACTAGGGCCCAGTAACTAGGGGAGTTGAATGGTCAGTGTAGGGAGGTCTTAGCTGAGGTGAGGTCTATTCAGAATCCTTTCCATCTACATTTAAACCTTGAAAGATTTCCCTACTCCCCTCAGAATAAAAGCCAGACTCTATGGTAGCCCATCAGGACTTGTGAGTCCTAACCTCTTCCCACTCCTCCACTCCCTGTCCTCCAGCCACAGTGGCGACCCTTTTGGGCCTCACACATGCCACCCACTTTCTGCCTTGTGGCCTTTGCATACGTTGTTCCTCTGGAATTTCACAGATTTGGCTTCTTGTTATCTTTCAGGTCTCAGCTTAGATTGCTGTCTCAGTGTGGCCACCTCTGACCACCTCCTCTCAAGTAGCAGCATAACGGCCTCCTGCCACCCCTACCTGCCGTCACCTCACTGTTTGCCCCCTGGTACTTCTTAGTCTATAATGTTCTTTATTTAATGGTTTCCTTACTTATTTTCTGCTTCCTCCACTAGACTGTAAGCTCCATGATGGCAGAGAACTTATTTCTCTTATTCACCAGCATATCTCAGCTCCTAACACAGTGTCCAGTCTGTGGTAGGTGCTCTGTACCTATTTATTGACCAAAGATGGGAAGAATTGTTTCCCTTCAGGGCACTAGCCAATCTACTTATGAAAGGTTCATCTTAGCTCTCAGAGTGGTTTTCAAACTCTCAACATGTTTCATTGCTTTCCTGCCATTGTCTAAGCCTTTCATCCATCCCAAGACCAGACAAAGTCTTGACCTGGGTCTCTCTGAGGCCTCTCCCCTAGTACACTGTGCACTCTAAGGGTGCAGATGTTTTTGCAGGGGGTGAAACAACCTGTTTCCCAAGGGTGTGCCCTCTCTCAGGTTGTACAGAACATGCCCTCGGAGCGTGCCAGGGCATCCTTCTCCACTAATGGTGGTGCTGTTCAAGCCCAACAGGCAGAGCTGTGGGAGCCTGGAAGCCAGAAGCATCCATGGGAGACCACCAGCAGGCTCAGGAGAGATGCACAACTGAACACAAGTCTCTTGCCTAGGGGCCAGCTGAGGGCTAGAAAGTCCACTTTGAGTGAAATCCCAACAGTTAAGAGCCAAGAGAGTTGGAAAAAACAAGAAAACTCCCATCTACACATACATTTTCCACTGGAGCCATTCCATCTGTGTTTTTTTTTCTCTAGGGCCTCGCCATGAGGACCTTGCTTGCACTGACCATCAAGAGCATTCAGTTCAGGGAGAAAAGGGAGAGGAAAGAGGAATGAAGATAGCGAGGCCCTGGACAAGGGAGAAGGGTCGTTGTGGAAATAATTCCTGACTCTAGAAGGTGATGATCTCCTGAGTTTCCCTGGGGTCTCCTCCAGACCCTTGGTCCCAGGGAGGAGGGAGTATGTTACAATAGGGAAAGTCATGCCCCGATGGCCAGCAGCACTGGGTTCTACTGCTCCTGATGGTACTACTCACTTTGCTGAGTGACCTTGGACAAGCCACTTCACCTTGAAACTCCGGTCCTCTTCTATGAAATGAGAAATTGAACTTTTTAAAAAATTGAGGTATAGTTGATTCACAACATTATGTAAGTTTCAGGTGTACAACACAGTGATTCACAATTTTTAAAGATTATACTCCATTTACAGTGATTATAAAATACTGGCTCTATTCCTTGTGTTGTACTATATATCCATGTAGCTTATTTATTTTATGCATAGTAGTTTTTACCTCTTAATGCCCTACCCCATCTTGCCCTTTCCCCCTTCCCTCTCCCCACTGGTAACCACTAGCTTGTTCTCTACATTTGTGAGTCTGTTTCTTTTTTGTTATATTCACTAGTTTTATTTTTCAGATTTCACATATAAGTGGTAACATACAGCGTTTGTCTCTCCCTGTCAGACTTAAGAGAAATTGAACTTTTAAAAAAATTGTGGTAAATACCTAGTAATAAACTTACTTAGAGGGGCAAAAGACTTCTACTCCAAAAACTTTAAGACACTGATGAAAGAAACTAAAGATGACACAAACAGATGGAAAGATATACTGTGTTCTTGGGTTGGAAGAATCAATACTGTTAAAATGTCTATCCTACCCAAGGCAAATACAGATTCAGTATGTTCTCTATCAAATTACCAATGACATTTTTCACACAACTGGAACAAAAAAAAATTAATTTATATGGAAACACAAAGACCCTGGATAGCCAAAACAATCTTGAGAAAGAAGAACGAAGCTAGAGGAATGACAATCTCGGACTTCAGACTATATTACAAGGCTATAGTAAGCAAAACAGTATGGTAATAGCACAAAAACAGACACATAAATCAATGGAAGAGGATAGAAAGCCCAGAAATAAACCTATGCACTTATGGTCACTTAAACAAAGGAGGCAAGGATATACAATGGAGAAAGAACAGTCTCTTCAATAAGTGGTGATGGGAAAACTGGACAGCTACATGTAAAAAGAATGAGTTAG
Organism: Vicugna pacos; assembly: GCF_048564905.1. Classification (NCBI taxonomy): domain Eukaryota; kingdom Metazoa; phylum Chordata; class Mammalia; order Artiodactyla; family Camelidae; genus Vicugna; species Vicugna pacos. Next base: position 82,726,623 of record NC_132988.1, read on the forward strand.
GACATTTCTAACACCATACATAAAAATAAACTCAAAATGGATTAAAGACCTAAATGTAAGACTTATACTCTAAAACTCTTAAAGGAAAACATAGGCAGAATACTCTTTGACATAAATCACAGCAATATTTTTTTGATCTGCCTCCTAGAGTAATGGAAATAAAAACAAACATAAGCAATGGGATCTAATTAAACTTAAAAGCGTTTACATAGCAAAGGAAACCATAAACACATAAAATAAAAATACAACCTATGGAATGGGAGAAAATATTTTGCAAATGATGAGACCGACAAGTGATTCATTTCCAAAATAGACAAACAGCTTATACAGCTTAATATCAAAAAAACAAACAAAAAAGCAACTCAATCAAAAAAATGGGCAGAAGACCTAAATAGACATTTCTCCAAAGAAGATACACAGATGGCCAACAGGCGCATGAAAAGATGTTCAATTTATTTATTAGAGAAATGCAAATCAGAACTACAATGAAGTATCACCTCACACCATTCAGAGTGGCCATCATTAAAAAGCCTACAAATAAGAAATGTTGGAGAGGGTGTGGAGAAAAAGGAATCCTCCTACACTGTTGATGGGAATGTAAATTGGTGCAGCCATTGTGGAGGACAGTATGGAGTTTCCGCAAAAAAACTAAAACTACAGTTACCATATGACCCAGCAATCCCACTCCTGGGCACATATCTGAAGAAATGTATAACTTGAAAATACACGTGCACCCCAATGTTCATAGCACCACTATTTACAGTAGCTGAGACATGGAAACAACCTAAATATCCATCAACAGATGACTGGATAAAGAAGATATGATATGTGTGTGTGTATACACACACACGCAATGGAATATTACTCAGCCATAAAAAGGAATGAAATAATACCACTTGCGGCAACATGGGTGGACCTAGAGATTATCATATTAAGTGAAGTAAGTCAGACAGAGAAAGACAAACACCATATAATATCACTTATATATGCAATCTAAAAAAATGATGCAAATGAATTTATTTACAACCTGTAAACAGACTCACAGACATAGAAAACAAACTATGATTACCAAAAGGGAAAGGGGTGGGGAGGAGGGATAAATTAAGAGTATTGGATTAACAGATACTCGCTACTATATAAAAAATAGATTAACAACAAGGACCCACGGTATAGCACAGGGAACCATATGCAGTATCTTGTAATAACCTATAATGGAAAAGAATCTGAAAAAAGTATACACACACACACACACACATATATGTTATTCAGTTACATATATATACACATATATATAACTGAGTAACTTTGCTGTACACCTGAAACTAACACAACACTGTAAATCAACTGTTCTTCAATAAAAATAAATTTTTAAAAAGGATACTTCAAACTAAAAAATGTGGCAAAATACATGGAACATAAAATTTCCCATTTTAAACATTTTTAAGTGTATATAGTTCAGTGGCATTAAATATATTCATGCTGTTGTGCAATCATTACATCATCCATCTCTAGAACTTTTTCATCTTCCCTAATTGAAATTTCATACATGTTAAACAGTAACACCTCATTCCTCCCTCCCTCAAGCCCCTGGCACCTACCATTCTATTTTCTGTCTCCATAAATTTGCCTATTCTAGGTACATAATATAAGTGGAATCATACAATATTTGGTCTTTTGTGACTGACTTATTTCACTTGGCATAGTATTGTCAAGGTTCATCTATGTTGTAGAATGTGTCAGAATTACTTTTTAAATCTGAACAATATTCCATTATATGCATATACCACATTTTGTTTATCCACCTATCCATTGATTGGGTTGCTTCCACCTTTTGGCAACTATGAATGATGCTACTGTGAACATGGGTGTGCAAGTATTTGTTTGAATCCTTGCTTTCACGTTTTTTGGCTATGTACCCAGAAGTGGAATTGCTGGATCATATGATAATTTTATGTTTAATTTCTTGAGGAACCACCAAACCGTTTTCCATAGCGGCTGCACAGTTTTCCATTCCCATCAGCAATGCACAAGGCTTCCAATAAAAAACTGAACTTTTATTAGTCAAAGAATCCATTTTTCAGAGGAAATGTTCCAGGATGCTCTATGTGCAAAAGACATTAGAGTGGAATGCTCCAGAAACAGTGGGGGCGAGGAGCCCAATAACCCCAGAAGCATCTCTGTGGAACGAAATGAAAACTGGGTAAGATGTTCTCTAAGGCTCCTTCACGTGTCAAGCATCGATTAGTCCACATTTACGTGACATATCGAACAGCCAGTAGGTGTAAGGCATATTTGATATACTTATGCATTACCTGTTCCAGAAAGGATTTGAGGAGATTTGCAAAAACTCATACAATAGAAGAGGAGAAAATACATAGTGAAGAGTATCAGGGCCGAGAAGGGTGGGAGGGATGCCTTTCAGATGTATGAGCAGACACTGCCTCTGCTCACTGGCTCTCTCAACGTGAGTACTGTAGGTGAAGGAAGTCGGAGAAATCCAGGGGGAAGACCGCTGTACGAACATGTGGAATCTCCAGAGGCAAAGGAAGGCAAGATTGTCTATGTTATACATTCCTTCACCCAAAGCCACGTTGCAAGACTCAGAGTATAAAGAGGGCAAGAATCTCATTTTGAGCAGAACAAAGCATGTTGAGGAAGCAAATTAGTGCATCTAAGAATGGACCTAAGTCATAAACCCAAGGTTTACATCCTAGCTCCACTACCTGCCAATCCAGGGCAGAAAACTTAACCTCTTTAAGCCTCTGTTTTCCCATCTGTAAATGAGGACGATGTGAGGGATTGCTGTGAGGATTAATGCAGGCAATGCAAGTCCAGGGCCTGGAATAGTAAGCTATCAGCACATGGTAGCTACTCTTACTGGAATTATACTTTGGAAGTTCCCGTACCTTGTCTTTTTTGTCCATCCCTCCATCTCCAGCACTTAGCAGAGTGCTGGTCATAGTAGGTGTTGAATGGATGTTTGTAGACTTGGATTGATACAGATGTTTTTCCTGTTTGACATGCTCTGTGCCACACGCCTTCTGACATTGATAGGTGACAGGGTTGAAAAGCATGAGGTCAGGCTAGTTAAAGATGTTGCCCACTGGGTAACACCCAGAGACTAAAAGCTCATGGGTTTGATGAAATTCAGGCTATGGAATGTACCTGACCCAGGTCAAGGGTGTGCTTTCCTTCACACCCTCCCTCTTCAAAGGAATGCATTTCGCTTATTGCCACGGAAGATGTAAAATAAACTGGATAATAAATTAGGGCAAGAGAGAGTTCAGCCCTGCAAACTTCTTTTCAATTCAACAACTACTTGTTGAAGGTTGAACATTTAGCATTTAAAGCTCCTTACTGGGCACTACTGGATATTTGAAGGTTAGCAAGAAAACATCTCTTCTCTCAAAACGCGTACTTTCCAATAGACGGGTGGTAGAGAGATATGCTAGTGTAAGAAAAATGCCATAAAGATGATCAAATGGGAAATGAAAGAAGGGAGAAATTACTTTCAGTTATAATCGTCTGGGTATGTTTCTCATGGGAGGTACCTTTTCAGGTGGCCTCTGAATTTGGAGTAGGGGTGGAAAGCGGATTAGAGGCAGGAGAATGATGGGAGCAGAGGTGTGTAGACTGCTTGGCAATGAGTCCGCTGTCTTACATGGATCATACATGTAGAAGAATATGTCTGGAAAGAGGGTCTTGAGGGCCTTGAAGGTTAGATGAAGATTTATAGGGAAAGGGGAGCAACAGAGATTTTGAGTAGGGACGAGGTGTGGATCAGGCTGGTAATGGGGAAAATTAAACTGGTGGTGCTGTGTAAAATGGATTGAGGGGGAGAAAGACAGGAAGTAGGGGGTGACTTAGGGAGCAGTTGCAGTGGCTCTGGGAAGAAATTACACACGAGGGTGTTAACAGCAAGAATGGATGAAAGGGGGGAGGTATAGCTCAAGTAGTAGAGCGCATGCTTAGCATGCATGAGGTCTTGGGTTCAATCTCCAGTACCTCCTCTAAAAATAATAAATAAATAAACCTAATTATCTCTCCGCACCAAAACAAAAAGAAAAAAAGAATGGATGAGAGGGGCCTACTGGAGAGGCTTTGCTGAAGTAATAATTACAGGAGTTAAGAGTCAGTGCCCTGTTTTACTTTGAGGGAAAATGAAGTTTGGGTACTTAATCTTTCCCAAATCAGCTCTCACAATCTTCCCAGACCCAGGCTTGGAAGCAAAAAGTGGACCCTAGGTCTGTTGGTTGGCAGAGGGGCTTGGAGAGCTGGAAGCATCTCTCATTCCCCCTTGTTCTCCACGTGCTTTACCCAAATTCAGCCTCAGAGGAAAGAGCTAGGTGAGCGAGATCTGAGAAGAAAGCTTCCCTGCCACTCCCCAGGTTCTCAGTTCTGCTGGGACTGCCCACTCATCACAAGATGAGTCTTGGCAACCTTGTTTGTGATAATAAGGACATAGCACAGCACTCACGCATCTCCTGGGATGTGACAATGACAAGGATTATTAGCTTATGTGTTCCTGGCCCACTGACCTTTCTCCCCTCCATCCCCCATCACCAGCTAAACAGAATTTTCTCTGTACTGCTTAGCTTCTCCTTCTCTCCTGCTCTCCAAGAAGAATTCTGTCAATTCTCTGTTTTTCTCATAATATAGAAATAGGGAGACAGAAACCAGACTGGACAGTTAGGAAAAGGAGTAAAATTCTTGATTGCTTAGTCTGTTCCAGGATTACCCTTTGCTCTGTAAAATTCAGGCCATGGGCTAAATTGACTAGATACTAATGAATGAAGTCAAAAGACCAAATCAGCCTATCTAATAAGGAGCTAAGAGAGAAGTAGGGAAAAAAGAAAATGGAAAAATGTGGGCTAGGTTTCAGGGAACATTTACGGGGAAAAGTTGGCAAATGAGAGGTTCTGGGAGCTATATGGTATGGGTTGAATCTCTTCTAATGCTAATTAAATATTGGAATTTTGGTTTGGTGTGCTCAATGTTTTTAATGTTTTGTTTTAATGGCTTTTCATCCTTGGGCTGGACAGCAGTGTATTCCAGCTTATACTCAGGTTACAAAATAGTCAAAACAGCACAATGGTCAACAGCAGGAATTCTTGAGCCAAACTCTTGTTGGCTTTGATGATGCAAGCAGATTCTCTTGTTGGCTTTGATGATGCAAGCTGCCTTGCCGGAGAGGCCCTTATGCCAGGGAACTGAGGGACAACAGTGGCCAACAGCGTGTAAAGAATTGAGACCCTCAAACCAACAGCCCATGAGGAACTGCCAACAACCAATGAGTGAGTTGGAAATAGACCCTGTCTCAGCTGAAACTTGACTGCAGCCTTTGGAGAGACCCTGAGGCAGAGATCCCAGTTAAGCCATGCCCAGATTCCTAATCTAGAAACTGTGAGTTGGTAAATGCATGTGGTTTTAAACCACTAAGTTTTAGAGTAATTTGATACGTGACAATAGACAACTAATAAAGTACCAAAGTAGGAACTTGGGAACTGAATTAAGGGAAGCGATCCAGCTCTGGGACATGAGGGTGGAAGTCCAGGAGGGCTTCCTGGTGAGAGTCACAGCATAAGGAGCATCTTATGGTCGCACTGGGGAACCACGCCCTGGTCTACGCAAGGTGGAGATCAACTCAGGCTGAGCTCTTCAGGATCAGGTGGTGGAGGCTGCCCCAGGGCTTCCTGTTCAAGTGCAGATCAGTCAGGGAACACTCAGTTCTCATCTTGCGTCACTGACCTCTTTGCAGCATTTGAGTGTGTACTCTTCTGGAAATGCCTCCTTATCTTCATGACACCACTCCACTTGTTTGTTTATTCATTCATGCAACAACTATGAGCTGGACATGTCTACTTGGTCTGCATACATTACAAACAAGGAGAAGTGGCCCTCACAGTTTATCATTTCTTATGGCTTTATCCCTATCCTTTTAACTGCTCCTCTATGTCCTTCCCCGGGGTGACGTTTGTTTCACATATCCCTCAAAGTCTGGTGTTCCCCATGGCATTGTCCTTGTCCCTCTTCCCTTCTCAGCTAGCAGCATGCCCCCACCAGATGACTCAGGCTGTGTCGATCGCGTGTGTACTGATGACCCAATCTACGTCTCCAGCTCAGAACTCAGTGCCAGACAGCGCCTCCAACGATATGTGCTACTTACATCCCACAGATACTTCAAGCTCAAAATGATCAAAATTAAACTCATTTTCTCCACCCCTCCCCTCTCCTGTCCCACCCAAATCTTCCTCTTCTCCAACATTTCCTCTCCCAAATAACAGTGCCATCACCCGCCCAAACAGAATACAGGAGTCACCCAAATTCTTTTCTCCTGGCCTCCCCCTTTCCTCCTCCAAGCTCACTAAATCTTACAGATTTTATCTCCTAAATACCCATTTCCTGGTCCTCATTTCTGTCACAGGCCCATTTATATCTTTTTTTTTTTAAACAAAGGCTGATGCAGTAACTTTTACACTGATTTCCCTGTCTCTCTGCTCACTCCCTCTGCTTCACCCTTCACACTGGTGCCAGCGTGATGCTTCTAGTTGCTGGACCGTAGAGTCCTGGCTCACACCCTACAGTGGCCCCCCGCGGTCCACAGGATGAAGTCCATGTTCATTAGCTTGGTGCTTGTAGCCCTTCGTGACCTGACTTTGACTGCTTCTCAGCCTCATCCTCAGCTCCTTCTGCACACAAATTCACTGCTCCAGCCACACAAGCTGCACTCTTCCTGCCTTGCTGTGGTTTGTTCTCTTTTGCTTGGAAGGCCCTCCCCCAATCATGTCTACCAGGTGAATTCCAAGTCATCCTTCAAGACTCAGCCTCAAACATTTCTTTGCTTTCCTCAGGTGACATTGATGCCCCCATACTGTCCTTGGATTCCTTTTATGATAGCTCTTTTCACACCTTATTTACATTCAGTTGTTGCATGTCAGTGTTTCCTGCTTGCCTGTGAGCTCCTTGAAGGCAGCCACTCTGTGTTTTCATCTTTAATTTCAGTCCTTGTCCTTCACTAGGCAGCCAGTGAAAGTTTGCTAAATAAAGAAGTGGATAAATGAACAAATGAATCAACTGGTCAGCACAGAGCTGAGTCTGCAGGTGGGGAGGTAAATGGGCCCAGCCGTTGGGAGTTCTAGAAGGAGAACAGGGGGAGTGGAGCTATTCATTCCTTTCCATTCTCAGGGCCTACAGCCCAGGCTTTTGTTCATCATTTTATACAGATACACCTGCCACAAGCCTTCTAATTTAGTGAAGTCGGGCCATAGTTATAAATCACATAAAGTCAAATTTAGCCCCTTGAGAATCCTTTAAAATGCTTTTAAAGTACAGTATATGCAGATATACCAGTTCTCAATTTGGTACATCCGGTTTTCTCTCTGGCCTGGAAAGAGAGCTACTCCCTTAGCTGAGAACCAGATGAAGGAGTTGGCTGGCATTCAGGGGCCCTGCTGCAAGTCAAATCATTATCACACTCAGCATGGTGAGATGCTACTCACTGTGAGGAGGAGGAGGAGGAGGAGGAGGAGGAAGCAGGTTGAACGAGACCAGCTGACTCTCGTCTACTAGGCCTCACTCCACTCGGGGCTGTGTGCACTTGGTAAGGCCCCAACCCCTCCCCTACTCCAGTCTCTCAAATCCCAAGCCCACTTCTTAACTTCAAAACCTCCTGCCTAAGCCTGGCCCCTCCTTACCAATCCACCACACCTCCTGCTCTTAAGAGGTACTCTCTGCTCAGGGGAGGTCAGCTTCCTTCCTGGTCTCTGCTCCAAGCTCTTTCCCACCTATCTGTCCTTGCTTGAGTTATGCACTCTGACAGGATGTCTTCCTCATTCCCTTTCCCTTACTCAAATCCCACCGATGGGTCAAGGCCCTGCACATTTCACCCTCTCTGAAAGTTTGTATCTCTCCATGTCTACGCTGGTGTCTCCCATTTCTGAGTTCCTGTTGCCCTTAGGGTCAGGACTAAGCTCTTAAGTTCAGCCTTTAACTGTTGGTCGATGGAAACTTTCCCAAGGCTGGGAGTTTTGGTCCACTAGCAAATATCTTGTAGAAGGGTATTTGACAAATCAAGAAGAGTAGGGAATTAGAAGAACTGACAAACCCTATTGTTGGCAAGCCTGAGTGGCCACTGAAACTCTCATATACTGCTGGTAGGAGTGAAAACTGTTTGGCAATACCTTTTAAAACTAAATATTTGTCTGTACTTTGACCCAGAAACTCCACTCTTGTTTGTATTTGTTTTTTGTTTTTGTTTTGTGGTTTTGGGGTTTTTTTTTTTGGCAGGGGGTGGGAGGTAATTAGGTTTATTTACTTATTTTTAAAGGAGTTACTGGGGATTGAACCCAGGACCTTGTGCATGCTAAGCATGGACTCTACCACTTGAGCTACACCCTCCCCCCAGCAACTCCACTCTTGGGTCAAGATAAAAAAAGTGCATATGTCCACCAAAAGATAGTGACAAACATGTTCATGCCAGCTTTAGCCATAATAACCAAAAACTGGTTACAATTCAAATGCCTATCAACAGTAGATTAGGATAGTATTTTATACAATAGAATGTTATGCAGCAATGAAAAAGAATAAACTACTGCTGTGTATAACAACACAGATGAATCTCACAGACATAATATTGAGTGAAAGAAGCCAAACACAAAAGAACATGTACTGTCTGATTCCATTTGTATGAAGTTCAAGCACAGGCAAGATAATCTATGGTGTCTACACCCCTTTTGCAGAGTTATCTTTGCAGAATTATGACTGGGAAGGGGAACAGGGGAAACTGAGGATTCTGAAAAATATTTAAATGTTGAATTGGGTGGTGATTACCCAAGCATGTATGTAAAAAGTTATCAAAGCTGTACATTTTAGATTGGTACATTTCACTAAGTCATATCAATAAAAAGTCAAAAAGAGGAGTATGTTGTAGGTAGCTCTTGCTCTTGTTATCCAGCACTCATTTATCCCTTTCTTAAAGTAATTTAACCCTGATTTACCACTGGCCTTTACCTTTAGGGGGTGTAGAAAAGCTGATATATATGTCATATGATCTAGGACTGGCCAGAGTTTTCCACACCCTGGCCACAGTAATTGGTTCAGGGATGGACATGTGATTTAAACCAAAGCAATGGGATTCAAACCCAGAACTTTAAAACAAATCCTAAGCTTCTGTGTATATTTACAAGAAGATGGGAGGTTCTATGGACGTATGTCAGCTCCCTGTTAGATCTAGCTCCTCAGAGGGAAAAGAACAGAAAAAAAGGCCTCCTAATCCTCACAGCCCCCTTACTGAGAAACAGCTCCCTTCTTGTCCATCCCTCACTTGTGTGGAGGCTGTAGTCTCCCTGGTGACGTGGACATGAGTAAGAGTATGGTTTGGGATTTGTCAGATATCTTCCATACAGACTCAAGGATCACATGATCACAATCTAGCTGCAAGAGAGACTGGCAATGTAAGAGTGCTGAAACAAACACATTCGGGGGCCCACTTCCCATCCCCCTGGCCACCTCTGACCTCAGCCACGGCTACAGCGGACAGTCGTCTTACGCGAGCCCAGATGCTAGTTGCCCTGACAGCATCCCTCTTCCAGTGGCCTTCAGTGCTCCGCCCCGGGGCCTTCTCCAACACCCTAGGATCCTGCTCAGCCTACAGATAATAGTACCCAAAAGTACAGGTGAGGCCTCCTTAGGAAACGACCTGGACTCAGCCCTTCTGTCAGACTCTGCTTTGTGGGGAACTCAAACTCAGACAAGAACTCACGTGAAATAGGGGGAGCACTAACTGTTCTCAGACGCAGTCTGTGGGGCTTGATCTGTCAGCTTAAGGTAAGAAAAGGTTTGGAGTTGCAAGAACCTATTGGAAAACTCCACAAAAAAAAAAAAAAAGAAAAGGTTTCAGGGGGTTTGCAGAGCCCTTGGGAGAGGCAACGGTATCAGAACATCTTTGGCTTGCTCCTTCGTGGCTCCATCTTGGATTTTACTCCAAGTCATTTCCGATTCGCATTTGTTACCTTAATGGCTTAGTTAGAGCAGAGTTTTGCTGACAGGGTGGTCTAGTGCTTAACTCCTTTGTGTAAATGGCAGCGGCTTGCTGTAATTCTGTTGCTTCTCTTTTCTGTTGAGATGATGTGATTGTGGCTGTAATTTTTACATAAAATTATGCCCTCATTTCAGCCCCTGTGGCCAATTCTGGTTGACACATGTAAGTTGAATAATTATTAGGTTCTAACTTTGCTGAGGCATGCCTCCAAGATAATTTAGGTCCCATAAGTATCTGATTGGGCCTAGATGTTTCTGGGCTTCAGCAAGTACATTTGTATATTTAGACCCAACCAAATCAGTGATGGTCAAATAGGGGTTTCAGAGTTTCTTTGATTAAAAAACACACAGACTGTGCTTTTACTCAGTGCCAGTCCCGGTCACCATTGCCAATCCCTACAACGCTCTGGCAAGGTGGTAGTCACGATCTCCCCTTTACAGCTGAAAAAGCAGGAAACTCAGAGAACCACAGTGACATCATAGGCTCAAAGCCATACAAGTGCGTTGGCATAGCCGAGGTTTAAATGTAGATCCAGCTGATGCCAGATTTCTAGCTCCTCCCTCTGTATGTCACACTAGTAAATATCTACATAGGAGAGTGTGAGGAATGAGAAAGGGAAGGAGAGTTGTGCAAATGAATCAGAGAGTCTCCTATTTGGAAGGAAACTTAGAGGCCATCTCATCTACACCCATGGACAGGACGCATAAGTCTCTCCTGCAGAGGTGAGACCAGGTCAAAGATCAGGGGAAGGGGCCTGGCCAGGGTTTGGGGCCGGGCCTATGTCCTGGGCAGGTGGTGGTGAGGTGGGGGAGTAATTGTGCAATAAAAGAACACCCTGTGTCTCCTTTTCTTGCTTTTTTCACAGCCTTGAGTCATGTGTGTATATGTATGTGTGTGTGTGTGTGTCTATAAAATTCACATAGCATAAAACTCACCATTTCAACCATTTTAAAGTTTACAATTCAGTGGCATTTGGTACATTCACAATGTTATACAACCATCACCACAATCTAGCCCCAGAACATTTCCATCATCCCTAAAGGAAACCTTATACCCATTAAAAATCCATTGTGCAGCCTCCCTTCCCCCAACCCTAGCAGCCATTGCTTTCTCTCTATGGACATTTCATAGAAGTGGACTCATACCATATGTAACCTTTCTTGCCTGGCGCTTTTCACTTGGACTAATATTTTCAAGATTCACCAATATAGTATGTATCAGTAGTTCATTTCTTTTTATGTCCACAGCCTTGTCTTTATATTGGTTTCTTGAACACACTTTCATTATAGCCTTAGAATATTAACTACTTGCCATTTGAAAGACCTCTCTTTCTGAGAATGTGATCAAAGGGCACAATTACTTTCCTGAGACCATGTAGCTACCCTTCTCCTAGATATAGGGTCATCTAGTCCAGGCTAGGGAGACAGAAGGAAAATTTCTGTTTCATTACAAAAGTATATACAAAGAAAACTATAAAACTTTATTGAGAGTTGTGAAGGACTTAGAAGTGATAAAACAAAAAAAATTTTTCCTAGATCAAAATATTAAATAAAGATGTTAATTCTTCTTAAATAAATTTGTAAGTTTAAAGCACTTCCAATCAACATCACAATAAGAAGTTTTTTGTGCAGGGAGGGGTAATATAGGGGTAGGGGATTTTAAATGAGGGTTATTTTATTATGGGATTATATGAAATCATGGTGTGGAACTTCTGAAAATTGTAAAACACTAAAGAATTTAAAGAATCTTTTGTTCAATAAAAAGAAGACTTAAAAAAATAATTTTTGACACCCCAATGTTCATAGCAGCACTATTTACAATAGCCAAGACATGGGAACAGCCTAAATGTCCAGATGACTGGATAAAGAAGATGTGGTATATTTATACAATGGAATACTATTTAGCCATAGGACCCGACAACATAACGCCATTTGCAGCAACTTGGATGTTCCTGGAGGATGTCATTCTAAGTGAAGTAAGCCAGAAAGAGAACAAAAAATACCATATGAGAGTGCTTATATGTGGAATCTAAAAAACAAAACAAAGTAAAACATAAATACAAAACAGAAACAGACCCATAGACATAGAATACAAACTTGTGGTTGCCAAAGGGGTAGGGGGTGGGAAGGGACAGACTGGGATTTCAAAATGTAGAATAGATAAACAAGATTATACTGTATAGCACAGGGAAATATACACAAGATCTTGTGGTAGCTCACAGCGAAAAAAAATGTGATAATAAATATATGCATGTTCATGTATAATTGAAAAATTGTGCTCTACACTGGAATTTGACACAACATTGTAAAATGACTATAACTCAATAAAAAATGTTAAAAAAAAAGAAGAATTTTTGTAACTTGACATTATTTTAAAATTAACTGGAAGAGTAAACATTTTAGAATGTCAAAGAGGATGACATGATACTATATATAGAAACCCCTAAAGAAGCAACCAGAAAACTATGACAGTTCATCAATGAATCTGGTAAAGTTGCAGGATACAAAACTAATATAGAAAAATCAGTTGCATTTCTATACACTAACAACAAAATAGCAGAAAAAGAAATTAAGAAAACAAATACATTTACCATCACATCAAAAAGAATAAAATACCAAGGAATAAATCTACCCAAGGAGGCAAAAGACCTGTACTCCAAAACCTGTAAGACACTGATGAAATAAGCTGAAGATGACATAAACAAATGGAAAGATATACCAAGTTCTTGGATTGGAAGAATCAATATTGTTAAAATGGCCACACTACCCAAGGCAATATATAGATTCAATGTAATTGCTATCAAATTACAGATGACATTTTTCACAGAGCTGAAACAAAACATGTTAAAATTAGTATGAAAACACAAAAAAACCCAAATAGCAAAGACAGTCTTGAAAAAGGAGAACAGAGCTAGAGGAATCATGCTCCCTGACTTCAGACTATACTACAAAACTACAGTAATCAAGACAGTATGGTACTGCCACAAGAACAGACACATAGACCAATGGAACAGGACAGATAGTCCAGAAATAAAGCTACATACTTATGGCCAATTAATCTATGACAAAGGAGGCGAGAATATACAATGGAGAAAAGACAGTCTCTTCAATAAGTGGTGCTGGGAAAACTGGACAGTTTCCTGTAAAAGACTGAAATTAAAACATTCTCTAACACCATGTACAAAAATAAACTCAAAATAGATTAAAGACCTAAATGTAAGACCAGATACTATGAAACTCCTAGAGGAAAACATAGGCAGAACACTCTTTGACATAAATCACAGGAATGTTTTTTTCCGAGCCAGTTCCTAGAGTAATGGAAATAAAGGCAAAAATAGAATTTCAAAGAAAGTTCTGGAAAAAGAATCCTGAAGAGGCGAGGCATTTTAAAGGGTTAAACTATTTTATCATTATGGTGATGAAAACAGTATATTAATAATTCTGGAATAAACAGGTAGTTCAGTGGAACCATCTAGAGAAGAAACTGTCAAACTCAATGTCCATTTTCTCAGCACAATCTCCTCTCCTTCCATCTGTCTCCTTTAGTTTTCCTTGTGGACCTGTTTCTTCAACCTTATCAAAACCTTGAATCCCTGAACCCTCTGCTTCTTCCTGTCTTTCCCCATTTATTCATCTCTTGTCTCTTTGCTTCCTTCCCTCTTCTCTGATAGAGACTCCATGTTTCATCATCTCAACAATTCTTTGCTCATACTTTCAACTTCCTTTCTCCATTTCCCTTCCATCATACCCTGTGGCAAAACCCCAAAACAAACAAACTTGCGTCTAGTGACTGGAAAGAGACACAAAGTGGGTAAACTAGGTTGAATAGTGTACTCCTCCAATTTATGCTCACCCAGCACCTCAAAATTTCCCTTGTTTGAAAATAGGGTCTTTGCATATGTAATTAGTTAAAATAATTTCATACTGGATGAGGGTGGGTCCTAAATCCAACAACTGGTGTCGTTACAAGAAGGATATGTGAAGACAGAGAGACACAGAAATGCAGGCAAACACAGAGGGAAGAAGACCGTGAGAAATGGAGGCAGAAATTGGGGTTTTGCAGCTACAAGCCAAAGAGCCGCAGGGATTGCTGCTAGGAAAAGGCAAGGTGCCCCTTAGAGCAGACACCTTGATTTCAGTTCTAGCCTCCAAACTGCAAGAGGGTAGGTTTCTATTGTTTCAAGCCACTTGGCTGCTTGTTTTAGCAGATCTAGGAAACTAATATAGGGAGTTCTAGGGTGCTGGGTATGCAAGTGCTTTCTCTGTGAGTTCATTAAGCTATATATGATGTATTCAATCAGTAGTTTAAAAACAATTACAAAGAAAACAAAATAAAGCATTACTTTTCCTTACCTGAGCCCACACCTGCGCCGTTCAGTGCTGCTGGAGAAAACCTCCCAACCTCAGGGAGTGGTGCCCATCTCTGCTCTAGTGGTGCCCATCCATCTCCCCATATGTCCCTGGAGAGGGCTTTCCCTTGCTCTCCATGGGGCCACTTCAGAATTCTCTTCTCAAAGTTCATTCCACTTGAGCATTTCCTCTTTTACGCTCATCAAATGACTTTGCTACCAACTTGTCAGTGAAAAAGACACCACTTGAAGGCAACTCGAGTGTCCTGCTATTCCTCTTCCACACCGCCCACTTTTCCTCTCCCCTTCCCTCCTCCTGCCAAGAATCATTCTGTTCTCTGAATCCTATCTCTTCTAGCCTCTGAAAAGATCCCACTCTTTTGCAATGTTCTCATATTTATAAATAAATCTACACTCCCTTTGGCTAAATAGAAAGATATCACCAATCCCTTCTCACCCCACTCCCTGGAGATTGTGAAGCATTTTCCCTAGCAGGGTGTGCTCTGTTGCCCTTTGAGAGTCCTTCCATCTTCTCTGTCCTCATCAGGCAAGAAGAGCCTGTGGAGCATCACTCTGGATCGTTCACATCGTGTAAATGTTAGGTACACATTGTGTATTATTTTCTGAATGTGGCGGGGTCATATATTGTCCCAGCATTTCCTGTTTAGCCTTTCCCTGCCCCACATTTAGGCAGCTGGGCATTTTGTTTTGTCGTCTCGGGGAAGGGGTGACACAGCAGAATGTGGATAACAAAAGAGGCTCATTTTTGGCTTTGGAGTGCCAAAGTCCCAGGCCTCAGGGCAAACACAGTGAGTTAGGGAAGATATAAAAAGCCAGGCTATCCCCACAGATTAGATAATGCTGAGTGAAGAGTTTGAGAGACCGAAGGCAAAAAGAAAGCTCAAAGGCCAGTTGGCCATGGTTGGGGATGCTGTGGAAGCTGCCCACATCCCACTTTGGGACTGAAACTCACCCCCCTGCCCAGCTTCTGGGAGGGCTGACTGCTGTCGGCTCTCACTTGGGGCCCTCCCTGGGAATTACAGAAGGCTGCCTCCCGCAAGCTGATGCCCCCTCTCTAGGGACAACCAGTAATAACAATTCTTTCATGCGGAAGAACAGAGGTCCAGGCCCCATCAACTCAGAATAACTCAGAGAGGCCATCCCGTGTCAGAACTTCCTGAGGAACTGGCGGGGGCTCCTGCTACCCCTGCACCCCAGTTCCATCTCTCCCTCTTCCTGAACACAGCTGCTGTTCCTGAAAGTCTCCCCACTCCCACCCCCACTCGCTTCCTGCACGTGAATATTTATCTACCAAAAATAGTTGCTCTGATGGGTCCTGCCACGTCTAAGAAGACACAGCTGAAAATTGAGGAATGGAAGTCACTTGGAGAGGCCCCCAGAGCTCCAGAAGCTCAGCCTAGTGCAGGAGAGGAGAAGGGACGTGACCTGTGTCTTATGTGTGTTAAGAAGGCCCCAGTCAGTCTCGGCATTTCCCACAGACCCGAGCTTCTGCAAGACCAGTGCAGGATCACTGACCCAGTTAAGAGGGTCCCAGATGTGGCACTGGCAGACGACGGCCCTGAAAAGGCCTCAGGGTTGGGACCTGCATGGACCCACAACTCATGACCAGATGGGAATTAGGGCACCTCAGAAGGTGCCGCCACGATGAGCAGTGATACTAAATACCACATGCTGGTCCTTCTCCTCAAAGTCTTGATGCTATCCACACCCCTGAACTTCCACAAGAAAAGGAACTCAGGCCAGAAATGGGCAAAAATCTATTTTACATAGGCTATGAAATCATGTTTATCCAACCTCCATGTGACCTCCAAGCCAAAAGTCAAAACAAAAAGTCAACAATAGATTGGGGAAAATATTCAGCAAATATGAAGACAAATCTTACCATTTTAAATATGAGGAGTCCATACAGAAGGACAGGAAAAACACAAAGAACCCAAGTCGGGAGAGGGAGAGGAGAAACAGGTATCAGACTGTTGTAGCTGAATACTTTGGATTGTGCAGGTGAAATATTGGGAGATTTTCACATTTCTGTAGTGTTCAAGTTATTACAAACTGTAAAAATCCAGTAATAATAAGAGCCAGTATTTTATTGTTTGCCACCAGACACAATACTCTGTTATTTGCATGCATTTCCTCATTCAGGCATCTCAATCATCTCTTTAAGCAAGTTCTGACATTTTCCCTGCCTGAGGAAATGAGGCACAGGAGAAGATGAGCATCACCCAGTGGTGGAGTTAGGATTCAAACCCAGAGCCTGACTCTGTAGCCACAGTCCTGATCAGCAGGTTGTGTGTGTGTGTGTGTGTGTTTGCAGTTGAAATATTTATGAAGACAATTACAAACATTAAAAATGCCAATGAGACAATGTTACCTGAAAGGTGACCTCTATGAAATAGGTGTACACTGTGATATATGATTTTCCATGTACATTAACACGTATCTCTGAAGAGGCTGCAGTCATGGTATGCATGATGGTGATCTTTTACTTGTCAAACTGCAAAAAAGTAAGTATCAAATACAAGCTGAAGGTTGAACTTATTCTTACACAGCTCAGGTGCACAGGCTGGACCAACTCTTTCTCCTTCCTACTCCATCATGCTGACTCATCGATCATTGTCAGCATCATTGTTTGCCTCCCCAAACACCACTACGAATTCAAGAGGGAACTGGGGATCAGAGAGGTGAAGTGTTTTTGCCAAGGCTGCATAGCTGGGAAGAAGCCAAGTATGGACTTGAACCCAAGGTTCTCCACATTTGACTTTAGTTTTATCTGACTTCTATCATAGTTGCTATTTCAATTCCATCCTTCTACTTCCTTCTCTATTTAGGAATTGTAGACTATTTTTAAGATACACTTTTTATCTTGGAATAAATTTAGACCTAAGGAAAAATTGCAAAGATAGTACAGAGTTGTGTATGCTCTTCACCAGTTTGCCCTAATGTTAATTTCTTTCATAACTGTGGTACACTTGTTAAAATTAAGAAATTGGTATTACTGGTATTATTAACCAAACTCCAGACTTTATTCAGGTTTTACCAGTTTTCTTACCAATCTCCTTTTTCTGTTCCAGGATCCAAGACACTACATTTAGTTGAAATTCATTTTTCTTTCATACACTAAAAACATCAAAACCTACTCTTTAATTCCAGTGGAAAAAACTGCACGGTTCTGGCTGTGGTTTTCCAAGTCTGCACAAACAACTTTTTTATTTTTTCAGTGACCATCTTCAGGAGTATACAGTCTAGTCAGCTTTTTTGAATGCAAGGAACAGAGAGCTCCCCAAACTAACTTAAGTATGGCCAAGGAGCGAGTCCGTGGGAACTCTCAGACAGGAAGCAAGGAATCAAGGGCAGGAATGGGAAGAGCTGTCAGGAATGGATGTTCTTCTCTCCAGCTTATCTGAGTTCCTCTCCCGCCTTTGCTCACCTTGCACTTCTCTTTTCTCTCTTCTGACCTGGTTTCCCTGTTTACTTGTCCCACACATGCTCACATTGGCCACTAATATTAGCCCACAATCCACATAGTTTAGTGTGTGCCACCAACTACAAGTTCATTCTGCTTAAAACCCACCTCATGTATTTAGCGAACCCCTAAATCATACAGGTGTTAGTCAGTCAATGGATGGTGGTAAAAATTGTGTCTATTATGGTTACTGGGGGTAAAGGGGGGTGGGAAGGGATCAATTTGGGGGTTCAAGATTTGCAAATATTAACTACTATATATAAAAATAAATTAAAGAACAAATTTATTCTGTATAGCACAGAGAACTATATTCAATATCTTGTAATAACCTTTAATGAAAAAGAATAAGAAAATGAATATATGTATGTATATGCATGACTGGGACATTATGCTGTACACCAGGGACTGACACATTGTAACTGACTATACTTCAATTAAAAAAAATTGGGTCTATTTTCCCAATCCAACTTGAAATACATATTTATATATATACAATTTATTATCTAGACAATCTTTTGTTATTGTGGCAGAAAAATTTATCTATGATGCAAGTTATCAAAGACTTTATGACAATAGCATTATTAGAATCCACTCATAAGAAATTGGAGGAAAGAGATCATTAAAACTGAATTTTTAGTTGAGGGGGAACTAGAAGAGAATAAAATCTCTAGGGATTATTAAATGCAGGACTGCAGGGACTGTGTATCAAAGATTTTCAGACAAATAGTATGGGCTTCAAACAGAATTTTGAATTTCCCAGAATTTCAGCTAATGCCCTAGGAAAGTACACAGCTAATCCAAATCTGCTAATTAATCTAATAGAACACGTTGGCTCTTTTGGCTTTCTCCTTTGGGAGAGGAAAAAAAATAACCCTGCTTATAAACTGATGGTTCTTAAAACAGACATTAAAACTTATTGCAGTTCTTCAGGGATTTTAGGCTTCAATAAACCAATGGGAAATGTTGGGCCAACTGACGTCCTTCAGAGTCCGATGACCCCCATTTCTGGGCTCTCAGATGTCTGGCTGTGATCTCTCAACAGATGAAGTACATTCTTTACTAGGCATGTTTCCCCTAACAATCTAATAGCCCTAGGCCATGCATAATCTCCCAATAGCTCAGGCTGGCTTGTTTCAGCCTACCTTACCAGAGTCATAAATCCCACCACCCTTCACAGACCCTAAACCTCTTACCTCACCTACAACCAATCAGAGACTTGTGCACAAGCCGATCAGGAACCTTGTGACCTGAGCTTATAAAACACCCCAACAACTGGCCTCACTGCTCATGCAGGCACCCCTCGCCTGTGCGGCCCGCTATTGTCTGACAGCCTACCCTAATAAACTCGTCTGTTCTTATACCCAATCTCTGGCAAATTCTTTTACCAACCCGCGTTGTCACTGGCTCACCGAACGGCCACCTCATTGTGCCCACAACAGGAAAGTCCTTTCTTGAATGCATACACATACCTTGTTCCCCCATTAACACTTTCTACCCTTCCCCCCTCTCTCCCCCCTCCCCCTCCCTCCCTTCCTTCATTCCTACTGTAAATATCTATGGAACACCTACCACGTGCCGCATACAGTTAGGCTGCAGTGAAACAGCAGTGAACAACAGGGAAGGGGTTTAGAGCACGCCACCCCAAAATATGCCACTTTGGCATGCTTCTTCTTTCCAGCTAAAGGCACTTGAAAAACAGGTGTGAAAGGCACTCTGACCTCCCTTTTTCTTCCTGAAAACAGAGGATGAATCTCCCAAGTGAAAGACGCCCTCCTTATACCAGGAGGAAAAGAGACGAGAGTTCCGGCTGAGAGACACCAATACAGACAGACCTTGTTAAACTAACTCTTATCTTTCTTACATTGTAGTTACTTTTCCATATATTTTAGTTGCCTTTCCACAACTGTCACTCTTTGTTAAACTCAGTCTATAAGCACTTAGGCCTACACATTTCTTTGGGGCTTCATTTTCCTGTGAGGACTCCCATATAAAATGTCAAATTTTATTACAATAAAAGTTTTAAGTTTTTCTCCTGTTAATCTCTTAAGACAGTCCCAGGTGGAAACCCTAAGAGGGTAGAGGAGAAATTTTACCTCCCTTACAATAGTAAAAAAAAATAAAATAGAATGTTAGGTGTGTAATATGCTTTAGGGGAAATAGAAAGCAAAGGAGGGGTCAGAGGGAGCTGGTGAGGGGGGCCACGATTTTAAATAAAGTCTCAGGGAAGCCTCATTATGAAGCTAATATTTGAGCAAAGGCCAAAGCAGGTGCTGGAGGGAGATTTGCAGATATGTGGGGCAAAAGCAAAAGGAAAAATGCTGCTGATGGAGAGAGCTGGAAGTTTGAATACAATAAGGATCAGGGCTGGGGACTGGGGGGAGGCGAGGTGTGCAAATGCAGGGATGGACCCTGTCTTTCTTCCAAATATTTATATTTTGTGTATCATGGATTTTTTTTGCATTACTTTTGATATTACATTAAAAACATTATTTCTCTTGATTACTGAGGGTTTTGGCATCTCAAGGCTAGTGCCTCACAAGCTTCACTCCAGTCCAGGCCCTGGAGTTGCTGGAGGGGGTGAAGGGGTGACAGGGAGGAGGAGGAAATGACGCCAGAGAGAAGGGCGGTGGGGAGTCTGTGGAGTTTGGCTTTTACTTGGAAGTCCCCCGAGGCCTGTATTTGTTTTCTATTGCTGTGGTGACAAATTACCGCAAACCGAGTGGCTTAAGCAACACAAATTTGTACCTTACAGTTCTATTGATCAGAACTCCGACACAGGTCTTGCCAGGCTGAAATCTAGCTGATGGCCGGGCAGCATTTTTTACTGGAAGCTCTAGGGGAGAATCCTTTTTCTTGGTCGTTTGGTTTGTTGGCAGAATTCAGTTCCATGCAGATGTAGGACTGAGGACCTTCCCCCCCATTCTTTTTTTTCTTTTCTTTTTTTATTTTTTTTTACTGTGGGCTGTGGCCCCTTCCTCCACTTTCAAAGCCAGCAGCAGAGGGCCAAGTCCGTCTCACTGCAGACCTCTCTGATTTCACTCCTCTGCCTCCCTTTTCCACTTTTAAGAACTCCTGTGATTAGACAGGGCCCACCTGGTAATTCAGAGTCCGCTCTCTAACCCAAGGTCCATGCCCTAAGCACATCCTCATTGCCTTGTGAGATAACATATTCACAGGTTCTGGGGATTAGGACATGACATCTTTGGGAAACCTTGACTCCACCCACCATGAGGGCTTTGAGCCATGGGGTAATGATCACTCTAGCTGCTCTGCTGAGAACAATTGTTGGGAGGGGCAGGGAGGACAAGAGAAGAAACAGGGAAACAGGTGAAGAGGCTAAAGCAGTAATTCAGGGTAGAAGTGATGGTGGTCTGAATCAAGGGAGGGGCTGCAGAGGAGAGAGCTGAGGTTGGATAAGTGATGGTAGGTTTTATGGGTCAGCTTGGCTAGGCTACAGTCCCCAGTTATTCAATCAAACGCTCATTTGGGGGTTGCTGTGAAGATACTTTGCAGATGTCAATAAAGTCTCTAATCAGTTGACTTTAAGGGAAATTATCCTAGATTCAGGGGGGCCTGATTCAACCAGCTGAAAGGCCTTATGAGCAGAGCTGAGGTTCCTTGATGA
Source organism: Vicugna pacos (assembly GCF_048564905.1). Classification (NCBI taxonomy): domain Eukaryota; kingdom Metazoa; phylum Chordata; class Mammalia; order Artiodactyla; family Camelidae; genus Vicugna; species Vicugna pacos. The sequence goes on from NC_132988.1 coordinate 82,748,119, forward strand.
AGAAGACGACGTACCTGCGGACAGCAGCTTCAGTTCGTGCCTGCAAGGGCCCTCCTGTCTTTCCTGATGGCCACCTGTAGACTGCAGACTCACCTAACCAGCCTCCGCAATTATGAAAGCTGATTCCTCGAAATACATCTCCTTCTGGTTCTGTTTCTGTTGTTGAACCATATGTAGGGACAGATACTGAATACATGTTGTGATGTAGATGGTCATAGATGTAGAGACTGACTGATACAGATACTGAATGCATTTTGAATGCGGAGCCAACACCATAAGCTGGTGGCTGGAAGTGGGATTGAGGAAGAAAGGAGTCAAGGACAATTCCAAATTTCTCACCCTGAGCAGCTGGAAAAGTGGCTCACTTGTCTCCTTCTAAGGTAGGAATCACTCTACCATGAAAGCCACCCGAAAGAGCCCATTCAAGTGACATGAAGGAAGATGCCCCATTTCCCCCCACGGAAGCCCCTCTCAGAGGGAAGGCACCACAGGCAGGGATGGACAGATGAGCCCAGCCAGCCCTGAGGTGGGCAGGCTCCAATCCAAGGGGGAAAATTGGGAATAAAGTCACCCTTGTGTTCCCTGCCTCTCACCCAGAAAGTGTGGTTTTTCACTGTGTTCTGGAAGAGCAGATCTTTTCACAGTTCTCTAGCGCGAACCCCACCTCCCCTGCTGGTCTGCACTCTGTGGGAACCCGCTAGATGCACCCTGAGCCAAAAACGAGCAAGGAGCGCTGAATAGAGACTTTATGAGTAAATGGTGCTCTGTGGGCTTCTTTTTAACTTGTGAAGGAACAGGGTGTGCTTGAAAGTAGAAAGTGACCTGGGTTTTTGCTTTTGTTGTTTTAAAAAATCTTCCTGGAAGGCAGAGAAGAAAAAGCAAAAAAAAAGAAAGCCCAGCATTTGTCACTCGTATCACTCTGGTTAACACAGTGTTTGGGCCGCTGACCCCTCTCCAGGCCTCCCAACCTGGCACTGAATAAAACAGAAGAAATCAAAGGGACCTTTCCAGGAGCCTGGCAGCTCAGACAGATGCTGAGGTGGCAGAGCTGCGAGGTACCGGCCCACACGTGGAGGCCTCCGTTTCCAGAATGCACCAAGCACAGCTCCACAGACCTGCAGGCCCGTCCAGGCAAACCTCAAGTGCACATCAGCTCTTCCCAGAGAACTGCGGGGCCAGGGCGGGCTCCTCAGTCCCTAGCCTCATCGCTGCCAGTAGAAGCATTTGAAGGGCTTTCTGGTAAATAAATCAATAGAGCATTTTTAATCTGCAGGGGCCAGATACTGTGCTTCTTTATTCTCACACAAACGGCCAAAGATTTCACACTAGGAAGCTCTTCATTAAACCAGCTAGTTTCCAGAGCCTTCTCCCCACCCCGCCCCATTCTGCATCGGGTCTCCAGGGAGAGCTCAGATCCTTCGACCCAGAGAAGTATCAGGTTTTTCCTTCAAAAACCAAGTCCTGAGATTTCAGGTGATTTCTGCAGGGTCTTTGCTTTTTCTCCACCTGCAAGACTCATGGCTGAGGTAAAATTGGACGAGATCCTAATCACCTCAGGTCTCTGTTGCAAAGAAAGCGAAATATTTTTGTCCCCTCTCCCTCTGCCCTTGGTCTCTACAGGAAAGGGGAAGAGCCCTGAGGGGTCTGGTGCAGAATAAGAACACGCATCCCACAAGATTTTTGTGAGGATTAAACAACTTGGGCCAAAGTATTTTGGAAGCTGCCAGGGGCTGTTCAGATGAGATATACAGAAATGCTGGCTGAAGGCCGACCTAGATTGACAAGCATGATGCAGACGTAAGAAGCTGAAACGGCCTCTGCAGTTCTGAGGGGGCGGCAGCCAGACAAGGATGGGAAGAGGAGTCTCCCACGAGAAGACACGAATTCTTGGCTCCATAGAAAAAAGCTGAAGAGGGGGAGAAATGGCAGGTAGCAAAGTGAAAAACGCTAGTGATGTAAGAGAGCTTGTGGGGATTTCCCGTTTCTAGTCCCTAGGGCCATAGACGTATGAGGGACACACTCAGTGCCAAGGGCCCACCCCAGGGGCCTGTGGGAAACCAACACTGGGAGTCCTTGCCACCCCTGTCTCAGTGCAGGGGTGAAGGACAACCAGAGCGTGGGATCTGGGGAGCGTAGGGAATTTTGGCTTCTATATGGTGTTTCCAGACAACATATTTGCTACTTTCTGTTAGTGAAGCTTCTTTGCTGATAATCTGGCGGTATGCATGCTAGCAAGAGGGCTGAGCTGGCCACGTCTGTCCCACATTTCAGCTGTTCCCAGAAGGGCTTGGCAAAGGAAAACGTGGGTGGGAAGTGTGACAGCAAAATGCCTTGGAAACGTGCAGAAGGGCACACTGCTGGGAGATAAAAACAGGCTCGTGTAAACTGGTTGATGACTTGCTATGGGCCAGGCACTCTTCTAAGTTCTGTGCGTGGACTCGCTCATTCGATCCTCAGTGCAATCCTATGAGGCAGGATGATTTTTTTTTTCTAGGTTAGATTAGCTTTATTCTTTTTATTTTCCTATTTTTAAATTGAAGTATGGTCAGTTTACAATGTTGTGTTAATTTCTGGTATACAGGATAGTGATTCAGTTATACATATATATATATATATATATTCCTTTTCATATTCTTTTTCATTATAGGCTATTAAAAGGTATTGAATGCAGTTCCCTGTGCTACATAGCAGTAGGACCTTGCTGTTTATCTATTTTATATACAATAGTGTGTATCTGCAAATCCCAAACTCCCAATTTATCCCTCACTCCCCCCACCTTCCCCTGACCCCAGTAATAACAATTTAGTTTTCTTTGTCTGTGAGTCTGTTTCTGCTTTGTAAATAAGTTCATTTATATCATTTAAAAATATTCCACTTATAAGTGATATCATATGGTATTTTTCTTTCTCTTTCTGGCTTACTTCAATTAGTATGATGATCTTCAGGTCCATTCATGTTGCTGCAAATGTTATTATTATATTCTTTTTATGGCTGAGTAATATTCCACTGTATAAATATACCACAACTTCTTTATCCAGTCATCTATTGATGGACATTTAGGTGAGGCAGGATTATTATTGTCCCCATTTAATGAATAAGGAAACTGAGGCATAGAGAAGTCAAACAGGCGAAGCCAGATTTTGAACACAGCTTACTAACTGCATAATATTTCATTAAGTGGATATAGCATGTTTCTCTAAGTTGTCTCCAATCAGAAAATAGGGAAATAATATGTCAGCAAGGGCAAGACATAGGGTGGACTATAAAGATACAGCATTACAGCTTACAATGTTAAAATATTTTTGGACACTGCATTACTAAGGATGATTTTGGCTACAAGTAGCAGAATGTCTAACTGAAAGTAATTATACAATAGGGATATTTATTCTTTCACATAGTAATAAATCTGGATTCAGTCCAACTTTAAAAGATTAAATCAATGATGTCTTCAAAGATCCATATATTTTCCATCTCCTGGCTCTGCCTTTCTTGGTATCTCAACCATGTCTCCCTCCTACTAACGAGGTGGCTACAGCAGTTCCAGGCACCGCATGTTAACAAGATCATACCCAGTGAAGAAGTTTCCCATAAGACCCTCAGTAGACTTCACAGGTCACCTGGAGTAAACTGGGTCTCATGTCTGCAGCCTCGCTGTAAGGGAATCTGAGGATGTGTGTAGCTAGAGTTCACAGCTCTACTGAAAGGACAAGGTCCTCCAGCAGGTAAGAAGGGGGTGGGATGAGAGGTGTTGTGCCCCTAATTTGACCACCCACTTAGTGTTTTTAGGTTTAACTTTTATCTTAAGGTGTAGATACACAAAGGACAGATCAAGGTCATGACTTAATGCAAACTGCTAAACCACAACCCATAGCCAGCTCTAGACATGTTTCTGACCTGAAGCTGGGCTCAAAATCTGCACAGCTTGAAACACCCACTTCTGATGCTGCTACGTGGTTCTCTGAAGAGACTGTGCCAACAAGGAGACTCTACCTGCCCCAGTGTCCCAGGGTGTCATGGGCAGGAGCAGCCTAGAGCCCCCAAGTTTAGTCCTGTTTTGCCTCCTCCCACCTATTTAGAAAGAATCTATATCTGTTTCTCTCTATCTTTAGTCTTCAATCTCATATCTTCCTGCTCACTTGAAAGAGAGGCCTGAACAATGTGGGAGAGATTTAAACTGGGTCATTCTCTCTTAACAGAATTTTTGCAAAATACTAGAAATGAAGTTCCTAATGGCCACCAGACAGAAGTGCCGCCACGTCCAGCACCAGAGTGACAGGAATCGTGCCTGTTAGAATCAAGTTCAGCTGCAACAGGGACATTAAACATGGCTTAAATATGACTGGGGTGATGCACTTATGGTTAATTAATCTACGACAAAGCAGGCAAGAATATACAATGGAGAAAAGACAGTCTTTTCAATAAGTAGTGCTACGAAAACTGGATAGCTACATGTAAAAGAATGAAACTAGAACATTCTCTAATACCATACACAAAAATAAACTCTAAAAACCTAAATGTAAGCCCAGATACTCTAAAACTCCTAGAAGAAAACAGGCAGAACACTCTTCGGCATAAGTCACAGCAATATTTTTTTTCAACCAGCTCCTAGAGTGATGGAAATAAAAGCAGAAATAAATGAATGTGACCTAACTAAACTTAAAAGCTTTTGCACAGCAAAGGAAATCATAAACAAAATAAAAAGAACAACCTACTGAATGGGAGAAAATATTTGCAATGATGAGTCCAACAAGGGACTAATTTCCAAAATATACAAACAGCTCATACAGCTTAATATCCAAAAAGAAAAAAAAGCAACTCAATCAAAAAATGGGCAAAAGACCAAAATAGACATTTCTTCAAAGAAGACATCCAGATGGCCATTAAGCACATGAAAAGATGCTCAATTTCACTAATTATTAGGAATTGCAAATCAAAACTACAATGAGGTATCATCTCACACCAGTCAGAATGGCCATCATTAAAAAGTCCACAAATAATAAATGCTGGAGAGGGTGTTGAGAAAAAGGAACCCTCCTACACTGTTGGTGGGAATGTAAACTGATACAGCCTCTATGGAGGACAGTATGGAGGTTCCTTAAAAAGCTAAAAAATAGACTTACCTTATGATCCAGCAATCCCAATCCTGGGCACATAGCTGGAGAAAACTATAATTCGAAAAAACACATGCACCCCAATGTTCATAGCAGCACTACTTACAATAGCCAAGACATGGAAATAACCTAAATGTCTGTTGACAGATGACTGGATAAAGAAAATGTGGTATATATTATATAATAGAATATTACTCAGCCATAAAAAAGAATGAAATAATGCCATTTGCAGCAACATAGATGGACCAAGAGATCATTGTATTAAGTGAAATAAGTCAGAAAAAAACAAACATCACATGATGTCACTTACATGCGGAATCTAAAATTTTAAAAAATACAAACTGTATTTACAAACCAGAAAAAGACTCACGGACATAGAAAACAAATTGTGGTTACCAGGGGGGAAAGTGGGGAGGGACAGATTAGGACTTTGGGATTAACAAATATACATTACTATATATAAAATAGATAAACAACAAAGACCTACTGTATAGCACAGGGAACTATATTCAATTTCTTGTAATCAGCCATAATGGAAAAGGAACTGAAAAATATGTATGTATGTATGTATGTATGTATGTATGTATGTATGTATGTATATGTAAAACTGAATTGCTTTGCTGTACACCTGAAATTAACATTGTAATTCTACTACACTTCAGTAAAAAATAAGAATTAGAAAATATTATGGGGTAAGCCAGAAAGAGATAGAAAAATGCCATATGATATCACTTATATGTGGAATCTAAAAACAAGAACACAAATGAACTTATCTATAAAACAGAAACAGACTCACAGACATAGAGAACAAACGTATGGTTACCATAGGGTAAAGGGGGTGGAAGGGATAAATTAGGAATTTGAAAATTGCGCCTCTTGGGGAGTGATGGGAATGTTCACTATCTTGATTGTGGTAGTGGTTTCATTGGTGGATAGATCTATCAAAATTCATTAAACTGTACATTTGAAATATGCATAGTTCACTGTACAAGAACCATACCACAATAAAGGTGTTAAAAAATATGATGGGGGTATATGTCTCTCTTATGTAAAAGTCCTGATTTAGTAGCTCAGGGCTGGTCAGAGGGCTCCACAGCCAGGGCATGATCCTCTTACCTCACAGAGTTGTCATTCAGAATAAATAAGGTCATTTATACAGTGTCTAGTGCATCATAAAACCTCTCTTGTTTGATCATGAAAGAAATAATAACTAATGTTAATTGAACTTTACCTATGTGTCAAGCCCTGGGTAAGGGCTCTCTATATATTAACTCCTTTAATCCTCACAGTAGCCCTATGAAGAAGGGACTGTCATTATCCTCCTTTTACATATGGGGACACTTTGAGATTAGGTGTCTTAATAAGATTGCCTCGTTAGTTAGTGCAGAGCTGTGATTCAAACTCAGCTTATCTGATTTCTGAACCCAAGAGCCCAACCATCAGCCTGCACCACTCCCTCCCCATGTCAGAGCCCTCCCACCATCCCCCTCCTTCCTCCTCTGGCTGTAAGACAGTCACAGTGTAACCAGGGAAATGGAGCAGATGGGAATGAAAAGCTACTCTGTAGTATAAGGCAGTGGGGGCTAAGTGTTGAAGGAGCAGCCTGATTTCAATAAGGCAGAGGCTCCGTTCCCTGCAGTGAGCAGGGAAGGTGTCACAGCGGGAAGGGGCTGTGATGGACGTACAGGATTTAGAAGATGGTGGAGGGTGTGCCAGGCATGGGGAATGATGTGGATCAAGATTTGGAGGTAGGGAAGGAAATAGCATCGTTGAGGAATAACAAGGAAACAATCCTGGCTAAATCACAGGATTCTTATAGAGGAGTCCTGAGGGAACAGTTTGGAAATGAAGACCGGCATCAGGTTAAGAAACTTGAATGTCATTCTAGAGAGCTGAACTGTATTCTGTAGACACTGGAAGGTGTTGAAATCACATGACGGAAGCGGTATCTTTAGGAATAATGCGATGGCTGTGGGAGAGGTGACTTAGAGACACGGAGGCTGGGAGACTAGCTAAGAGGCTCTTGAAATTATCTAGACATGAGGTAATGAGAACTTGAAGTGGAGCATTAGCATAAGGCATGAATGGAATGGAAGTGATGTGAGAGGCATCACTAGTGCAGAATGGAGGGGACTGGTGACAGTTGCTGGGAGCGAGGGAACAGGAGGGGTCGGGGATGACTGCCAGGTGTTAAGCCTGGGAGATGGGCAAATCCTGTCGTAAACAGAAGCTCTGACTCTCCTAGTCAGAGAGCAACTCTGTTTGTCTCTGTCTTCTGTGAGGTCTCTGTATCCACTGAGCATCTTCATGTACCAAGCATCCACCAAAGGTGCCTGCACCAGTTGGTTGTCTTCTCTTTCTTCTTTGCTGCAAAGGACCACATCCTCCAGAAAAGAATCTAGGGCGCAGGGGAAAACATGGACGGACTTCGGGTCAAACAGATGGGAGTTTAAATCGTCTCTGTCTGTCCCCAGCACAGTAACGCTGAGCATACTCAGAGACGAAGAAATGGGGCCTAGAGAAGACACAGAGCTCGCTAAGGTCCCAGGGACACCGTGAGGCTGAACCAGGGCTTGAACCCTGAGCAGTCCAGCTTCAGCGTCTGTGTTCTTCATCACTACCTTGTCCTTATATTAATAACCAAGGTATCATTTGCACTAAAAGGAGGAAAGAATAGCAAAAAAAGATTCCCTTCAAGGGGGAGATTAAAATACATAACCAGAATGGCTAGGCCACCTGTCTGAGAGGATGGTTACTGGTCATAGCGCAGAGCTGGTCATTTAGGGCCTCTCTGGTTGCTGGGTCCTGGAGAAGTTGCAGGAGGGAGTGGTCCCTGGGGCGGGGCAGAGTTAGGTGGCTGTGGCAGGTCCTTGAGAGGCTCCGGGCAGTGACTTAGAACAATTCACACAGAGCAATGTCAACATCTTCACCTTCCAGTATGGAGGGATAGGTGTGTTCCAGCAAAATATCAAAACTGGTTATCCCTTACCAGTGTTCTCTCATCAACCTGTGGACAAAATAAATAATGACTTTTCAAGGACATTCTCAGGGTTGAACATCATACTGGTTTTTAAAGTGTATTTTATGTATTATTAATACCATACTTAAATTATTAAGAAAAAAGATTTGAAGTACTTTGTAGTAAAAAAACTCTTTGAAAATAAAATCATTAAGGTTGGATAAGAAACAAACACCGTGGAAATAAAGATTTTTATACCTGAAAACCTAAACTAAGAATACATAATGAAACTGAGCACTAAATTTGGCTCTGAGACTCCCAGCAGCCAATGTGAAATGAGAAGTAGGATGAATTTCCTAGTATTGATTGATTATGAAAATAGACCTAAAAGCTTAGATCCCTGTGTTTAGAGCTTAGGGGTGCAGGACCATCAAAGATGGCACTTCGATATGAAAATGAGAAACCTCAATTTATATTCTTGCTCATAAAGAAGTCCACGTCATGTGCTACTACTCCACATGAGAATCATATAATCAAAGTGAAACTTACCTTACTAGCTTCTGCCCGGAAGAAGTCAGTCACAGCTCCAAAGTAAATGACTAAAGATAAAAGCAGGGAAAAGTTAAGTTTGGTACCTCAGGAGAGGAGAATGTGATTTGGACTGGCCTTTCCTTCGACGATCTGTCTAAGGGGAACATGCTGGTCTGGGAGGCATCTTGAATTATCTTAAACAAGATAATTTTCATGCTGTTGATTTCCCTCCACTCAAGTACAGGATGTGCCAATTACATGCAATCTTTCCTCACCAGAGAAATAACTGAGAACTTTGCAAAGACTAGAGGGCATTATGGTGCCTACTACTTTTTTCCTGGGGAGGCAGCCACATAAGACATCTGGGTTCTTTCCTGCAGCACTGATCCTTGAATTAAGGAGAAAGGTTTCTGTTATTGTTTATTGGCTTAAGACTAGACCAAAGTATTTTAGGGGACTTGTTTCTAATAGAGCCTATGATCAAGAAAAATTAGTTTTCTAGGACTAAAAGGAATACTTTCCATATCTTTTCCATTATTATCACATGACCTGAGTTTCCCAGATCTTACCACCCAGTGAGTACAAAAGAGATTGCACTGGGGTGCCCACCTGCTGACTCAAGGCTTTATATTCCAAAGCGTCCCCTTAAGACTTCTGTGACTCTCCAGGGGGTGTTTTACAAACACTAATAACAAGCCTGCTCCCAGAAGGTATCTGCTAGGCATCGTCCCTTTTTTGCCGGCCATCTGCTAATGCCTGCCTTTCCTGCTGCCCCTCCGATGACTGCAGAGCAAAGGGGAAAGTGGGCGTTTGGCTTCTGGGAAGAGAAGAAAAGGATGTGGTCATGAGGGTTTGCACAGGACTTTCTGAAATGGCAGACACCTGGGTCTACACCTGATTTGTTATCTCACCTTGCACAGGTCACCTTGGTGATTTTGGCTTCGATTTCCTCTACTAAAAATGGCAGAAATTCCCACATCTTACACAGATGTAGTGGGAATTGGCTATTTAATGATTGCACCATATTTTGAAAACATCAAATGCAAGGCAAGCGCTAGGTCAGGAAAGCCAAAGGTTTGTGGTTTCCCTAATGAGGCAGCAGATGTGCCTGTCTTTTTCCTTTTTGCTTTAGACATCCAAAGGAAATAAATGTTTAAACATCTGCATAATATTGAGAGAGAACAATCTTGAATACCCAACGTCAATAAATTGCTCCTTAAGCCTCCTTAAATGAACTAAGTTGCTGTATAGGTGAGGCCCAGGCTACAAGTCTTAAAGTATCCTATGCAGTATGAAGTTACACAACTAGGGCACTAAGACGATAGAAAATTTGGGAGGGAATGAGTCCCCATAACCAATATTTGATAATTACATTTTAACAAAAGCAACATTTAATCTTATAATACTCTAATGGCTTAATGAAAACCTTTACTTAAAATTTAAGGAAGGTGTTTAGGAGAGAAGGGAGAATGGTAGGGGCATGGAAAGGAGAAGGTAGATATAAAATTTGAAAATTTTACCTGAGATAAGGCCCTGCTCTCCCCTTGACACTCTCAGAAAACACATCAAAAACAGCTCCTTCTTTCAAAAAATAAGAGACAAGTTATAGGTTGAATTTTGTCCCCCTAAATAGGGTTACGTAAATAGGGTCATTGTAGATACAATGAGTTAAGAGGAAACCTTACTGGAGCGGGGTGGGCCCCTAATCCAGTATGACTGGTGTCCTTATAAAAAGGGCAAATTTGGACAAGATGCATGCGTGCGGGAGAACGCCATGTGAAGATGAAGGCAGAGGTTGGAGTGACGCTTCTACAAGACCAGGAAGACCAAAGATGACTGGCAACTCAACAGAATCTATGGGAGAGGCAAGGACCAATTTTTCTGTTGCTGCTCTCAGGAGGAATCAACCTCACCAACACCTTAATCTCAGACTTTCAGCCTCCAGAACTGTGAGACAATAAATTTCTATTTGTTTAAGTCACCCAGTTTGTGGTATTTCATTATGGCAGCCCTAGCGAACTAATACAGCACATTACACCCAACTGCTCTACCCTAAAGAAGCAGAGATGATGTAGTGAAGAAGAGATTGAAGATAGCGAAGAAGAGAATGAAGGTTCTTCAGTACTTATGCCACTAATACAGAGATTTCATTGGGTTAACATTATTTTCTTAAAATATGAAAATTTCTTTTCAAGGTTATGGTTGTCAATTATTTATACCTTCTGGCATATTGTACTTTCCAAAGATAGCCACCATGTCTCCCAGCCCACATTGCTTTTCAAGAACCTTGCCGTTTCTCCATCAAGCAGTAAGTCTAAATCCTCCTTGAATCAAGTGGGCTTGTGATTGACTTGCAAGCACTGGAATGTGGTAGAAGTGATGCCAATGACTTCTGAGGCCATGTTGTAAAAGTTGATGCAGCTGCTGCCCTGGGAGCAAAAATACTTGCACTGGAGCCCTGAACTGCCCTGGGGCTGCCATGTTGTGAGGAAGCGCAAACCAGCTCTTTTGGGGAGACCACATGGAGAGGCCCCAAGACTGCATGAAAAGAGAGTGAATCACCCAGCCAGACAGTAGCTCCTCCAGTCCCTCTGCGGTTTTAGCTCCAGCCACTGACTGACTGCAACCACATAAGGGACCTCAGGACAGAATCTCCCATTGAGCCCTCCCTGAATTCCCAAGCACAAAAACTGGGGGAGGTAATAAAATGATAATAAAATCGCTGATTTCAGTCACTGAGCTTTAGGGTGATTTATTATGCAGCAATGGCTCATGGGCATGCCTGAGTGCATTACTCTGATAATCAAATTTCTTGACTTTTAAAGTAACTGCTTCAGAATTTAATTTTCTTTGGAAAAGGGTGAGAAGCACAAGGGAAAATATGATTTGGGAAGCCAGAAACATCTACTTTGCAGATTTCTCCAGAGTCTGGTGGGCAGTTTGGTGTGCCCCTAAAGCCAACAGAGTTGCTCTCCTTGGCACTCTGCCCAGCCGTTACTTTAGCAGGGAAACGTGGAGGAGGTACCGTAGCATTTGAAATCTCAGATCACGTTAATGATTAAGTCAATCAGTAAATTCCTGATTGGAGGGTCCTTTTATTCTCTCTACTCCCAAAGGTGTCCTAATGATGCAGAATTGCCACTGGTGCCAGAGTCTTGCATGTTGAATTTTCCAATTTTTGAAGACTTCTCTTTTCAGTCAGAACCTGGCATTAATCCTAATGATTCTTACTTCATTTATGAGGGGGCTGGGAGGGCCAGAATGGTGAAGATGTTTGCACTTTGCATAATCCCAGCCCCCAGCATCTTCCTCATAAGAGCCCCCTCCTGTCTTTAGTGCCCCAGATGGAGCTCTGCTCAATTAATGCAGGGCCATTTACCCTAGTCATTTCCTTCCATTCAGAAAAAGCTTGGACCCCTTTGACACCTTCATGTTCCAAATACTCCCTATCAGCCTGTGGCTTGTTTTCTATAGTATCTTTGATTAAGGCCTTTTTTCTGTCACCGCATTTGAATAATCTCCCCCGCCTCTCTTCTGTTATCCGAGTTCTTGCTCGCTGCTTCTGGTCTCCAAGACAGCCCTCAGCCTTCACTGCCAGGGATTAAGATGCCTGTGAAATCCACGCTGGTGCTGCAAATGCCTTGCAACGGATTCCTTTGAGAACATTGACTTCTTTCCCTTTCTCAATCCTGAAACAGTAGTTACCGGGAAATAGTCATCCAGAACGTGGCTAATAGTTAAGAAACTGCAGACAATAGCCGAGGGGCAACAGAGAAGCTGGAAAGAAAAGGCTTCGTAATCTCTTGTTTGTGACTCCCAAGTGGTAGCTGCTTAAAGTGACTTCTGCGAGCAGGCAGCTGCTTCTGCCGTTTACACTTAATCAGATAATCACGGGGCTGCGAGAGCCCGTAACCCGCCCTTCTGCATTAGCCAGGGCCTGCCAAGGCTTTCTGAAGACTGTTCCAGAAACTTCAAGTGTTGTCCTCACACATACACTTGGGAAAGTAAAAACACTTGGAGAGAGGAGACGTCTATTCCTTCTTGGAAAAGAGGCTGAATGACGTTGTTTTTGTCCCCCGAACCTCTCTTCTTCCTGCACAATCTTTGTATGGACATCACCCCTAGCCCTCAAATACCGTGTAAGGTTGTTATCATTATCCTCATTTCACAGATGGGAAACTACGGTTCAAAGAGGTTAGATTACTGGCTCTGGAGTGGGAGAACTAGGGTAGGTGAGCAACCATCCCAGTTTGCACAGGACGGGGGTTTTCTGGGACAGATGGGGCATCTACTGGCAGCACCAGGAAGGATGCAGAATTCAGAGAACAAAGTTGGGGCATCAGCTTTGGGGGTTCAACTCAGGACACCAGGCCCTCTTGCTGGCTATTCAGAACCACTGGAAAGAAGGGTCCAAGAGCTGACTCTCCAGAGAGGTGAAAGCCAGGTGCAAGCGTGCGCACCGTCGTTTGTGCAGTTGGCCACATCAGAGGACACTTTACCAGTGACCTCAAATCCTTGCCCACTGCACTGCTCGGGCCTCATGACAGAACCTCAGAGAGGCCACGGAGGAGTCAGGTTTTTGCTGAAATGCACAGAGCAGAATTGTACTGAATTAGTTAACAAAATCAGACCACATCATATTTTGACCAAAAGCAGAAATTAAGACCTTCAGACATTCTTTCAAGGATGATCTACAGTCCCTTCTTTCCTTTCTTCTTTCCTCTCACCCTCACCCCCGGGGTTTTCTCTTTCAAGATGTCTCCCTAGCCGAGGGAGGGTATAGCTCAAGTGCTAGAGCACGTGCTCAGCATGCACAAGGTCCTGGGTTCAATCCCCAGCACCTCCTCTAAAATAAACAGATAAACCTGATTATCTCCCCACTAAATAAAAGATATTTTTAAAATTTGTTAAAAGATGTCTCCCTGGACTGCAGGGGGAAGCCAGGCATGGACTACACTTGTGGTGGAAGTGTTGTCACTGGAGCAGAGTCCTGGTTGGTCCTCCCACCACACACACACACACACACACACACACACACTGTGCTGGGTGTTACCCTCTAGTTGTTGGCTCCTAGGAGGTCCAGGGAGGCCTGGGGAGGCCTGGGTTGTTGAGGGAGAGCCTCAGGGGGTGGCTACTTACCAGTGATAAAGGAGTGGGGTGGGGGTTTCAATGTTATAACAGGTGGCGAAGGTGTACCTGGGCATTGGGTTTTTCTCTCAGCCCTAAGTGGGGGGAGCCATCCTCCCACTATAGCTCCTGTGAACAAAACATATTGCCAGCCATATCAGTAAACAAAGAATGCTGTGGCCATCGAGTCCTCAGCTGCTACCCTGCCAGCGAGCAGAAGAAACTCAGGGTGCAGAGAGCAGGTAGCCTGGCCTCTGCAGCCACCCCCAGAAGTGTACCTGGAGGGGAATCAGGACGGGAAGCACGGGAGTCTGGCCCCAGGTAGTTAAGGTGCACATCAAAGGAATGCTTTCAAGGAGCCCAGACCTTTGCACCTTCACATACATAGAAAAGTGCTTAATTCCTTAACTTGAGATATCTGGTTTTCTTTAATTAACAGTAATCTTTTGATGTTCTGACTACCTGGTCTTTGCTGTAAAAACTCCTATATATCCTGGTTCCTCCCCTACCTCTTCCGAGCAGTTCCTCAGAGCGATCTGACAGGCTGTCTTCCCGGGCTTAAGTCCTCAGAATTGTCCACCAAATAAAACATAACTCAACTTTTGCGTTGTGCATTTATTTCAGTCAACACTCCTCTCCATCCACCCGCCTCTGACTCTGTCCCCTTGGAGGACAGAAGATTAAAACAAAAGGGCTTCAGAGAGATCATCTCGTTTGATTCCCTCCTCACCCAGACAGGGGCTGAGGCTGGAGAGGAGATGAGAGCTTGCAAAGTCCCCTTGGGTGACTCCAGGGTGGAGACAAGGAGGCAGGAAGAAAAAGGTCTGCAGCTTCTAATCAAAACTGTTCTCTCCCTTCAGCTGATCTAGAATTTTAGCCCAAATTATTTTCAACTCTTTCGTTCTCCACTGTGTCAAACATGCCAAACTTGTCTTGTTTTGTCATCAAACTTTGTATCTTTATCAGTTCAGTCCTCCTTTCTGCTCTCTGATTGTTTCCAAGTGAAATCATTCACAACGTCTTAACTAGATGGTGCACAGATTTGGGTGGACCCTGGGGAGGAGGAGATGGGGCCTGCTCTTCCTCTACTGCCAGGGGCTCCGTGAGTCACGGTCAGGGGCGGCCGTCAGGTCAGGAGCACCACACACAGTGGTCAGGAGCGAGGACCAGGCCTGGGTTGGACGCTCAGTCAATAAGTTTTACCAAAGGATTTTGTTTTTCTTTACTCCAGCTCCCCACCCCTTGCTTTCTAAAAGCACAGGGCCCATCCCTGAAATTTCAACAGTGGGCGTGGGACCTCCCTTTTCTCACCTGGTGTGTTAGGGGATTATAGCCAAGCTGAGGTGGCCCCGACCTGCACCATCTTCCCATTATTCATGGAAGGGGCAGCGTCTCAGGTGAGGCTCCACCCCCACCCCTCTTGAGAATGTCACCATGCCGCTTCTCTTGCAGCTCCCGCCAGCAGCGGTAAGTCCTAGTGCTGAGGGAGTCAAGGTGGAGCAAGTCATTTGTGGGTGAAGAAAGATGCCCCCCTCCACCTTCCTCCCACAGCCAGGGTGATGGTCCCTGTGATCAGGGGCCTTCTCCTCCTCAGACCATTAGCGTGAATGGGATTTCGAAGGAATGCTCATGCCCTCCCGTTTCATTAGACTCTGGATGAAACTAAACAGAATGAGAAGAAAAGGCAGCATGGGCCACCCCAGATGCAACAGGCTTACCCAGGCCCCTTGCGAACAGGCACTGCTTGTAGGCTGCAGCATCTTAACCCCCAGTCATCAAGTGACTCAGAACTCCAGAAGGACCACAGATGGGCCAGGTGAGATGATGGAATCCACACTTACACCGAAATGCCCACAGTTCACCGAGAGGATGACCTAACCATGACTAGGTATACAATGAACTATGAAGAACACAGTGTGACTGTGTCATGACCTCCAGTCCCTCTTCACCAGGGAGCTTGTGAAACTCTCTGCCAGGAGCAGCCAAGGGAAGCGCCTCCAACCCAGGCCAGCTGGCATCCTCTTCTGTGTCCAGGTTCTCTGCTGCCTGCTGGTCCTCTTCTGCTCCCCACACTGTTCCGTGGCCCCGTCAGGCTGGGCCAGGAAGGGCACTCTGGGAGTCAGAACTTTCAGACCGTCTGCAGAGACTTCTCGGTCTCTCTGTCTGCAAGTTCATACTTTGCGGGCAGCACTTTCAGGAAGTATCCCTCGATCTTCTGGTGACCCCTTTTCCCCATTTGCTTCTGTACAAGTGAGATTTGGCCCTTGGGAGGTTTATAGCCTTCACAGTGGATTTTCTTCTATGCCTTTGGTAGTTTTCTGTCCCCAAGGCATGGCTTTTCTCCCTCTGCACTATTATTGCTCCTTTCCATATGCTCCCCAATCATAAGGCAGCTCTCCGCTCTTTGGTGAGCTCTAGCTTTGGGCAGGAAGAGAGCAGGTACCCTCACTGTCAATATATCACTGCCTTCGATGTGGCTCTACTATACACCTCTGTTTGCTGTAGCACTTGGGGGTCTTAGGTTTAAATACTTTGTGCCCACCATGTGTGGGCTCCACAAGGAAGACTGAGGAAAGTCCAGCATCCTGTTTTAAGTATTATCAGTAGCGACCATTTATTGATCATACACTATGTTCTAGGCATTATGCTAAGCACTTTACCTGTAATATCTCTAGTCCTTAAAAGCAAACCTCTTAGATAAGCATCATTAGTCCCATTTTACAGATGAGAAAACTGAGTCTGAGGGAAGTTATATAACTTTCCCTGGATCACATGGATGGTAAGTGGCAGAATCCAAGTCTGCAGGATTCATAAGTCTATACTCTTTCCTTTCCACCAATCTTCCAGTCACCTAGCAAAAATTTATTGACCAATTACCAACCTCCAGGCCTTGTCTTTCCTTGTGGAGTGTCACATTTAGCTCACTTCACCCTTTATCCTACTTCTCTTGATCTGTGACAATAGAGAAGAGAATTCCTGAAGCCCATCACAAGGTCTAGAACAGCGAAGATAAGGGAAATAATTACCTACCTGCAGGTGTTAATTTGAAGTCTGTTAACCACCAGGAGAAAAAGAACTGTGTGAGAATTACTGTATCCACTATTAGTTCTAGGTCACCCATCCCAGGCAGTAGCTGGAAATTTCAAGCGGAGACAGATGCAAACGTGGGAGATTACGGAATCCACTGAATAACAGGAAAGAGAAGCAGGAAAATGAGCTTTAAACCCCTACAGCCTGCCCTGCAATCCTTTTTATAATTAGTAGCAGTACTGGACTTAATGTTTCTAAGAAATCAACAGCATCATCAATCCAAGTGACATAGGAGAAGATGAGAGCCTGATTGATTGTGTGCTATTCCTTGGAAGTGTAGTAAATCAGTGGTGATATAAAGACCTAGGATCTAAACTTATAGAAAAAAAATCACTGTGGCCAGCTACTTCACTTATTTGTGGGTTGTTGAAAGAGTTTTAATTTTCCTGAGAGCCAAAGCAAGATTTTCTCATTAAAAAAAAAAAGCAAACAGAAATTGAGAACTGATATTGTAAAATCCAATTTTCATGTACTGGACATGTGCCCAAGCACTAAAGCACTTTAGATCATCATACTAAGGACTTCTTGGATTGACAGAACTGTTGGTAGCACTTTTCTACTATCTCACTAGTAACTGAACTCTGATTTTGTTTAGACATCAGGGAAATTTTTCTAGGGAACATAGGTCCTTCCCTTGGGCCCTTGAGATGAGCCATGGTCAGTGTGATTCATTTCCTCTTTGCAGACAAGGGAATGTGGTGGTCATCTGATCCACTTCTCAGCAAGGAGACATAACTGGAAGTCTGCTAATGGCTTCTGTATGGAAGTTCCTCTCTAACAAAGGGAGATACTAAAAAGAAAGCCCAAGTCCCGTCCTACTGTCTTTGAATGTTTTAGTTTAAGTATCAGAGTTAACAAGCTACTATAGCAATCTTGCCACCATGAGGGGAAGCAACACTATCACTCTGAGGGCTACAAAATGAAAGATAGAAAAAGCCTGGGCTCAAGATGTGAAAACAACCTAAATGTCCATTCACAGATGATCGGATAAAGAAGTTGTCATATATATACACAATGGAATAGTACTCAGCCATAAAAAAGAATAAAATAATGCCATTTGCAACAACAGAGATGGACCTGGAGATTATCATACTATATGTAGTAAGTCAGACAGAGAAAGACAAATATATGACATCACTTATATATGGAATATAAAGAAATGACACAAATGAACTTGTTTACAAAACAGAAACATTCACAGACATAGAAAACAAACTTATGGTTACCAGGGGAGAAAGGGCATGGAGAGGGATAAACTGGGAGTTTGGGATTTGTAGATACAAACTACTACATACGAAATAGATAAAGGTCCTACTGTATAGCACAGGAAACCATAATCAATATCTTGTAATAACCTATAATGAAAAAGAATATGAAAAGGAATATATATATATATATGTATAACTGAATCACTATGCTGTACACCAGAAACTGACACAACATTGTAAATCAACTATATTTCAATAGGAGAAAAAGAAACAGAAAAGAAAAAGAAAAAGTCTACGCTCTTGGTGACCTCATTGCACCACTGGACAATGTGAAACCACACACCTGTAGAGTTCTTAATTGATGTAAAACTGCTCTATGGTTTCAGCCACGTTTCATTTCATCTCCATGATACAATGGATAAAGAGAAATAGCTTGGCGTCAATGTATTATTCAAGGGCAGAAGAAATGTGTCTGTGGCCAGATGAGACTGCTGATGTCAGACTCACAGCCTTCAAAGGAATTTAGAAACTGAGCAAACAGCACATATTTATTGACCAAGCACCTACTATGTGCCCTACACTGTGCTGGGTGCTGGGGTTACAAGAGTGGATAAGTAGGCAAGGTCATTAAGGTCACGGAAATCACATTCTGGAAGACAGATGATAACTGCACAAAGAAATAAGAACAGGTGAAAATATTCTTAGGCAACTTTTAAAATATTGTTTCAAATCAGTCCTGAGAAGGGGGGAGGGTACAGCTCAGTGGTAGAGTCATACTTAGCATGCATGAGGTCCTGGGTTCAATTCCCAGTACCTCCATTAAAATATGTAAATAAATAAACCGAATTACCCCCTCCCTACCCCCCACAAAAAAAAGTTGGTCCTGAGTATAAATCCAGATTCTGGAACCAGATAGATGTGAACTCAAAGTCTACCTCTATCTCTTGCTGTGACGTTGGGGAGGTCGTTTTGTCTTTCTGACTTATCCATTTCCCCATCTATAAAATGATGATAATAAAAAACTAATGCATAGAGTTGTGAGGATTAAATAAATTCTCTGGAAAGTATTTTACAGAGATCCTGGCACATAGTCAGTTTCTCTAGATTCTAGATGATGAATCAACATCATCATCGTCATCGTCATCCCCACTGTCATTGTCATAATAATTTGTACCAGACACTGTGGGTGTCAAAAGATGAACAACACACACACCCTGCATTCGGGTAATCTGGGAGGCAAGAATCCAGATTCAGCCATAGAACCGTCAAGAGTTAGGCAATGAATTAGGCAGAAACAAAAGAATTCCTCTGGTAACCAGGGTTGGGGACAGCTAGGCCCCCTGTCTCTACTTTTCTCCCAGACATTTTATAACCATTCTCCCCTTTTCCAAGAGGGAAAGAGATATTCTGAATGATTGCTGCTCTTCTTCCACATACAGCCACTGTTCCCAAGAGAATCAAATGGGCCTTTTCTTTCTCCAGTGGAGTGAAAAATATAGGACATGTCTATCTGGGTGGCATTTACCAGTGTGTGCCACATATCAGCAAACACGCACAGATACTCCGGTAAATGATCGCACCAAGCCCTGTCTCCATTCCTTCATCCTCTCGAAATCATACCCACTTAATGCGTTTAGTGTTCTGCAATTGACTATTAACGGCTGTATCTAGCTGTGAAATCCAGATAAACATCAACTGCCCGGGTCCCCACACCCACACACATACCCTCACCCTTAAGAACATTTCCTCTGATGATCACACAAACTCGCACTCGGGTGCATCTTCCCACAGCCTTGCTCACACGCTAGCTTTTTATTTGAGCTCTCCCATGGGGAAGCCTGTAACCCTCAGATAGGAATTTCATTAACAAAGGAAGGGGAGGGGCCATCAAGAGGAAAGTCCAGATGCAGAGGGAAAGAAATTAAAATAGCTTTTCAAGGGGACCTAAAATTGTATCATCCTAGCCTCATCCTCCCTTATAACTGTATTTGTACATTCTGTGCCTGGGTGGGGGAACAAAAAACCCCACAAGTTTTCATTGATTGGGCGGTTGTCCAGGCTCTTAGTTTGGCATCCAGCCCACAGAGCTGCAAAATCAACCTCAGCAAGTCTCTGCTTTGAAACACAGTGGCATCTAACTGGAAGCTTATGCAAAATAAGGAGCTCAGCGCAGGGGTCCAGGGTCCTGCGCTTCTTCCTTCTTCTCTCAGCCGCACCCCTCTTATCCGATCTTGGTGAAGAGTCTTCCTTGGCTCAAAAAGAGATCAGGGACAAGAAAGTAGTGCCAAGAAAGTTCCACGAGACTCTCAGAAGTCACTGCCTGAACACCAAACCTGAATAACCGGGAGAGATGGAACTCTTAGGTGTTCTCCTGCCCACGCTGCAGGTTTTTCAGGTCCCTGCTTGAGTATGCACTCACAGGCGTAAGTAAACGTGCTCTCCACCGCCTGCGTCAGCCAACCCAGCTATTTAAGCAGGCTGGCAACACCCGACTCAGCTTCCAAATCCAAGGCTTGCCTTTGCCGCTTTCACGTAAGTAACTTTCAGAGGTTTGCTTTTCGTGCAGAGGAATGAACTTGTGTGGAAACTGGGCTGAAATGCTCTAGTTACCATGTTTGCTAGCCTGATGGGAAGAGGTAGACATGAACAGGAGAATGAAAGTTAAGAGCTGGCCCCAAGCAGGGAGCCTGAGAATGCTGTGGGGTATAAGACACCAAATGCTTGCAGATGTGCAAGGGGTCAAGGTGCATTTGGAGCAGGGGGCAGTTGGGTTGGTCTTTTGGTGGGCAGATGAGATGTTTTTCTTGCTCACTTCTATCTCCGAAAGACACAGCGAAATCAGCACTTGTATGACTGTGCCAGATGCATGTGAATTCTGTCACTTAGAAGGTGATAATTGTTAGTCTACATCTTACTTGAAAGTCAGACATAATATCACTTTAAAATATTTTTTGATCCAACGGGAGTCAAACCTCCCAAAAGGGGGGGTGTCTGTGGATTGAGTAGCGGTGTTTCCATGCTGACTTTGCAGTGCTATTTTCTGTTATTTCATAATGCTTATCAGTTAGAACAATGAAAACATTGATCTCGTTTAAGATGAAAAGGAATCTCGTGCTCTGGGGTTTTGAGGAAATGTAAGTTTGTGATATGTGAGCACCAGGTATCCAGGTAAACTGTTAAGTAAAGTGGAATCAGAATCGTTAAATTAAAAGGCACAACATACCACATAGCTTAGGTGAGAAAGTCTTAAAGAGAAGAGGAATGCAGAAAGAACCCACAAGGGAGCACAGTCACAGACAGGGCCCTGGAGTGGGTTTGGGTAAATATGGTTTAATATAACCCAAGCCCAAAACAAAGGGACCTGGGACTGGGGAAGGGATGAGCTGGGGAAGCAGATAGTAGAGGATTATAATTAGATATCATATTTATAAAATGCATGTAGGAATATTATAAGGAATAAAGCATGGCATTGATTCCATAGTTCCTCCCTTTGGGTCAAGAATCTGGCAATTAAGAATCTGGGGAAAGTCAAGAGCTTTTCCCAGGTGGTCCCCCGACCCCTGGCCCCCAACACATATCTTGATGGTCATTTTCTGGACCCCTAGAAATCCATGACTCTAAATGAAGACTCCTGGTTTAAACAAATGCATTATTTTTCAACTGAGCTGAACCTGCTGACTAGGAACCTACAGAGAAGTGGCAGGGTTGGGGGTGGTCGAAACCATTAATATGGCAGGCACTTCTTGGCCACCAAACTGGAGCTCAGTTGTAGGGTCATGAAGGTTTGATTTCCACCAAGCAGGTTGAAGGGGCTTCTCTGATCAAAGATAAGTTGCGGGCCGGGAAGAAGAGAATAGAAGTAAAAGGTAGCTCCTGTTCTTAAAGAGTTTGAAATCTGAAGGACAAGGACATAAATAATGAGAAGTCAGGCAAGAAACAGTACACACCATATGGTATGAAATGATAGGACATGCAAACGAATCTACAGTGACAGAAAGCAGTCACTGGTTACCTGGGAAAGAGGGCAGGAGAAGGGGGTGGGGGGATTAGGAGGGTTTGAGAGTGATGGGTATGTTCGTGACTGGGTAACCATTTCTCATGTGTGACAATTTATCAGATTATACACTTTAAACACGTGCAGTATTGGATGCCAATTAGACCCCAACAAGCAAGACTGTAACAATCTTGTTTATAATAAAAAGCATTTCTAAGAATCAGCCGATGCAACATACTGAAAATGAAAATTGAGTACTTTTGGAAAAAAAAATTCAATAAATAAAGTGGAAGACCAGCCCCTCAGGACTGTGGACTTCCATAGAATTGGGAGGGTCCAAGAGATCATCTAAGTCAGTGGTTGCACACCTGGAGAACTGTTCTTGAAAATACCCTAGGCTGAGCCTCACCTCAACCGATTAAATCAGAATCCCTGGGTGGGTGGCCCTATGCTGTTTTTTAAAGCTCCTCAGGTGATTCTAAGGTGCCGCAGCCAGGGATGAGAACCAGTGAAACCCAAACCCCTCACTTGACACCTGAGGATAAGGAGGCTCAGAGAGAGGGCAGGGTCTGCCCTTGACCACATGACCCCCAAGCACTGTGTTCCAGTGCCCAGGGAGGACAGCAACAGGACGTCAGGGGACAAGGGACCTCCAAGACCATTGCTTCTGGGTCCTCAACACCACACTTCCAACTCCAGCTGGGATAGGGTATCTGGCACATTTCAAGCAAATTCTTGGAACCCAGACATGCTCCGGGCAGCAAGCAGGAGGAATTAGTCAGAGCCTCAAAGGTGCATTATTTAAGGATTGTGCTAACGTGTGAGAAGGGATGTTTCAAAACTATAGCTTCCTTTTGTTCCCCACATAATATCTGGCCTAAGCCAGAGGATTATAATTATTGAAAAGAGTCGCAGCCGACGCAGGCGCTCTGCTCTTGGGGGACAGCCAAGTCGTGCTTTCAGGAGCTACCCCGAGTTCTCTGCATTGGGATGAGTCTGCTTGGCACCACAAGATCTCTTCATTGTGATTTCCAGGTCAGCCCCGGGCAGCAGTGTGAGTGGAGTGAAGTTTGTCTTTGTGGCTTCTGCTCCTCCTGTCTGTCCCTCACCGTGACACCTGTGCCCGTGCAGGGGTGGGTGTAGGGCTGGCCACGGGGCTGCCGCACCTCACCTGTGCTGCCTGGGCCAGCTGGCCACGTTTCAGGTGGTTTCCCATCTCTCGTCCAAGCCCAACGATTTCCAGGGTCCCATCCCCTTAGGGCTTTGCTTACCCAGCTCTGGAACACTAATTAAAGTTACCATGTTAACAGGCAATAATTGTTTAATGAGTTATGTCCCTCCCTGGTATATTAAATAGGATCCAACAAGATCACATCTCTGGGAATTCTTTAAAATGTTATATAAATGTAATTACCACTTGAGGTAATCAGGGGAATCAAAGCTTTTAGCAAAATGTATATTCCCTACGATCAGAATTTCAAGCAATTTGCTGGGGGAAAATATACCAAGATTGGGAGTTTTCAGTAGAAGCCTCCAAGTCACATCCCATAGGAAGCTCCCCACAGACTGTGGGCCCTGAGAGATGTCTTTTATTGAATCAGTCTACTTTTTGTTAAATGTATTTGTCTTCATTAGAGATGGCTGCATTTCATTTATCTTTCTGAAAAATGGAGAGTCACCTTAAGGTCATTACAGTAGAGATAAAAAGTCCATACATTCTGCTCACAGGGCCTTATAAATATTACCTGCTTCCTTCACCAGAACAGAAGGCTGGTACTGTCACAGCCTTGGTGACAAAGGGTCTCCTTCCTGGGGACCCAGTCCTGCAGCCCGGGGCAAGAGGCCCCTAAGTTCCCAAGATCCTCACAGCCCTATCTTCCATTTGGAAAGCTGAGATCACTGCAGCTCATGTTGGCAAGTGGCAGCTGCACTTGGTTGGTCCAGCCTCTGCAGAGGGGTGTGGTCAGGGGTGAACTCAGCCTCCCTCTAGGGATGCAGCGTCTGCAGGCTGCAGGGAGCCAACAGTACAGAATCTTCACTGGTGAGAACAGCAGCGAGGACAGAAGAGGAGGGTGAGTGGTGTCCTGAGCCCCAGGGGACCAGGAGACAGGGGACCCAAGTTCCCAAGATCTGGGGGGAAGGATTAGGCTGTTGGCATCAGGGCAGCACCCAACACTGAAAATGCTGCTGTTTGGAGGCTTAATGTTTCTTCTTCTGGCCACTGAGAGTTCCACAAAAGAGAATAAAATTTTTTTGATAAGTGATAGGTTCGCACAGCTCATGAAATAGGTTTGTTTTAGAGTGACAGAGTTTCTGCCTTCTTTGGGTGACTTTTCTTTGAACATTTCCCCCTCATCTTTGCTTCCAAATTCTCTCAGTGTGGAATGGCTTAGTTCACTTGGACATTTTTAAGGCTATGTCATGACCTAACCCAGATTAATTTTTAGAAGTTGATGGCTTCCTCCCACTTTAAAAAAGCCAGGTGAATGGGAATGGTGAACAGGGCTATGCGATGATGAAATTATTGGCAGAAGGGTGGCCTGTGGCCTGGAGTGATTTATGAAGTACCAGCCTGCCCATTAAAAACCAACACCTGAGGATCCCAAGGCAGCCCTTGAACCACACACCAGCCTTGGGCCAGCGGAGAACACGTCTGAGGCTGCAAATAAAAGACACTGTCCTGACACAGGGGGTGCATGCATCTGCTCTCTTGCTGGCTCCTGCCCTTCAATGACCTTGATGTGGATTTGGAGTTCCAGTGTTGTTAATTCTGAACACAGGTAGGGTTTGGGGTGTGTAAGAACCTGACCAAGCAGATGCAGGTCAGGCTGTCCTTGTTTCTTTGGCTGGGAAAGTGCCTTCATTGATCTTTAGGTGATACGGTGAACACTCTTCCGCAGAACTCCAGTGTAGACTGGTCCTGACAGAAGACAGCCTAGCCCAGGGAGCAGAGTACAAGTCTTGCTGGTCAGGAACCCTGGTTATTTTCAGCTCTAATTCAGCTGTAATGGAATTCTAAAGCAAGCGGGAAAAGCCGGAATATCAGGTGTCCCATTGGATTATTAATAGTGTCCCCTTTCATTCTCAAACATACCTGGCCTTGAGCAATAAACTATATAGTCACCTATTAACATAGTATATGAAGGTACAAGAGAATAAAGTGAGCTGCTCTGTGTCTTAAAATTAGTTGGTGCTGAGCTGACTCTGGAACCCAGGCCTCCCCACGCCTTCCCTCTGGCCTCTCTGCCAAGTTACTCACTCCCCCTGTGACTCAGGTTCCCTGTGGGAAGCACTGTATCCATCCTGCCCAGACGGAGAGCTGGTGTGTTTATATTGGCTCACCAAAAAGAAGTTCAATGTGCATGCTGAGGGTTCAAGGAATTGTTCATCACAAGGTCAGGTTACTCTGGCATTTGCTTCAGGCTCTTGTTAGCTTACGGCCCTGTTTGAGTAGTGATGGAAGCTCTTTTGAAAGGAGAGAAGTTAATTTTTACCCATCCTCATGTAATTTCTTGTAATTTACTTTCAATGGTTTTGATAAAATGTGACCAAACATGAAAATCTTGTCAGATCTTTCCCAAATGAACTGTTTCTATCTTTACATGTTAAAGGAAAAACCAAAACAAAATCATAAACATCGTAAGGCATTGATGAGCTCTAATCTCTTAGTGTACACGGAGCAGGAAATGAACGGTACTCATTCCAGCCATTAGATCTGGATGGATCACGATGGAAGTTTCCTGTAATTCTTACGGGCATGACATAGTCTAGTCTTTGTTGCTGTATTTCCATTTCCTTCCTGTGTGGTTTCTCCCTGAGGAAATTTACATAAATAATCCTCTCTCCCTAGGGCTTATAGTCCCTCCCTCCTTTCCAAACTTCTAGTCTACTGGTCCAGGCGCGAAATCTGTTTCATAAAAAACTTTAATTCAATAATTTATGCCGAGAAATGTCTATCACTCTGTTATATATTCTTTACACTCTTTGTGGATAGTAAAATAGCGTCCTTTGGAGATGACTAGAACTAAGGTTTACAGAGCAGGAGTGAAGAAAGGGGGAGGCCATGACTCTCCCGCTTTCATTAGCATGGTACCCGATTCAGGGTTCCACAATTTAAAAGGGGGCAGAGTCCTTTGAACTAGCTCAAAAGAGCTCCTAGATGACTAAATAATAAAAAAGATCAAGTCAGTAAAGAGTGGCAAAAGGACCAGATGTTATTTAAATTGGATAAGAGAAGGCCAGAAAGCCATTTGATGCTGGTGTTGAAAAGCATGGAGCATGGTTAGGGAGGTCAATGACCGGCTAGTCACCTTGATCTTTGGGGGAAAAAAACCAAGCCCAAGGACCCCAAGGATTGGAATCGGCTGGAGCATGAAGGGGATGAGGTGAGGCATGAAGTATTCCCTCATTATGCAAAAAATACATTAGACAGAATTACACAGGCAAGCTCTGAAAGGCAGGGCAGTCCAACAATCTTTTAATTTTTAAAGTTTTTTTTCTTTAGGCTCACGTTAACATATTCCTGAATTCGTGGTACACACGAGACCCTTCCTACGTTTTACATCTCATTCTATTTCTTCTACTCTCCCACTCTCCGTCTTTCTTGCTCTGTCTTTGAACTCAACACCATATTTTTATGATCTGCCTATGTGACTGATTATACTTCTAATATTTCCAATGCATTACTTCTAACTCCTTTTAATTTATTTTATTTTACTTCTTTTTTAAAAATATATTTATTGATTTATATTCTAACTCCTTTTTAATAGTCTGCTATTTATATACACTATTAGCTTATCTAATCCTCTAGTTTTTTTTTTTTTGGTTTTTTTGTTTTTTTTTTTGGAGGGGGATAGGTAATGAAGTTTATTTTTTAATGGAGGTATTGGGGATTTTACCCATAATCCTGTAATGTTGACCATTTCTTCTGCCTCCAGTTCTCACAAATGATGCCATAATGAATATCCTAATATGTATGTATACTCAACCACCCTGTAGATCTCGTTGGTGGGAGACAGGGGTAGGGAGAGGGGTAGGCTAGATAGCTTATGTTTTCTTTAAGCAATGTGGAATATTAAATCGTCTGTAAGAAATGGAGACACATGATATCACAAGTTCTAGTCTAGTATTTCAAACATTTAGAAGCTTCTCTGAGTTCCTTAGGACTTTACTAAGCCTTTAATAAGTAACTGAAATAATTTTCTGGAACTTAAAGAGTATAATTTTCAGCAATTTTCCCCTCTCAATATCATTTTCTTAAACTTGGGCTAGTCAGTTCTAGAAGTACTTCATTTCTCTGTATTAGTGGACAAAGCAAATGAAATGTTTTAAGAAATCTTGTTAGGCATAAGGTTGAGTGAAGTTTCTACAATGTTTGGCTGCTTTAATGATTGCAAAACCTGATATCATTCAGTTGCTCAACATTATACCCTGAATCACCGGGAAAGCTGGATTAGAACCTTAATAATGGTATCTTGTATCTCTATAGTGTTTATAATTTATAGTGCTATTCATAAACTTAATCCATCTCATTGAATCCTACAACAGCCGTGTGAGACAGGTGGAGTAGGACTGTAGCTTCAATTATAGATGAAGAAACAAAGGTTCAAAGCAATTAAGTGAGTTGTCCAAAGTCACTTGGAGATTTAAGTGGTTCTGGTGGAAGGAGAGTGCAGATCTTCTGAGCCTCCCCATCCAGCCTCTTTCTGCAGTATGACGTCTGATGCTCAGAGGAATGATCTACTGTAGGTTCAGAGCTAGCTTTCTGGTGTATCTGTCATTTTCAATCATTTCATGATGGCAATGAGTAGGCTAGAGCTGCACGTCCTCTGTTTATCCCATTAGCTGAACACCTGTTCATAAAAACCACTCAGCTGGGGAGGGGAGGAAATAAGGCCCATGTAACTGAGTATCATGGCAACAAGCAGCATGCATGGTTGGACTTTGACATGATTTGGAGCTCTACAAAGAACCAGGTGTGTGTCATTTTATCCACTACTGAAAGTACAGTCATAAAATCAGAATGGTAGTTGGACCATAAAAAATAATGATTGATTCAAGTATATTTGTGCAAAGAGATAATTCCATTCTATCAAAGAGTCTTTTTGGCAAACACACAAACAACCTGAGGAAGTTATGCGTTTTAGTAGGCAGGTTTCAACGGACTGTGAACGGGCAGCCTAAACATCTATGGGTCACACATGTGCAACCCATGAAGGTCCCTAACTACCATTCCTTACTAGGCAGTTAGGGCTTAGGCAGCAACATCGTAGAACCCGGAATACATTTTTGAAAACAATAAATCATGATGACATGTTCTCAGAATTACAAATGAACAGCCCTTTTCAGACTCAAGCCCTGAGAATGAAAACATTTTCAGAAAGAAACTCTAATCTCTTAACATTCTAAAGTGACCAAATGGTTTATTGCTACTAGATTTTTAAAATACCAGACGGATTTCCATCAACAGCATTACCAACATTTAAGTTTCTGACCATTCCTCCTTTTCTTATTTTTTACTGACATATAGTTGATTTACAATGTTATATTAGTTTCAGGTATACAGCAAAGTGATTCAGTTATATATATATATGTATATACATTCTTTCTCATTACAGCTCATTAGAAGGTATTGAATATAGTTTCCTGTGCTATACAGTAGGACTTTGTTCTTTATTTATTTTATATATAGTAGTTTGTATCTGTTAATCCTAAACTCCTAATTTATCCCTCTCCCCTTTCCCTTTTGATAACCATAAGTTTGTTTTCCACATCTGTGACTCTGTTTTTGTTTTGTAAATAAGTTCATTTGTATAGCATTTCTCCTTTTCTATGCAAAAAACACACACATCTCACTACTGACTTAATTAATCTAATTAATGTTCTCCTAAATAAAACATAATTAGGAAGCTAAATGGGTGACAAAAATTAATAACATACTCTAGAACATAAAAAGAATATTTGTCTGCCATTTTGACTTATTTGTGCCATTTTTCCTCACCAGAAACTATTTAGTAAGTTGATCTCTTTGTTACTTGCTTCTAAGCTTAATAGTGCAAATTTCTCTTTATGTTTAATGGTTTTCTTTAGAAATATTGAGACCCTCCCCATAACAGAACTCTATTTGTCTAATTTCTTGGCATATTAGGGCATCAGACATTTTTAAAGATGAGATTTGATGATCCAACTTAATTCACAAGTCTCACGCCTCCTGTATTATCTGGTTGGAAAAGCCCTGGCCACGTGGCTGTGCTCCATGGAAATCTCTAGTACAAGCCATTCTTGTTCTTTTGTTTATATTTGATCACAGGACCAAACTCTGTTTGAGATGTAATGGATAGTCACAATTACTAAGCATTGACACCACTATACTAACAATACCCAAAGCAGGCAGAGGTCCAAGGGCTATTCACCCTACTAGATACACCTCTTTTCTACGTATTCAAACTGCAATAGAAGTGAAAGATCAGCAAATTTGAAGTTATAGTATATCCTCTTATCTTTAACCACAGAGCTGCAACAGTATGCTTTCTTAAGAGCAAGAAGCAGCCTCCTGTTCAACACTTCGGTTAGGTTTCTGTCCTCTAAGGTCCGGACAGACCTGCATTTCACTAATCCATAACAGCAGCTCAGGTGCCTAAATTCAACAGGACTTTACTATCCCGCACCCAAGTGAGAAATTCAACATTTTACATATAATAAGGGGATCAGATGTCTAGGTCTGCCTGAGACATTTCTGATATAAGCCGGTTGTTCTGATGGAATTATTCATAGCACCTACTTTACACTGGTGTTCCAGATTGGATGACAAATTATATGGTCATGATAATCTAACAGATAGGCTGAATATTAAACAGCACCGTGGTTCAAAATGTTTCATGAGCTTCGCAGTTGTCCTCTGAAGTAGAAACTAATCACCAAGTGTTCAGCAAATCAGGGGTGCAGCCTAGAACCGGCCACTGTACTCCCCTTTCTCAGGTCAATGACATCAGTGAACTGTTGATGAGGACTAATGTGGTAAAGTGAAACCCAGGCCATTCTGATCATTGCGATTTTAGAAGGGAAATGATCTCAGAGGTTTGGGCTCAGTAGCTTCACTTTTCTGGATGAAGAAGTAATCATAACACTCCCAGAAATGTGTACGTTATTTTACAGTTTTCCAAGTTGTTTCACAAGCATAATAATCTCACTGATTGCAACTGAAGTAAATAGGCAAGGAAGGGTGTTTTTAGTCACATTTTACATAGACGAGAACTAAGTTTCAAATAAGTTAATAAATAAATAAATGAATAAATAAATAAATCAACCAACCAACCAACCAACCTCAGCCAAGGTCATATGACTTTAAGCAGAGGAGTGAAAGCTGAAATCCAGGTCTGACCCCTTGCCCAGTCCCAGTGCTCTTTTCATTATTCCACACCAGCCTAGTATTTTCACTTATTAATGAGGATCTAACATGTATCCCCTACATATAATTTATCTATTAAAGATGCACAGATGTTCCCTCTGTAACTCATGCTAGCTACTGAAAAGAACTTTATTTCTGCTTCTTTTTCTTTTCCCATCTACAAAGAGCTCTGGCAGCAATGAAACTGTTCTTGCCTGACAGCGCCACTTAGAGGCTGACTCAGGAAACACGAGGTACAAAATCTTGCCAATCCCCTTCCTTCTTCCTTGTCCCCTGGGTAGGTGAGGAGGAGAGGGCCATGCAAAGTAACTCCTGGTTTTTTCTTTATCGTTCACCATTCACATCATTAATCATCTCTCAGATGACCTACTTTTCACATCAACACTTCTCAACATGCTCTTCTTTTCTTCCTCTTTCCCCCTCCTTATTTCATCTATGACAAATAAATACAGCTTTAATTATTATGCCTTTACAGCAAGATAAAGAAAAGTCATCCTTCTTGAAATGAAAATAGAGTTCAATCAACATACGTTCAATAAGTACTCACTGCACACCTAACAATGTGTCAGGACTGTTCTAAATACTTGGAATACATCAGAGTTGTGCTACAAACCTCTAATAGCCTCAAAAGTTCCCTGAAACCCCCTTTAGTATCTGCACCAAAACCTCATCTCATTAAGCCAAATTTTAATTAAAACAACTTTTTTTAAGCATTTGCTTTCAGAATGAATAAATGATTTCTTACTATATTTCACAAGGATATTTCCACAGAATTATTTTCTATATTTTTTCCAATTAGAAACATATAACAATTCAGTTACCCTCCCTTTTGTGAGTTAGC
Organism: Vicugna pacos; assembly: GCF_048564905.1. NCBI lineage: Eukaryota > Metazoa > Chordata > Mammalia > Artiodactyla > Camelidae > Vicugna > Vicugna pacos. The sequence goes on from NC_132988.1 coordinate 82,779,387, forward strand.
CTGGGCTTTGATGCACAATTTATAGTGTTTTTACTGGAGAAAATGTTTTCTGAATTCATAACAATCATTGTGGAGATAGACCTTTGGAAAAGGAAGCTGTTTACAAAATGGAGATCTGCCCTAAGGAGATTATGGAAATGGGATTGCCCTCTTTCATTTGCCCATGTATTTTAAGGAGGTAGACTAAATGCTCCACTTACTCACCAAAGAAGCCTAAGGTTTCATTGTTGTCTTTCACCGTTTTTCCATGTTTTCACATACCAATCTTTGGATTAGAACATGATAAGCTGGGCTATCGGCGAAAAGGACTCAATGTGCATACAAAGAGTTGTAGGTCCAGGGTTAATTAATGATTAATTCACTGCTGGAAGTCATTCACAGACACCCTCCCTTCCAATAGCTCTTTTAATAATATCTTGCTAGTTTCCCTAAGTGGCTGTAGAAAGGCTGGACCGCTGAGGGACTTGTTCCAACAATAGTTTCAGGACGTTCCTTAATCAAGTCAACAAAACTCTGTACATGTAGAGGTTAAGGAGCAGCACTAGTCATAAGATCCAGCTGGTCTGGTTGAAGCCAATCTTTCTATTCCATTCTATCTGATGCTGCAACTTTTCCTCATCTGTATACGGTATTACTCACATAATGTCATCTTTCAATTTTGTCTGTACCAATGAAAGAAAAGTGTGTGGGAAAAGAAAGCCAACCTGGCTGCTGGTGCTGGTGGTATTAACTGAAATCACTAGCTAATCTATTTAGCTAGGTCAGAGCTATGTCTGGTCACCAAGGTTGAGAAACGTGTCCCAGGGAGGGAAGCACTGCTCCCAGGCTAGCCCCGCCTCCCCAGGACACCAGAGCGGATGGAGGACACCACCTCAGTCCTGTCCCAGGTGCACCACTCAGCTTTACTGCCCCTCTTTCCACAACCACCTACCAAGGCACTTCTTTCTTCATAGCTACTCAGTACACAGAGGAAATGCAGTGTAGTGGTTAAAAAAATGGATACAGAAGATGGACTTTCTAGGTTTTGATCCCTGCTCTGCCACTCCCTTGATCTGTGATTTGGGAAAGGTTTCCATCGATATCAGTTTACACGTGTGTAAAATGGAGACAGTATGAGTACCTATCACATAGTGTTACTATTCCTTTAAGAATGAAATGAGTTAATACATCTAAGACATTTAGGGCTGTGCCTGGCGCAAAGCAATTACTCAAGAAATATGTTGCTGTTGTTGTTAGAACAGGTGAGCTTTCTGTACCCGATTCAAAAATAGGGATCAACTCTGTGTTTTGGCGGCAGTGAAGACCAACAGATATTAGGAGGCTAGAACGTTATTTTTTCCAATGTTCTGTTTTGGTTTTGAACATGGCAGGTCCTGGTTGTTGCAAACACAGAGCACTGTCTTCCTAACTTATGTCCTAAATCAAGTCATGCCAGATGCAACTGGTTAAGTTCAGTTCAACATACATACAATGAGCACCGGTTAAGTGTCAGACACTCCTAATGAAGGCTAGAGATATATAAATGTATGAGAAATGACATATCTGCCATGGAGAGCATATAACTTGCTGGGGAAGACAAGCCATAAACAGATTATTTGAAAACAACTTCAATTTGGTCATTATTCTCACAAACCAAGACAGCCTGAAAAAAATCTACTCAACAATTCATAGAGTGTTTGTTCCTGCTTGTTAGTGACCTCCTCACTGCTCATCTTCTGTCCTATTAATGCTTCCACATTAATAGATGAGAGAAAAGTAGACGTTGAGGAGTGGTGATGAGGAATGAGCAAAGAAACTAGTATTTTGGTGAAAATACCAACAATTAAGTTCAAATCAATGTACAATGCATAGAGGGGCTAATGAAAAAACCAGCCCACCCCCACCCTGTTGGTCTTGAGACGCTCCAGCCAGTGATACATTTTACAATGAAGCAACATATACAGCATTTGATTTTTTTTTAAAGGTTCTGATTTCAGCCATAGTGCTTTACCATTTCAGAAAGATTTTAAAAAGGGATTAAAGCCCAGAAAAAGTGACACTTATAAGTGATTCTTACTAGTTTACCACCCGGAAGACACCCTACTGAACACCTTGCTCACAGTCATGTAAAGAACAATAGTAGCTTCCATAAGCAAGCACTTTACACTTTAGAAACAGTTCTCCTAAAATGATATCATATGAGCCTTACAGCAGAGCTGCGAGCTCGACTCGGGTGTGTATTATTATGTCCTCTTTCCACGTGAAAGAAATGGAGGCTCAGCAAAGTGATGTTTCAAATGATTAGAACTCGGGATTTCTATTTGATCTTTTTACTACATTAACTCAAATTTCATTTTGCTGTTAATTCTGCTGGGTTTCCTGAAACAGAGGAGCTTCTAAGGCAAGAGGAAAGCAAATCAAAAGAGGAGGACCTGGAAATCACTAAGCTGAATTAGCAGCTACACAGAGCACAGAAAGAAGTACGCATCCGATATGCAGCACTTAGAAGAAGGCACTTCATATTTTTAAGCCTTGGCTTAACTACTAAAAGATATGCCATCCAAGAGCAGGGCTGAAATATTGAAAACCAAACCTTGATAACATCTTTGCCTGACAAATCTTGGAGAATAAGAGGTACTTGGGATGGGATGGTCACTGGCGACCAGCTGGAATGTCATGAATTCAAGCACTGGTTGGCATCTCTGTCTTCCTGCCCCACAGAGTTAAGTGCAGCGTGTTCTATGAGAACAGCGTGCTTGTCATTGTGAGCTGGCTGGTGGCTCTGCATGTGCCTGTGGCTGTGACACTGGGTCAAAAGTTAAGAGCGCAGATCTTACTGGACAAACGTGAATAAATCTTCCCAGTTCATCTGTACCTCAAAATGTGGGCTCAGAACAAATTTGAAAGGGGCGTTTCCATTCTCTCTGTTGCCTTGGTGTCAAGTAGACCCTAGGACTTTCCCAGGAGATTGAGGAGGTCTTCAGGAGGGCTGCAGCAGGCGCTAAGGGAAGGAGGCTGGAGAGACCACAGTGGGTCAGCAATGGCCTGGCTGCCCCAGTCCCATTTCTTCACTAAAATTAGAGCTCAAAGGTCCAAATGGGCAACTCAGTGATCCCTTAGAATTTCTGACATCAATAGAGCATAGGGGAAGACAGTTTGGAAGTATACATCAATCTTAATGCTCATGACATCATGAACTGCCTTGACTGCTGTGGCCAGAATAAATGGTAGAATTCTGAGCCTACCTCTGATGCTGTAGACCAGTTAGCCTTTCTCGACTACAAAACAGGACTAATTCCATTCTGATTTCTAAGAGAGGATTGTGAAAGAAACTAAAAGAGCTAACACCAACCTGCCTTTGAACAGGAGCTGGGCACCCCATGATCACAGTATTGTTGTCGAGACACTGAGCACATTATTTGATTTCACATGTTTATATCCTGTTTTGAGCCCACAGTCTAATAGTCTCTCTCTTTTACACTTCCTGTCTATCCCTACATCCTTTTTTCTTCCTTATTCAGTCATTTTACACACACCTCGGTAGTTTTCATTTGGAGACTTTGATATTTGCTTTGGGGGAGGGAGGAATAAATTGATGTGATTAACATATTTTTTAAAATGTAGAGTCAAGTCCTGACTCCCAGGAGCGCTGTAGAAGGGACGATAGTAACATTTTTAGCATTATACAGACAAAAGGTCTACCGTAATTAGTTTTCCATGCATCTGTCATATTGTTCCTGGTAACCAGTGGAAATAACAAGCGAGCTTTGAGATAGTCTAAACTCTCCAAAAATACCTCAAATCTCCTCTGAGCTGGAACAGGAAATACTTTTATCCAGTAAATAGTAAACATATGGAACCTTTTAGCCTCAAGAAGTTGAGTAGGCTGGAAACATAAATAGCTTCAAGAAGGTTTAGATATTATTCATAGACGAAAAGAATATATAACAATTTGGGGGAAAGTTTAGAAGTTTGACAAGTGTTGATGAGGATATAGAGCAAAGGAAACGCTATATACTGCTGGTGGGAGTATGATTTGTTCAAAACTTTGGAAAAGAAGTTGGTATTACATTGTAAAGCTACTAGTCACATTCCTTATGACCAGTTCCACTTCTAAAGAAACCATCTGAGATGTGCTTCAGAGGACATATACAAAAATGTTCAGAGACGCAACACTTATCATAGGAAAACACTGGAAACAACCCAAATATCCACCGACAGGCAAAGACCTAAACAAATGGTAGTATATTCACTACATGGAAGCAGCACTAAATATCAATGAATTTCTCTACATGCAGAAATATGGATGAATCTTGGAAATGTGTTGATGAACAAAGCAATTCACAGAAGAATTATGTTTAGTATGATACCATTTTATCTCAAAAATATAAAACCCCCCAAAAAAGTTCTCATAGGGATCCATACATATTTGATAGGACTAATTTTAAAAAGCAAAGAAATAATTTTTAAGAAAAAAATTAAATTTTCTAATTTCAAGGAAATAAATGTGAAAAAACAGAAAAATATCAAGAAAAAAATTTAGGTCATCTGTGGTCCCACAATATAGATATAAACACTGTTAATATTTTGTTGTATTTTCCTCCAGCTTTTGTAATATGTAAAACTGGAATCAATGTAGCATTTTAAAAATGTATTTTCCTGTTTAGATTTGGAATCTTGTTTCCCTGAAGACAGCAGTGATGCTAGATGTATATGGTATATTCATAATCTAATGTTCAGTTTTAAGTTGTATTATGTAAATCTGTAAGAATGATAACTTAAACTTTAGCATTTCCCTCACTGAAAAGTTTAAGAATTTAGAGAAGGACAATCACTTGTCAAGGTTGCCAGATGTCTTCCACTGTAATCTTTGGCTTCCAAATCAACGATGGAAATTTGTATGATGAGGTGAAAGGAATTTTTCCTCTGATGGCCTGCATTCTTAAACTCCGATCTCAACACAAAGAGATCTGTATTATTTCTGAATTTTTGAAAGCGTGAGGAAGTTTCTCTTAGTAGTTCATAATTTTAAAGACGGTTTCCACATTCCTGGCCATATATACAAAAGGTAAACAGCATAATATCTAAATTTCCTCTCCAATGTGTATTTTTAAAATCCTATTCTTTTACAACAACCTCAAACTACTGTCTACTCCAGTGTTGAGATGATATAGAGAATCAGTTAGAAGGTATTTTAAAGCATCTTCATGGTATAAGGTATAAGAAGTTCTAAACACTTACTGTTGATTTTAATGATTAAGTTGCAAAATCTTGTGAGAGCTGAAATACTATTTGTGTCTCCCCATGCTGGATTCCTACAATGTGGTTTTGGTTCAGGAGGTCTGCAGTAGGTCTGGACATTTCTACAGGTGATTCTGAGGCCCAGCCAGGCATGAGAACCACTGTTCTAAGCTTAAGGACATTAACCACGAGGTTCATATTTTAAAAACAAATAAAAACAAAAACAAAAACTCCTTTCTTTTAAACCCCGCCTTGTGTTAGCCTGGGGAAGCAGATCAGTAGTCCACTTCTATTTGTCGCTTTCTGGGAGACGCTGGCAGCTTGGGAGATTCCCACCTTGCACTCCATCCAGAGTAGTTCAGTAAGTGACAAGTGAGGAAATGCTGTCCCCTTCCAAAGGCCCACCACTTCTCTTGGGGAAATGGTAGCACTTAATTTTTCTCACTTAAGAAAATACAGAATGCTTTAAGAGCCCTTTGTTTCCAGAAAGTCCGTGAACATAAAGGAGATTCAGGCTAAAGGAAAGTGGGAGACAGCCCTACAGAATGATCCCTCTGCTTTCTTTACTTTTGGCCAGCTCACCACGGAGCTGCTGCTGAAGACCATCTACCACTGATAACCTTTTCTGCTATCAGTGGCATTACAGAGAGGTCAGAAAGGCTGCGAGAGGGAGGAGAAGATGGACAATGTGAGCCCAAAGTGATTTCTGCAGGTCCCAGTTTGTGGCACTCTTCATGAGCTGGTTCGTGTAGGTCGATACTTTAAACGTCTACAGGATTAGGGGACAAAGGTAAGGCTGTCAGATCTGAACAACTGTCTATCTACCCAGGCATCAGAATTTAGAAAACAGCCAGCAGTTTTCATTTAACATTTTGAAAAGGTTTGTGCACCGTCTTTCCCCAACCACAAAAGAAAACACAACCACAGGGCAGATTACTCTTTGAATGTTTCATAAGGTATTAATAACCACAGCAACAGTAGAACTTGTGCTCAAAGTTTAAGAAGCTTTAAAATATCTTTAGTTCTTTTCATCTGACATTGTTTAGACTACCTTCAGAGATACTTTTCAACAGTTTCCTTACTGGAAAGAGTTGAGAAGTTTTATAAGGCCAGGGTTTACTAGGGTGACTTGATTTATAAGTTTCCTTTGAAAGAACAAGAGGGAGACAAGAAATGGAGCAGTAGCAGCAAACACTCATCAACCAAAGAGAGCTGAAATAGCAGACTGAGTTTTATGGAGAAATAACAGGTAGATCTGACCACCATAGTTAGACCTTTCATGCTCATTTCTAGAAATCAAGTTTGTTTGTTTGGTGTACCTTAGAGAAGTAGGTACTTTCAAATGGTCCTCCCACAAGTCTCCTTGGCAGCCAGCCAAGTCCACTGGGCCTCAACCAGCTACCCTAAGGAGTACTTTAAAGTCAAATGAGACCTATCCACGAAGCCTCATACAAAGTCCTGTAACAGGAAGCCACAAAAATATAGTAAGAGAAAATGCACCTGATTAAGTGTAATAAATGTAAGCATATGAGTCACCCTTGAATTATATAATAGCAACGAACAAAACAGAAAGAGGGGAAGAAGTACATTTAGAACAGTCCTTGAATCTGAGTCCAGTTTAGAAAAACGCACATTTGATAAAGATTTCTGAAGGAGTGGGGAGTTTACAAAGAAGCAGCAAAAATGTTCACAGAAGAGCCAGCAGATCTGTGTCACTGGAATTAGATGGAAACTTTCAAGGGCAAGGAATAAAATCAGAAGCAGCCATTTCCCCTCTCCTGTGTTCTTTCAGGCAAAATGAGCAGTGGTGGGTGGCTCCAGTGGGCAGCTTTGGCTGGAATTGGTATCTTACAAGGACAGTCAGTGCCCATTCAAAATAGCGACAAGCCCCTGCCTGCATTTAATTTAGACTGTTGCACTCCTGAATTTTTTTTTTTTAACAAACTAAAGAGAATGACCTGCTGAGAAGGGTTTAGCAAAGCACAGGCCTGAAACTGAAACTAAGGCTTTCCATTCTAGGGTGCTGGTCACTAAGTTCTTTTCAGCTCTTAAGTTCTCTGTCAGAGAAAGGGGGAGATAGGTGCTAACAGGAGAAGAGGTATTCACAGCCTGGCTTGATCCCATCCTGCTTCGGCACTGACAGGAATCACTGGGATAGACTTTAAAGTGGGGGAACACAGAACTCTCTAAGAACACGAGATTTCACCATGACTTGACAACTGGCTTGAGCCCAAGAATCTCTCACAGTAGAATGGCTTCTTGTCTTACCTGGAAAGCCTCCTCAGGTGACCAAGAGGAGAGGGAAAGACATTTATTTAGGGAGGACAGGATGCAGGTCACAGTAGAATAGGTCGTAACAGCATCAGGGACGTTATGCAGACAGATTGGTGAAGTGTGGCTCATCCCCAGGCACAAACCACATCAAAACCTACTCAGGACTGTGCTGGATGATTTTGCAATTGTTTATTAAAACAACAAACCAACCTGATTCCCACACTTGTGCTTGTCTTTTACTGTCAGAAATGGCAGGTCCTGACCTGCCTGTGCCAAGTCCTCAGCCAAGAACCTGAAGACTTTTCCTATACCTCAGTACAACTTAAATTTGGGGGGGGGTCCACATCTGCCATTGTTTTTGCCCCAGTCCAGAGTTCAGAGAGATGCAGCAGGAAGTCATGTTGCCCAAAATCTGCCAGAGAAATGCTTGGCTGTAAAGTAAGGAAATACAAGTGACCTTGAAGCTGGAAATGGACCCATTCTCTTGACTTTACAGTTAATTTTAATATAATCACAAAGGATGTCTGATTTAAAAGACAACTGCTGTAGACCCTCCTCGGCTGGAAGTCCTCATCTAGGGAGGCACATACTGTATGTACCCTGTGCAACAACGCCCAGGCCATGGTGGGCAGTGAACAGCCGGTTGACTGGAGGCGTCCGACTCACTGACTTAGTTAAATAAACTGGAGATGGAGAGACGGAGGAGGAGGCTGCAGACTGCAGAGTGACTCACACAAGCCCTCAGGTGGAAATTTCTCCTGATGCTCAGTTCTCGGCCCGAGGAACTGCAGGGGGTAAATAGCGTCTTTGGGGACCTATCTCCACCTCTAAAGGGGAGAGAATAAAAGCGCCGCCCCCATTTCCCCAATTTTGTGAAGTAACTTCTGTCCTGTGGGTCATTTCTTGGAAGAAGGTGTGGGGTTGTGCAGGCCTCCCTGGCGAGGGCGGCAAAGTGCTGAACTGTTTTAGAGGCAGCACGGTGCGTACGGGCGGGGCGTCCCCGCCGCGGATCGCGGGAGCCCAGCCACGCCATCTGTCAGGACTGTCCCCAGGGCAGCTCCCTCTCCCCCGGGGAAGCCTTGAAGGCGGTTTTTCAAAGTCATCGCCGCGCTTCCTCCGCTCCTTCCTTGGAGCCTCACGGCCGAGAGGGCTCGCGCCGTCATCTTCCTCCCGGCACCCCAGACCAGGGGCCCCCGGGGAAAGTTGCTGTAAAAATTCGGAGCAGGACGGAGGCCCGAGGACGCGCAGCTCAGCGGTGGGACCCCTAGGTGCGCCCCCGGAAGGCGCCTGGGCGGGCTCCCGCCGCAGCCTGCAGCCGCGGACCCGCGCGCGGTGCGACCGCGAGCAGGGACAGCCCCGCGGGCTGAGGGTGCCTGGCCGCGCCCGGGATCACAGTCCCTCCAGCGTCCCGCCCGCCAGCCCGCCTCACTCACCACCGCCGCTTCTTCTCCCGCAGCCGTGCCGGGACCATGTCGGCGGAGACCGCGAGCGGCCCCACTGAGGACCAGGTGGAGATCCTGGAGTACAACTTCAACAAGGTCAACAAGCACCCGGACCCCACCACGCTGTGCCTGATCGCGGCCGAGGCCGGCCTTTCGGAGGAGGAGACCCAGGTGAGCCCCTGCACGCGCCCTGCCCGCCCCGACCCCTGCCTGCCCGCACCGCCGCGCCCGCCCTCGCCTGGGCCATCTCGAGAAACTGCCCTTGCCCCCGTCTCCTGCTTGGCCTGCCTCCCCGTGATCTTTCATTGATTCTGCCCGCACACTGGGAGCCCAGACCTGCATCGATCCCACCGCAGCATCGCATCCCAGCTTCCCGGCTCCACGGGCGCCGGATCTGCCCCTCTACCCCAGCCCGGTGGCTCCCGCAGGAGCTGCTTAGAAATCTCACGCCCACCCCGGCTTCACCTTGCTTTTCCACTCTCCACTACAGCCCAGGATACACGCTTTCTCCTCTCTCTGGCTTGGGAGCAGCGTGCGTTGGCCCACTTGTCTGGCTTTTCCGGGGTTCTATTTCTCCTCTGGGCTGTGAGCGAAACCTCTGGGAGAGGTGCCGTGTGCGCCCTCTGAGCCCAGTGCCCTCAAATCTATTATCGGCGGGAATGTCAGAACTGGAAGAAATCTCAGCGATCAGCTGTAAATTCAGTCCTCAGGTTTGGTAAACGAGGAAACGGAGGTTCAGAGACAGGGACTTGCCAATGGGTCGTTAGGCATGCTCTTTCCACTACATCACGCTGCAGCTTCCGCTGAGCTGCGGAGCTAAAACTGCACGGAGCCAGGGAGATTTGGTCCCGATTTTTTAAAATTCCACAGCTCTAAGCTTTACGGTCTTTTTCTGGAGTTTTCTGAGAAGGCAGACATTCGATTTTACAGCTGGAGGTCATGGAAGCAGATGTCACCTAAGTGCATTGATTGATTGACTGATTTTTAAATTCCTATCCTGAATATTGTTTAAGGTAGTGAATGCAACACTGCCCGTGATTTTTAACCACTAGGTGCAGTGTTCGCTCCTTCCACTGATTTTTTTTTTTTAATCCTGCCTAAATTCTGACTTCTGTCTTCCCTTTGGTCATGGAAAGGCAATTCGTTATGCATGATACTACTACTTGGAACTCCTCTAGCATCTCTCCCATGGGAGCCCAAAGCACTTCACACCTCTAGTCTCAAGTCTAAACAGAGACTTTTTAAATCACTTTTTTATAGACAAGAGAAAGCATCAGACATTTTGTCCTCTCCTCACCACGAATCATAGTTGAGGCTTAAAAGCTTGTAATGGGTGCTCCTATAGATCCCGAAACCAAGACCCCAAGATCCATTTTAGATCTCAAGTCCCAAATGATTTCTACTAATCAAGCCTACTAATCAAGAGAACTTGCCCATAGAAAACCCGCCCACTCCTAGGTCAAACAGAAAGTCAAATGTATTTGTTTTTAGCAAAGGGAACAGCTGTCTGGCTCACCAGAACCAGAACTTAATGGAAGGTGATTTACTGTAATCCAAGTCTAACAGCTCGTGTTTCTTAGAACCCTCTCTCCCCTGCAGGAGGCAGCCTGCTGACCTTTTGTCATTTAAAATCCCATGCTATATTTAGAAAAGAGGAGTGATCACAGAGACAATAATTCATCTTTTTAAAAAGAAGACTATGGGTTTACTGTGGGTCAGTATCAGCCTCGGATTCTCCCTTGGCAAGATTCTGTCATTTCTTTACCTGTAAAGCAGAATAATTACAGGTGATACTTGCCACCTATTAAATGACCTGTTGTTCCAGGTACTCTCCAAGTGGTCAACCATTTATTCATACCAAAAGGTTAAGTAACTTGCCCACAACCACAACTGGGAAGTAGCAGAGATGGGATCTGAACCCTGGCAGTTTGGCTCCACAGTCCAGACTCTTAACCACCAGGCTGTTTTGTCTCCACAAAAAAAACAGAATGGAAACAACTAGGTAGGGATGGGAAGGAAGGACTGAAAATTCAATGTATTTTCTATTTCTTCCTGAGAAAAAAAACCCAATTCAGTAAATGACAGTCATCCCAGACTATATGTGATCTTTCCTCAAGATTCACCTTATATGACAGAACTGAACAGAAATCAGGTCAGGGACAGGAAGAAAGGGCACCTTTCTGTAACTGAGGTCAGCCAACTCAGACCCCTACACAGCAGGGTCATCTGCCCCCCTCAGGCCACCCTTCAGCCATCTCCCCTTTTCTCCCATCCACAAATGAGCAAATGGTGGACCCAGCCCCGAAGTGAGTGTGCTGGGGGATGAGTCAGCCTCACAGCAGGGCCCCTGGCTTCCTTTTCCTGCCATGAAGCCAACACCTTCTTCCTCCCTGAGACTGCCACAGCTCGTCTCTCCCCTCTGTCTTCCGGGCCTTGACCACAGGGAAGCATCTGAGACCCCAGAGCTCAGAAAGAGGCAACATTTGGCAAGTTCGGGGAAAGAGGCTTCTTTGGCAACCCTCTGTCATCTCCTACTGGGTGGGATCTCATCTTCCAACTTCCCATCTTCCCAACCTTCCTTAACCCCTCCCCGTGTGCACTGGTGGGTGAGAATGGGTCTCTGCAGGGACCTTTTAAATAACTCACGGAGGCCAGGGGCTGCCGGGTCTCCATATAAGCAGTGTCTTGTATCAGCACTTCCCCTATTTCTTTTCTTTGTTAGTGTTACCCCTTTCCATGAGAAAAGGTCATCAAAGCTAAAATAATATTTATTTCATACACCTGATCCCTTATCCCTATCACCACCCACTTGCAGAATTGGATTCATACTCATTTCCCTAGAACAAGTAATACTAGGAGAATAAAAAGAAGCATGCAATGCCCCTGTAAGATAGTTCACTAGAGCTGATTCACATTGCTGATACTTTGACAGGAGCAAGAGGAACCAAAAGTTTGAAACATTCTCTGACCGGAGGCTTTGACTTCTTTATACTGTTCCACAGTAGGACAGTGTTCTCTGCTTGGGGACAGGGGACACCTATGGGAACCCAGGGTGAGGTGAAGGGTGTTCTGATGGAAATAACTTTTTATTAAAAAAACCCTAGAATGGTTTTTTTTTCTGATGACAGTAATTAGATATCTCCTATATTTAAATTAGACAAACTTTACAGAATCCCAACCCCTGTGTCTTTCATTTTGAAGTCAGTGTGAAAAGGGGCTGGGAATGCTCTCATCATCCCTTAGGGAGGTTGGGATGATTTGCCATTTTCTATTATCACCAATTCAGTCCCAGTGTAGCTGGCATTGGTTCTTAAGAGAGGTTTCCAGGATTTTTATCTCCTCTAATGTCCTGGGTTTTAGTTGTTGTTCTATCAGTGGAATAAAAAACTCTAAAGGTTTCCTCTGAAAGGAATGAAATGTTAGTTACTAGAGAAAAGGACAGGAATAATGTTATTTTGCCTCAACCCCTCCCCGTCATAGTGTCTAATTATCATCTGTTCCCTCGGAGGAAATAAATCTCCATCAATGGGCATTACTAATGAGGGCATCCATTTATAAGCAAGAGAGGGGTGAATGTCTTTCCCAGGGGATGACTGAAACAAAGAAGAGGAGGAAAGCCAGGAGGAAAATTAATATTGATGTGAGTGAGATGTGATAGTTTTCAACCCTAGAGGGGAAAAAAAACAAGCAAGGTGTTTAATGGGTTTTGTTGGAGAGCAACTGTTTTGCTAAATTATCATATACACACTTGATTTCAAATATTTATCTTCAGAAAATAGTTGAGCTTTTCTTCCCGTCCCTCAATGCTAGGGTTCAACTTGTGAAGCACTTGGATGCCAACTCACCGGTTCACAAATGTGGTCATTGCTGAAGTTATTTTCAGCTGTGCATTAATATTCTGCTTCATTACTAGTGTAAAGATGTGGGTGGCTCTTCTGAATGAAGCCAGCTCAATCATTTTGTCTTCAGTGAATCCTGATAGAAAACGAGCCTTTCCTCCTCCAAGTTTTAATTAGTCAGTCTTTAAAACTCTGCCATTTATTCAGCTCTAGTAACTGGAAATTCTGTTTAATCAGACCTTCTAGGCTCAAAACCCCTGCAGAGCTACCTCATTAATGAAACTGGAACCGTGCTACCCTCACGTCAGATTCCAGAGTTAACTAAACACACGCATGATCACAGAAGCAAACAGGCCCACGTTGAGCAGCAGAACTTTGGTTAAAGCCACCGAAGTTACGTGTGCTGTCTCCTCCTTAAGGTCAGAGATACCAGGGAGTGAAATATGGCACGTGGAGAACCACCTCCAAAGAGAAGGCTTCCCTAAGGGTAGTCTGCTGGCCCTGGCTTTAGATTACTTTCTCTGCTGCCACCCTGCCCCACAGAGTGTGTAAGACGATGGATCTTGATGGCTTTGTAAGGCACCTGAGTGTGTAAACTCTCAGTTAGGGTGAGTTACAGGTGTGGCCCCTTGCTGTTCAGCCAGCTGAGCCCCAGTGCAGAGCCCCAGACGATCCCGTGGCCTCGCTCCCTTCTCGCTCTACAGGTGTTGAATCTAAGAAGCACTCTTTCCCCTGTGGTTCTCACCCTTTCTTCTGATCTTGGGCTTAAGCTGAAATAAATGCCTTTTGACTCCTTAGATCTCTGCAGGGACAAGGTCTTCCCCAGCATGGCCCTAGAGCCCACCGTTTGTTCTGAGGCTGAAACCACATCTGGCTGTGCTAAGTCAGAGCCCACCACACCAACTCCGTCAGCATGCCCCAGGTCTGGCTGGCATCCATCCCACAGCTATGTTCTTTCTGCTACTTTTCTGTCCCCTCATCTACTGATCCCTAGAATAGGTAAATTTGAGCAACCCAGCAAAGGACAGTGGAGACCCTGTAAGCTTACCTCTTCATTTCCAGTTGAGCTGACTGGCGCTCTATTTTTAGGGACTTCCTCAAGTTCTCATAGCCAGTTGTTTATAATAGAGCTTCTTGTTGGCAGAGCCCAGGAGTGCAGGGTCCCTGGCAGTCACCTCCCCAAGCAGTGTGACATGAAAATATCATCATTCTCAAAGTGTGCCCTGATGTGTGAAAGGTTAGGAAGCACAGGAGAATAAAGCCTGGAGGTCCTGCCTTCCCACAGCCCTCCAACTCATCCTCTCCATGTGGATCAATGCTTGCTGCTTCTATTTCTTCACTACTTTCTCTTGTGGTTTTTTTTTTTTTAAACTTCAGTTTCCTCCTGGCTAACCTGGATCATACCCCAGACTGTTCCCCAACAGGGGTCTCCTTATCTCTCCTTTGCAGATTTCCTCACCCCTTGGTGGTATAATAAAGGCAGATTTGTGTTTCAGCCCTCACATGGTACTATGTCTAGAAGTATCCCTTCTGGGACCTTCCCTAAATCCGTGGTTACTTATGCGAGGTATGAATATTTGGGACACACAGAGCTAGAAGGTTTTGAGTCAACTGGGTGTCCCACTCTATCTTTTCTCACTGCTCAGTGGTCCTGCAGCAGGAAAGATTGGGCTAGCCTATTCCATGAACCCCCAAAAAGGAGTGCCTCAAGGTTGTCCCATGCTCAGTTTTCCATTCATTTTCTTCAGGGAATTTTTACTAAGCACTGCTGATGAGCAATGCCCTTGATGAGATCAGCACACATTGATGAGATACAGCAGCCATACAGATTTATCTGGGGGCATCAAGGAGATGTTTCCATTTATTTTATTCACTCAACAAACATTGACTAATTTCTGTTAAACCCTTGTGCTAGGGGCTAAGGATGCAATGATGATAAGATGGATACAAGTCTCTGCTGTCATGGATCTTTATTTCTAGAAGGAAATGTAGATTAAAAACAAGTGAATGTACAAATGAATTAATTACAGATATTAAAAGTTCTGTGATAGTAACAAAATACTAAAATAGAAAACAAGAAGATGAGTAGAGATTCTACTTTAGATAAAGTGGTTAGGGAAGGCTTCATTGAGAAGGTTCTATTTAAGCCAAGCCCTGAGGATGAGACTGAGATCATCAGATAAATAATGAAGTCTGAGCATGGGAAATAGTATGTGCAAAGGTCCTGAGGCAGGAAAGGTAAGTATCACAGTGAGAAGAACCATCCCCATGGACACAGTTCTTGCTTTCCTCCTTTCCAGCTGGGCCACAGAGGCGACTTTTAGAAAGGGAATGGACATTTCAGTTTTTCAGTATGTGACAGGTAATTTTGTACATTTCTCCCCTCCAGAAATGGTTCAAGCAGCGCCTGGCCCAGTGGCTGCGGTCAGAAGGCCTACCCTCAGAGTGCAGATCCGTCACGGACTAGGGAGATGGTGGGCATTGGTGGCTTCCCTCCATGAAGACCATCTGCTGTTTCTCTTGTCAGCTTAACCAAGCTATTTTGGTTTCTCAATGTAATGTCATATGTTCCACTGTTAGCTGTCCTGCTACTTAACACAACGTTGTATTTTTTTAATGTACATAACTAGAAAAGAAAATAACAATAGGAAGCTATGTGCAGCTTCTGTGGAAAGCAGTAGCTTGGCTGGAAAGTGCTGTGGCTTGCATTTTCCTTCCGGTCACAATGACAGATGGTGTGAAAACCATCTAAGTTTTCTTATGATCATCACCTCCCAATAACAGTTTATTTTCACCATCGATTTCAGAGCAGGCAAAGCCTCTGTTAAAAAGATAACATGACCAAGAAGAAGACATTTCCTTCCAATTCTACTTCCCTAAGTCACTTTCCTTGTGTTTCATTTAATACATGGGGATTGAGTGAGAATATAGGGGGATATTTGAGTCATTCAGATTTCATAAAGGAGTTCCTTGGATTATAGCTGCATTCACTTGGAAAGCACCCAGTGAGGCTGGAAGACAGAAACTCCAACTGGCAGAAAAATCAAGTAACGAAGTGAAAAAAATCCACAAAAGTCTTGAATTTACCTTATTTAAATGCATTTGTTAAATGTTATTTTGCTTAACAAAATGAACTGCTTTTTGTTTCTAAAATGATATTCTAAATAAAACCTTCACGTTTTGTTGAAAATGCATTGAGTGAGTCCTCTACAGACTTTTTAAACTGAATAATCAGCATATCAAAGAAAAACAGAATAGCTCAACAGAGGAGCAGCCTGACAAAAGAGCTGTCATTTTCTAAATCTTTGCTCCTTACAGTGTGGTCCAGGGCTGGCATCATCAGCATTAGCTGCAAGCTTGTGAGAAGTGCAGAATCCCAGACTCCAAACCAGACCTACTGAATCAGAATCTGCATTTTTAACAAGCTCTCCAAGTGGTGGAAATGCACATGAAAGCCTGAGCAGCACTGTTCTAAAGGACTCTACAGTCGATTTGTACACATTTTCTATCACAGCACATTAAACGCCCTAGCAGCCTATCAGTTAAGATTGTTTGCGCGGAACAGTAAGTTGAGTACAACAGGTTAACCAAATAGGCTTTTTGTCTGTTTGTTTAACTGATTAATTGATTGATTTTACATAAGGCATCAGCAGGCAGGTTGCTCCCTAGGGTTGCCAAGGACCTGCGGTCATTTTATCTTCCTACTTTCCTATTTTTAGCATGAGGCTCTTATGTTCATGGAGACAAGATGGATGCATTTCACGTGAAAAAGGAAAAAGCAAAGGGCAAATGCCAGCTAAGACTCTCCCCTTTAAAACAGGCTTCCTGGAGGTCCCCACCTAACAACTTCCACCTACATCTCATTGGCCAGAATTGGGTCACATGGCCACTCTTAAGTGCAAGGGAGTCTAGGAAGGTGAGCCTTTTTAATTGGGCATAGTACTGCCTTGAGCAAAACTCAGGTTCTGTTGGTAAGAAAGAAGGGGAGGATGGATATTGGAAAGGCCACAAGTAGTGCCTGCCAACCCAGCCCAGGATGATGCAGGCGTACACTTCTGAACTCTTACCTACAATGCAGGCCCAGTCTTTTCAGTTCTTTAAAATAAAGAGCCCAGAATAAGAAACATTAACAGTTATTCACAAAACAAATGTTTACAAGATCACATTAAACATCCTTGGCAAGCTTCCTCTTCCTCTACCTTAAAACATTCCTTCTCTAAACAATACACAGTGAACCAAGGGCTAAACAGAACAGCCTCATCTGGCATGCTCTTCTGCAGCCTAATTAGCAGTGGTCTGAGCATCTGTCAGCACAGGGCTGGATGCTGACATCACTTTCTGGAAAGAAAGGAGGGAGAAGGTGTGGATGAGGCAGGAATGTGCGTATATCACAAATATCTGCATGGAGAGAACATTCTTTACCTTTCAAAGCGTGTCCATAGAAACAGGCTAACAGGGAAAAAAATGTGCTGCTAAGATGACTGTGGGCAAAGCAGATCCAGACAGAGCATGGAGATTTGCCCATGCCCAGCAATGAGAGAGATGCTAAACCAGGTCTAAGCCCCAGGTCAGAAGTCTTTGCAACACACCAGAGATATGATTCAAGAACAAGCTATGCAGGACAAGAAGAGTTAACCAGCTGGGCAGAGAATGTGCCTTTAGCTTGGAGCTGAGAAGCACATTTATGACACAAGGATCACTTCCTGTGCTTATCAGGCCCAAGAGTCAAGAGTCCTTGAATGGCAGGTGCTGGGAAGGAATGAGGATTGAGTGTTTTAATTGAATGAGGATTATATCTTTTAATTAACTAATTATATGTATTTAACTAGACCCGAGTTTTGTATTTGTTCATTTCCTGCAATTGAAGTCCTCGGCCTGAGAGTCTTTGCCATAGCCCTTAACTTCCACACAATTGCAACCGACCACTTTGTCGGGTTTTCCTCTCTGTCAGTTTTACAGAGGCAGGCCCATTCCCCGACTTTCTCGTTGTCATCAGCGTTAATGAGGTTGAAACGGTGTTTAGCAGGTGGAGCGAAATCTTGAATGTACCTGAGCCTCCGCCTCTGCACTGCGGGGCAGGGAAATAGTCAGTGCCCTTTTAAATGTGAATTTGTTATCAAATTAACCTTGAGTTTACTTTTTCAACTGTAATACAAGGACAGCAACACTCTACCAAAAAATAAAAGCACTTTGCAAATAGTGATGATAATTACTATTGCTAATACTGTCAAGCGCCTTAACTCTAGATCAGTATCTTTTTAGAGCCCCTCTAACTTTCGGTCAGCTCTCTCTAGGGCTTGCAGTGCAGTCCAGCTTGGTAGCCACTAGCCGTCTGTGGCTGGTGAACACTTGAAATGTGGCTAGTCCAAACTGAGATGTGTTGTAAATGCAAAATACAGATGTCAGAGCCTTATGAAAAAAGAAAATCTAAGATATTGCATTAATAATTTTTCTATTGATTGCATGTGGAAATCATAGTATTTTGGCTATATGGGGTAAATAAAACATATTACTGAAATTAAAAAAAAAATTACTATTGCCACAAAGTACTAATGAAGGTGGGGCAAGGTTATTTTGACAGCAGAGATAAATCTTAAGGAGAACCCAGAGCTCTAAGTTTTATTGTCAGGAGTCTCTTCTGGACCCCCAGGGTCACAGAGCAAAGTGGTAACACCACACCAGACTGAGAAAACTCTGCACAGCCCCCTCTGTTTTCACTGTGTCTTAGTTCTGCTGCGGACACTGTTGGTTGCTCAGCCTGATAATTATTCCCAACCCCTCTCTCTGTTGCCTCTCCCTACTGAGGCTGGAAAACCAAACTACTACTCCCTTTTCCATCCCCACGCCAGGCTCTGGCGGTCACGTGACACAGTCTGGCCAATGAGTTTAGGTTGAAGCGGGGTGGGGGGGAGGTGGCTCAGGGGTAGAAGACTTCAGGGAAGAGTTTTATGTTTCTTGCTAAAAGGTACAGAGGCAGCAGGCTCTCTCCTTTTCTCCTTGAGTGGCACCACTTTCATTGGTTAATTGTAGAAACAGAGGTAAGCAAAAACCAAACAAACACAATAAAAACAACAAAACCCATAAAAATTAACAATGATGCTACCATGCTGAGGTAACCCTAATATTCACCTTAATATTTTTGGGTGAGGCATGTTTTCAGTGCATAAATACACACAGAATAGGCAGAAGAAACCATGTTAGCAGGTAGCTGCAGTTTGAACCATTGCTCTGAGAGGATGTGTAAGGCAAAAATTCTTATTTTTCTCTACTACCACACTCAGAATATTTCACTTCTGACAGCGGATATGCGGCATTTCCCCTCCCTCCACAGCAATTCTGTGACACCAGTTGGGTGCCCTACAATTCAGCTCAGCTCTGACACTGTCTCCCTGGAGTCAGCATCAGATCCCACAGGTTAAGGGCTCTGTCCCATCAGATTGCCCCCCTCTGCAGAGGCCCATTGCAAGCCCAGGCTGTTACCTGCATTTCTGATTGATTGGCTGTAAACTGGAGGTTTCCATGACCCTCTTCTCGGGTGGGGCTGATTTGCCAGAGCAGCTCACAGAACTCGGGAAAACAGTTTACTTACCACACTACCAGTTTATTAAAAAGGATGTAACACAGGAACAGCCAGATGGAAGAGATGCACAGGGCGAGGTATGGGGGAAGGATGTGGAGCTTCCACGCCCTTTGAGCGCACCACCCTCCCAGCATCTCCATGTGTTCACCAAGGCAGAAGCTCTCTCAACCCTGTGCTAAGGATTTTTTTTATGGAGGCCTCATTATGTAGGCACAGCTGATTAAACCATTGGCCATTTACAATTAAACGCAATCCCCAGCCCCTCTCCCCTTCCTGGTGGTGGAGGGTGGAGATGTGGGGCTGAAAGTTTCAACTACCTAATCGCTGGTTCCCCTGGCAACCAGCCTCCATCCTGTGGTTATCTAGGGGCTTTCCAAAAACCACGGCCTAAACACAAACTCAGGTGTGATTGCTGTGAATAACAAGACACTCCCTTCACCTTTATCACTCTGGCGCTATTTCAGGAACTGGAGCTATTTGAGGACAAAAGACCAAATACTATAACAAAAGATGTTATTCTTATCACTTAGGAAATTACAAGGGTTTTAGGAGCTGCAAGCCAGGAGCAAGATGAAGACCAAATACATATTTCTTATTATAAGTCACAATATCACCATATTCTTAGAAGGGTTCTTTCTAGGGAATTTGCTCTTCTATTTTTGAAAACACCTTGATGAATTTTCTTGGCTATGAAATGTAGGTCTAGAAGGAGAAACAAAATGAAGAATTCAGTGGCTGTGCATAAGAAAGTAGCAGGAATTTAGGACTGTGTCTTACGGATGCCCAGGTAGGAGGCTACCTGGGCCCCTCAGGCACTGAGAGGAGAAGTGGAGGAGAGTGATGTGGTGAGGGCGCGCTGGCTCCAGCAGCTTGTCAGCTGACCCAGAAGGCTGGGGGAGTTGCCTCAGGGACTTTAAAATGTGAAATATTCAGCAAGGAGGGTATAGCTCAGTGGTGGAGTGCGTGCTTAGCATGCAAGAGGTCCTGGGTTCAACTCCCAGTACCTCCATTTAAAAAAAAAATAATAATAATGATAAAAAACCTTTCTGTGAAAGCCATCAAGGAGTTCAGATCTTTAAAATAAAGTAGAATGTCAAATAATTAACACCTGTCTGGCGTCGGGCCTGCTGTCACCATCCTGTCACTGCTCTTGGTTATCCTCTGTCTTTAGGAAAGCACTATTGCCCAAAATGGCCTTGCACTGGCGATGCTTCGGGGCCAGGGAAGGAGCTGCTTGAGCTGTTTGTGGCACACAGTGGATGCAGCAGCGCTTGTTTCTGTCCGCTGTCTTCTTGTAGGGGGGTAACAGCACCACTCTACATTTGGGAAACCCCTCCCACTTCACATGGTCCCAGTAGAGCAGTTAACCACAGTGTCCCAGATTTCCCCCTCCTACGCAGAGTTAGACACATGACCCAGGCCGGCCAATCACCAAGCCATGTACCTTGCCACACAGGGACTCAACCAAGGTATGGGACCTTGACCTAAGCTGGGCCAATCAAAGTCCCTCACCAGAGTTTTCCCAGTTGGACCTGGAAGGGTAGTTCTCGATTATCCTTGCGCATGGAGAGTGGTGAGGATGGAGGCCTGGGGTTGCAGGCAGCTGTCCACCAGCCACATAGAGAAGGGTACTCTTCAATACGAGAGAATGAAGCCAGGCAGAGACGGAAGTTAGAGAGACAGAGAGAGAGGGAGGCCAGGTCCACTCTTCCCTTGGGTGACCTGACCCTTCCCAGCTCTGTGAACTACTGAATTCCCTTCTTGGTGTGTATCTGTCATTTACAGCAAGAGTTCTGACTAATGGCAAAGTAAAGAAAGGAAGAGAGGAATGCATGGACAGAGGAATATTGGCCACTAAGGGAATTAAGAATCCAGGAATTAGAGTAAAAGAGCCAGGAATCCACAAGCCAACAGACCTTGAAAATAACTGGACAGAGTACCAGACATTTCTCAGTTGATGGGGACTTGAGAAAAGGATTATTTTTACATATTAAAGGGAAAGATGACCACTGACAAGTAGATAATTTAAGGACATTAAGTACATTTTTTTTGAATTAAGTCCAAATGTAGGGTAGATATGATTTGTTACCTTCTTGGGGACATTTTGCTACTCATCCCCGTCCATCTCCGTGTAGAAATCTTGTTCCACATAGTCCACTGCCCACTAAACGGTCATTTTCAAAACCTCACACCAACTGTGTCAAATGTATCCCTGCCCACACTCAATGCCAAAGTAACCAGCAAAAATAATGGCAGTAAGAGGAAGAATTGAAAACTTCATACTCGTTTCCCACAGTGAACGTACTAAGAGGTAGAGTGACGTGCACATAAGTCAGGCAGGGATGTGGGACATTGGCCACTGCCTGGATTGACAAGGCAGGAGAAGATTTCTTGGTTTTATGAAGCCTGGTGCTTCAGTGGTGTGGTCTCTATGGACAACTGTGGGCATGAGGAAGCAGAGGTTTCTAGAGAGCTTCTCCCTTCGCCTTCATGATCAGCTGTGTTCTTACAAACATTCCCACACTGCTGCATGGAGAATGTACTTCTGTAAGCAGAAATTTCAGTGTGCCTTCTAGTAAGAGTTTACCACTTAAACTTAGAAAGCTATGAGAAACATTGGACTTGAATCTCAGTTTACGTAACTCATCCAACTACTTAACTACGGTGACAATCTGACTCATAGTTCATATGACTCATCTTTGGAGTTCCAGATTCGCCATGCAGAAGGATTTTCTCTTTCTTCCAGATGGAAGCTCCCTCTCTCCATTCCTTTTTTAAAAAGCATTTTGCTTGGAAATTTGGCATTGTCTGGGGGTAGGGAAGGCAAGTTTCTGGATAGGGTGACACCAAGGATAAGAAACCTTAGGGCATAGCCGAGGAGCCACAATCCAGAAGCACAGAGTCTTTTCAGGATGCGGAATGTGTGCTCATGGATGAGAAGAAGATGCCATGTGCATGTTTATGTCCCCTTTCCCAGAGGGGAGGGCTGGGGTAGGGAATCCTGGGTGTCTCCTTAGCCCTTCTCTCCTGCTTCATGTAGTTTTATCTGAGGAGAGTGGCCTCCCAGCTAAAGACTAAATTTTCTCACCTCTCATAGAGTTAAGTTTTAGCCAGCCTCCAGCGAGCTCTGCCTCCTGGCATTCACACATTTGCAGAGGCCCTTCACACCCTGAACCAGAGTCGGTCTGAGTCGGTCTGACCAGTGAAAAAGCAGAAATGATGATGTGTCACTTCTGAAGTTAGTTTCTAAAAGACACGGTAGCTTCTCTCTCTCCTTCTCTCTCTCTCTCTCTCTCTCTCTCTCTCTCTCTCTCTGGGATCAGTTGCTCTGGGGAAAGGCAGTTGCCAGGTGAAGCAGCCCTATGTAGAGACCCACATGGCAAGGAACCAAAGTCTTCTGACAGCAGCCAGTGAGGACAGAGTTTTGCCAACAACCATGTAAGTGAGTTGGGAAGTATATCCTCCAGCCCCTGTCTAGTGTCAGATAACTGCAGCCCCTGAGCCACAACTGGTGAACTAAGATGCTGCTGGAATTGTTTGCTAGAATAGATGTCTGTTGTTTTAATCTGCTAAGCTTTGGGATAACTTCTTGTGCAGCAATAGATAACTAAAACCCTAGACGTGGCCAGTGAAGTGATGTGTGCTACTTCCGGGTCACGCCCCTAAAAAGGGTAAGTGTGCTTTCCTGTGTTTCCTTCCCACTTCCCTGAAGCTAGAATGTGACTGTGGTAATGAGACATCACAGATCATGTAGGTGACAACAACCCCTTAGGCTCTGCAGGGCAACAAAACAGAAAGAGCCTGAGTCTCTGTATTAGTCAGGAAATGTCAGGTTTAGCTGCGCTAACAACCAGCATCCAATCTCAGTGGCTTAAAAGCAATGCTTTATTTCTCACTTCCACAAATACGCTGCAGCTCTGAAAAACTTTTCAGGACGGCTGTCCTTCATATCAACAGCGTTTCCACAAATTTCAGTGAAAGAGAAAACCAGAGCAAGAGAGCCCTGCAATGGCTACTAAATACTTCTGCGACACATCTCACACTCATTTCACTGACCAAAGCAAATTGCAAGACCACATCTAACCCCGAGGGGGCAGAGAAACACATTTCTTCCTTATTTCCAGAGGAAGAAAACTGGAAATACTTTTTCAGCAGAACTAATACCTAACAAAGCATTCAACACCATCAAGTCATTACACCAGCCCTGGACTTCTATACAGGAAGAGAACTGACAGAGAAATAAACTTCCATATTGATTAAGTCACAGTATTGGTGGGGGCGGGGGGGGGGGTTGTAGCCCAAGTGGTAGAGCACATGCTTATTAGCATGCACGAGGTCCTGAGTTCAATCCCCAGTACCTTCTCTAAAAATAAACAACCTACTTAGCTTCCCCATCAACACAAAATAAGTAATACAAAAATAAATAAATAAAATATTAAGAAATGTTTTAAAAAGTCACAGTATTGGGGATCTCTCATTGTAGAGCCTAGCTTGTATCCTAAGCAATCAAGACACACAGATTAAAGAATGAATCTAGGATCTACCTACTTAGCAACTGGTTCTAAAGTTATTGACAAGGAAAATGAAGGCACACAAATGGATAGTCCTATTTTCCCTTCTATATTCACTCTCCACCCTTTTCTACTCTACTTTGTGGCCAAGGAGAATGACATTACAGATACCTCAACCATGCTCCCTTGCCCTCAAGTTCTGCTGGGGTTTAGCCAATGACAGTCACTAGCAGAAGATCAGAGAATAAGAGTAGAGAAAGGTCAGGGCATTTTTTTCTAGTTTACGTCCATCCGGAGTCATGGTTTGACGTGACTATTTTCTTCTAGCCAAGGCCACAGCTTCTGTCAGGAGGCCCTTTCCACAGCTGCAAGTCTCTCCAGCTTCCAGTAACCTCTCCCTCTCCTTGACCCACTCTAATCCTAGAGGTGGGAACTGTTTAGTCCCAGTTTCACTATCTCTTGTTGGTTTCCCTTAATACTCCTCACTTCTTTGCAGAGTCTTTTCATTAAACTGTCCTAATTACAGCCGCCACCTATTTCTTGTCAGTAGCCTGACCAATACGATTTTTTTCCTCAACTTACAGCTATTAGTCAAAATAACCAATGACATAAGAAATGGGCAGAGATGAGAAGTCCCAAAAGGATGATGATAATCTTTTAGATCAACAATGTAATAATCAGAGCAAACA
This sequence comes from Vicugna pacos, assembly GCF_048564905.1. Classification (NCBI taxonomy): domain Eukaryota; kingdom Metazoa; phylum Chordata; class Mammalia; order Artiodactyla; family Camelidae; genus Vicugna; species Vicugna pacos. The sequence continues at coordinate 82,803,942 of NC_132988.1, forward strand.
GGCATTAGCACCCAAATCTCACAGGGTGTGAGAAAAACATCCCCTGTACTGGCATCAAGATGGTGAGAAGCCAAGTGGCATCTTAAATATTTGCAACTTTATGCCAAATCATTCCAGCAAAAGCTATACTTTTGCTGACATACTTATTCCAAAATTAAAGCTTATCCCCAAATATCTCCATTATTCATTTCAAATATCACTGGCTTACCGACTTAATTCCTTTTAGCTGGAGTTCCACTGAGTTCAGCCAGGAAGCTTTGAATTAGAACATGGGGTTTGCTAGGTTTCTGGTTTGAACAGGTTTCAGGGAGCCTCCAACACTCTTACAGGTCACAAAGAGTACAGCTCACAGCCCAACGCATCTGCAGCGAAAGAAGGAAAGAAAAAGAAAGAGAGGGAGAATGAGGGTGTGAAAGAGAGAGAGAGAAAGGGAGGCAGGGAGTTGAGGGAGGAAGGGAGGAATGAACCTCCCTATGAAGTTCGTAGAAACAAAGACAATTCTTCAAATGAGAAGCTGTCTCTCCTACATTACCCCCTCCCCCATTTTGGAGCGCTCCCCAAGGGGCACACAGCTAGGGGGCCCAGAAGGGAATGTGACTTTGCTGCCAAACACGTCAACTTCCAGTTAGGGGATCTGCAGTAGCCAAAGGAGGAGACAGATCAAGGAAGAGGGCTTTTCCCATAAAGATGCCTGGGATATAAATTCCTCTATGATCAAATAACACAGCTGAGAAGAAAATGAAAAATATCAGATTCTTCATCCATTTACTAAAATATTCACTCATTCTAATCCAAAACAAGCAACGCCAACGAAATTATACATATTTGCTAGGATGCTTTTGGCTACAAGTAAGTGAATATCCAACTGAAATTGTCTTATCCAGGCTTTCTATTTGCTCATATGAGAAAGGTAGGTGATTCCAGGTTTGGCTAATTTGGCCACCGAACTAGGCCAGAGTGCTGGGTCATCCTCTCTGAAATTCTCTTCTCTTTCTCCTCATGGTCGCAAGATTACTGCCCCAGTTCCAAGCATCACATCCCACATGACACCATCCAGATGAAGGAGGAAAACCCCTGCTTTTTCTTCACGTAATTTTCGTCTCTTTTTTTTTAGGGAGGAAAAGCCTTTACCAGAAGCCCCCCAGCAATCTTCCCCTTATCCCTCATTGTCCATAGTTGGGCTATGTGCCTACCCCATGCTTATAACTGGCAAAGACAGCACTTTGAACAGACTGGCACAGAGGGGCACATAAAATATTTGCCAAGTGAATGAAAGGTGAGCTATTATACCACGGTTGCCTTAGACTAATTACAGTCCGTTTCCCAGAATCCATTTTCCTAGAACACACTGTTGCTTGATGGCTGAAGAAAATCTGCATTTTCTTATCAAAGAAGGCAGGCAGGAATGGCTTTTGAGCAGTCAGCCACCAGTGCATGCCATGTTATGCCATTTCTTCTTAAAGCAGAGAACACGAGTAACCCAGGAAATGGCTTATTATTTTCTAATGGTTACTCTGGGGAAGAAAAAGTTTTTTGGATTTAAATAAATTGTCATTAGGGGCCAAGTTACCATATTCTGGAAAGAAATTAACATTTTTTTCCTGTCCCAGCTTAGGCATCGGATCCTTTAGGATATTCCCTCTGCCCACACCCAGTCCGGGTTAGGTGTCCTTCTTGTCTATTATCAAGCACACTTTACCTCCCCAGACGACAGCACTTTTCACAGCAGATTACACCTCCCTGTTTACCCCTGCAGTAGACCGTTTGTTCACTAAACTCTGTCCTTTCTCTTCTGTGTACTCAGCTACGTTTTCCAACTTCCTCTGTAGTTAGGTGTGGCCACATGACTCAGCCTGGTCAATGCAACGTGGGTAAAGTGAAGCCTGCCACTTCCAGGCTTGCCCTGATCGTGAGAACTGCCTGTGCAGTCTTGTATCTCTCTTTCCAATCTGCTGGCTGAATGGAAAGGGCTTTGTGGGCATTAAAGAATGAGAAGGAGTGAGGCCCCCAATGACAAGATGAAGCAGAACATCTCTCCTCTTACCAATCCAAATCAGACTGAGACGAAATGTGTGAAGAATCCATTTTTTATTGCGCTAAGCTACTGAGAATTAGATGTTTGTGTGTTTTTGTTAGAGAAGGTATCCCACCCTGACTAATACAGTTCCCCATTAGAATGAAACCCTCTTGAAAACAGAAATCTCCTGTCTTTTCTACCATGGTAGTCCTTGCTCTAGCATCATGCCTGGCACATAATTGGCACTAAATACATTTTTTAATGAAATAAATATAGTCCCCTCAACATGCATCAAGTACCTACTATGTGCTGAAATAATTTTAACTTTGCAGTGATGTATCAGTAATTTTTGAGATCTCCTCACTGCTTCAATATTGATACTTACAGTAAGTCCTTTTAAAAGGGGGCTACAGGTACTTATGGTGATGATCCTCCTTGGTAATGAGGGAAGGGAGGAAAGAAGCCACCTCTCACTTTTAAACCCTGTTTTACTGGGAGGAAGAACCCCAGGGGGCAAAGTGAATGGTAGAAGCTTTCTCCCAATGTTGATGTGTTTAAAAGGATATGCAACGGAACATTTAAGGGTCAAAAAGGTCAGTGTCAACAAGGTGATATGATGGAAAGTGAGACAGGAATATTTGTGCTATTATCCCCAGCGCACGTTGTGTGAAAGCCTTGCTGAACCTCTGAGCAATGTTTCAGAGCCGTCTTCATGTTTTGGTTTTTGGTTTTTTTACTTTGGAGTAGTTTTTGGAACACCAATGCTGGGGTATTGCTTTGAAAATGCAAATTCTGTATTTTTAATCAGCTCTCCTGCCCAGTAAATATGAGAAACATTGCTACTTGCCTTGCTTTTTTTTTTTTTTTTTTTTTGGTAATACTGTTTTCCAACAGGTTAATTGGAAACAACTTCAGTATCTCACATTCTGTCAAATCCCTTTCCTTTTTAACTAGCTAATGTCCATGCTAGGAAACGACCCCAAAATAGCTACAGGGTTTCCTTCCTGCTGGCACTGGCTGGGGTGGGACAGTTACAGGTGCCCTCCCCGGCCTCTGTTTTTACTGTTTTTCTTTCGTCACTCAACTGGGCAGCACTGCTAGTTTGTATCCCACAGGTCCTTGCAAATTTTATGCTGCCAGGAACTTGGCCCAGGTTAAGGTATTTGCTGACTTTCTTTTCATCTCAAAACCACCACTGGAGTCCTCACTGTTAATGAAAGTGTAAAACAATACAACCACCTCTGAAAAACTGTTTGGCAGTATCTACTGAAGTTAAAGATATATCTACCCTATGACCCAGAAATTCCAGTCCTAGGTACATCCCCAGGAAAAATGAATGCGTATGTCTATGAAAAGACATGTACCCCAATCTTCATAACAGCTTTATCTGTAATAGCCCCAAACTGTAAACAACCCAAATGTCCATCAACAGAGGAATGGATAAGCATTATGGTGTATTTATATGATGAAATACTACTCAGCAATAATAAAAGAACTAACTACTGATACACATAACAATATGGATGGATCTCAAAAACATGCCATGCAAAAAAGCTACACACAAATGCTGTATGACTCATATGAGGTTCAAGAACAGGCAAAACTAATTGACAGTGACATAAATAAGAACAGGGGCTACTTCTGAGTGAGGAAAGGCAAGAGAGAATTTTCTGGGAAGATGAAAATGTTCTTTACTGATTTGGTTGGTGGTTTCAAAGGTGTATGTATATATGTAAAAATTTGTTGAGCTTATATTTAAGCCTTGTGCTTTCTACTTCACATAATCCTAGGAAGATAGCTGGTTTCCACTAGTCACAAGGGGCAGATACACATGCCTCTGCTTGTTACTTCCCTGTCCTTTCTTGTCAGGGCTTCCTCCATTCCACAGACCTACGCGATTTTTTGTATCCTTACTTACCTGAAGTTTTCTGTAGTTGCCAGTCTCCGCTCAGTCTCCCTGCTAGAGTTTTCTCTCAGCGATGCTGTACGTGGTGCCAGAGCTGATCCTGTGTATAGTTATCCCTTGGAGGATTGGTTCCAAGACCTCTGCAGATACCAAAATGCTTGGACACTCAAGTCCCTCATAGAAAATAGCATCGTATTTGCATATAATCTCAGCACATCCCCCATATATTTTATATTATCTCTAGATTACTTATAATATCTAATACAATGTAAATACTGCGTAAATTGTTGCTAGAGCACTGGGCAAATTCAAGTTTTGCTTTTGAGAGCTTTCCAGAAATTTTTTTTTCAAGTATCTTTTGACCCACGATTGGTTGAATCTGCAGATACGGAACTCCCGAGCATGGAGCGCCAACTGTATTTACTCCCATCACCTACCACCAGGGTGGGTTACTAGCTAGAACCTCATTGGCCCTTCTGTAGCCGAAAGGAGCTGTTGCTGATCCTTCATGGCTCTTTTAAATCTTCCAATTTCTATTTTTTCACCCATTTCTATCTTTTTCACAAACTGGCTTTAGCTTCTGGGATAACTGAAAAAAAAGTTAGTACTTTGGTTGGTGGATTTAACTAGTACCACTGTGGTTTGAGACCCAAGACGACAAAGGTTTGCCAAACAGAGTGAATGCTGCGCAAAAGCAACGTGGTGAGCTGCTGGCAACGTAGGACTTAGAGCAGCAGACTAAGGCTCCGGGAGGCCAAGAGTGAAGATGTTAAATAAACTATGAAGTATCACAGTTAGATGATCAATACCAAAGAGAGTGAGCACACAGGCCCAGTGTAAAAGTCCTCACATTTCTAGCTCCTTGTATCTTTACTTGCTCACAACTTCACAAACTATAAAATCAAGGTTTTTCAGGACAAAAGTACAAACCCATTTGGACAGAAGCCAACTTCTGTTCCAAAGTGGAACATACGATCTCTGCCCACAGTTGAATCACAGCAACCGAATCCAAAATGAAAAAAAAAATCTGTAAAGCAGAATATATCCCCTCTTTCAACCACTGAGCATTCTGAGTCACCCACAGAAAGGAAAGTAGTGCAGACCAGGAGAAACCGAGGAGTCATCCTGACTCAGATAAGGAGCCTGTCCCTGGGATCATGCAGCTTTCTTTGCTGGTTACTGTTAATGGAAAGAAGATAGACAGGGCGTGAGGGTGGTCACTGCTGCAGGGAACCCAACTTGCTAAGGAGTTATGCTGCTCCGGGCTGGTGGTTCTCATCCTTGGCTGCACCCTGAAATTACATGGGGGCCCCAAAACTGGCTGAGGTTTGGATCCTACCCCAGAGATTCTGACTTAACTGGCCTGGACATCAGGATTTTTAAGAGCTCCCACGTGATTTTAATGTGCCATCAAGGTTGAAAACCACTGACCTAAGTTCTAGAACCCCGACTCAGCAGGATACTTGGCAGGCTACAGAATATTCAATAAATACTTATTGCTGTAGGTCATAGTAATCTAAACAAAGTTTTTTTAAATTGAGATATAATTCACATAACATAAAATTCACCATTTTAAAGTGTACAATTCAGTGGATTTTAGTGTATTCACAGAGTTGTGCAACCAGCACTACTATATAATTTCAGAACATTTCCATCACCTTGAAAAGAGATCCTGTATCTACTAGCAGTCAGTCTCTACTCCCCCTTCCTCCAAGCCCCTGGCAACCATTAATCTATTTTCTACCTATAGATTTACCTACTCCAGACATTTCATATAAATGGAATCATATAATACATGGCCTCTTATGTCAGGTTTTCTCAGTGAGCATGATTTTCAAGGTTCATTCATGCTGTAGCATGTATCACTGCTTCATTCCTTTTTATGGCTGAATAACATTCCATGGATATACTACATTTCGTTTTTCCATTTATCAGTTGATGGATATTTGTATTATTTGCACTTCTTGGCTATTATGAATAATGCTGCCATGCTTATTCATGTACAAGTGTATTTGTGAATATGTATTTTCATTTCTCTCGGGTTTATACCTAGGAGTGGCACTGTTGGGTCACATGGTAACTGTATATTTAACTTTTAGAGGAACTGCCAAACTGTTCCCTGTGGCTGTACCATTTTACACCAGCAATGTGTGAGGATTCCCATTTTTCCATATTGTTGTCAACATTTGTTATTCTCTACTTTTAAAAAATATACTGTATACACTTGAAACTAACACAGTATTATAAATCAACTATACTTGAATAAAAATTTTAATTAAAAAATAAAAGTAAAAAATAAAAATATAGTGTATATGAAGTGGTACTCATTGTGGTTCTGATCTGCATTTTCCTAATGACTAATGATGTCGAGCATCTTTTCATGCACTTGTGGGCCATTTGTATACTTTCTTTAGAGAAATGTCTATGTAAATTCTTCACCTATTTTTAAATTGGGTTGTTAGTCTTTTCACTGTTGAGTTGTAAGAGCTTTTTATATATTTTGGATACTAGACTTTTATTACATATATGGTTTGCCAATATTTTCTCCCACTCTGTGGGTTGTCTTCACTTTTTTAAGTTTATTATTTTTATTTTTATTTTTTATTAAAGTGTAGTTGATTTACAGTGTTAGTTTCAGGTGTACAGCAAGCTATTCAGTTACACATACACATACTTTTTTTTTAGATTCTTTTCCATTATATGTTATTGTAAGAAATTGAATATAATTCCCTGTGCTATACATAGGCCCTTGTTGTTTATCTATTTTATGTATAGTAATGTGCATCTGTTAATTCCAAACTCCTAATTTATCCCTCCTCTGCCCTTTCCCCTTTGGTAACATAGTTCTTCTATGTCCGTGTCTTCACTTTCTTGATAGTGTTCTTTGATGCATAAAAGTCTTAGATGACATCTAATCTACCTATTTCTTTTATTGCTTGTGTATGTGGAGTCATATCTGGGTCATATTAATTTTGGTAAATAAAATGGTCACTCTCCCCTCTTTAGCTGTAGTAGGCAGCATTTAAAATGCCTCCAAATCTCTACACCTTATATTCAGGCTCTAGTGGCATCCCCTCCCCTTGCCTGGGCTGCACCCTATGACAAAGGGATGGGATGTCACTTCCAAGATTAGGTTACAAAAAGACTATGACTTCTGTCTTACTCTCCCCTGCTCACTCTCTTACTTACTCCGAGGGAGCCTGCTGCCATGTTGAGAGCTGCCCTCTGGAGAGACCCACACGTCAAAGAACTGAGCAAAGTTTCCGGTCACCAGCCAGCAAGGAGCTAAAGCAGCCACCTATGCTGCACCCAGACTCCAGATCCACAGAAACTGAGATAATAAATGCTTAAAATTTTAAGCCACTGAATTGCAGGGTAGTTTGTTACACAGCAATAGATAACTCATATAACGCCTTTCTGCAAAGGCAAAATAAGAAAAAATAATAAACTAGACTAAAGCTTAGCAGCACAGGAAGCACTCTAGCCTTTAAAGTAAGGCAACTGAAGTTTGGCTGCTTAAACAAATGATACTCACACTAAGCCATGAAGTACAAGTTGCTTGATTTACTACAGGGACTCCCAATCAAATATATATAATTTATATTTAATGTAACACCTGATATATTAACAAATCAATATATCAAACTTAAAGTATTTGAATTGATTAATATATGCACATATATAAATGCATTATATATTAACAATACATTAAATTTAATATAATATAGAAATAGACATACATTAAGTTATATAATAGAAATATAAATTATAAATAGCTAATTTTAGATCAGTAGCACTTGTATTGCTGAAACATTCAGAACAACTGAACCAGTTTTTCTTATCCCTACTTTCTCTTACCCACAACTGTCTGCAGTACCTTCAAATTGGTGTGAGGTTATAGAATACAAGTAGTTATCATACCTGTCTAAGCAAAACAAGGTTGGGAAAATGACTTAGTTATCCAAATAATATGCAATACACATTAAGTGACCAAAAACCGCCGCCAGGACAGTTGATTTCAAATATCCTTTTTCACAGTCCAAATATGTCCTGTCTCTAAAATAGGTAAACAAGGTTGTACTGTATAGCACAGGGAACTATATTCAGTATCTTACAGTAACCTACAATGAAAAGGAATATAGGTATGTATATGTATGACTGAAACATTATGCTGTACACCAGACACTGACACAACATTGTAAACTGACGATACTTCAATTTTTTTTAAATGGGGGAAAAATGTGTCCTGTCTGGGTTTCAGAAAACAGTTTGCCACATATATACCACAAGGTCAAAGAGCAACCATTTGGAATCTTTTGCAAGTTTAGACAATTCAACCCCATTTCAACTAAGTTACTCCATTTGCACCAAGATGTGGGAGCTGTGAGGGTTAATGAGTTAGTGAACCAAGAATCTGAGGTTCTCCAATTAATAAATAAGCCCTAGACCACCTTCAAAGCCCCAAAAGTTCCAGAACAATGGCAGCAACCTAAGAGGTCCTGTTTATGAGTTTAGCTGAGTCTAAACAAGGATAATAAGCAGGGAAATTGCCTTACACAGTCTGAAAAGCCACAGCAGGGTCAGGTCTAACACAAACTTCAGACGGGTGGTTTTGCTCCAAGGAGCTGAGCAGCTGGCTGGAGGGAAGAGAGCCTTCGGTATTTTTCCCTGACCAACGCGGTCATTCCTTTAATCTTCTCTTAGGAATCCACTTTGTTGTCCAGTCCTGGTACAAAATACTTATTCCATAAAAGCACATGAGTGTCTGGTCTGAAGCTAAGAAGGGGCCTTTCCCTTCACTTTCTACTCCTTTGCACAATGCACTCCTTGGTGCTTGGGGGTTGTGGAGAGAGGGGCGTGCAGAGCAACTGGAAAAGCAAAGACAAGGAATTAGGATCTCCTGAGCCACTTTATAAAACCAATTTATCAATTTTTTAGATAAATTGAGACTTACTTGGGGATATTAAAAAGCTTGGTGAGGTAGACCCAAATTCCACAGACGTGCACTAAACGCAGTTTCATTTCAGTTTAGTTAACGTTGAGTGAGTGACTCCGAGGTGGCAGACACAGGGCTGGGCGCAGGGGTCCGGGGGAGAATGAGGCCTGGACCCGCTCTCACTAGACAGGCTGCTTAGCATCTAGCCTCGTTATGTTGTATACCTGAAACTAATAGAATGTTAGATGTCAATTATTCAATTACATCTCAGTTTTAATTGATATATCTGAAAACAACAACAAAAACAACAAAGAGTTAATGGCCTGGACAAGGTGAGGGGCGCGAGGGGCGCGGGGCGTTAAGGACCCGGTCAGTCCCAGGCGGGGGAAGCAGGGGTGGACACAGGTGGTTGGAGCAGAGAGCTTATTCGCGCTCCTCTATCTGCGTGCTGCTTCCCAGTGGTGAGCCTCCCAGGGCCCTGGGACTCCAGCCCACACAGCGCAAACCCCAAGGAGCTGAACCTCGCAGCTCCCTACGCAGTTGAAAGGAGAATGAATCAACTCTCAACCGACAACCCACAAAAAAGAAAGCAGACGGGCTCACCCTTTCCGCAGATGTAGGGCATACTCACCCTGAACAAAATGATAAACTATTGCACTGGTTTCTGAGCCCCTTTCGTATTCCATTTCTCATCCTAGTCTGCCACAGGAGGCTGTGGCTTTTTCTTTTCCCCACCCCCACCGTCTTCTATCCAAACTTAACAGGTCCTGTGTCTCATTCCTTCAAGGTTTGTGCCCTGCTGAGTAAGCAAGGTCACCTAAAATCACCTAATAGCACGTTTACATTTTAAGATAGGTCTTCAGTGCCTCAGCTTAGAGTATATGATGTGAGAATTCTGGAGAAGCCCTGTGGCATTTAGGGGTCAGAGACTCAAAGTATTAAGGTTTCTTGCCCCTCCCTCCCCGTCCTGCCAAGTAATATGGTCAATGCATTCAGCATCCTCTTAATGATTTGGACCAAAGCCTCTTCATTTGATGAAAACCAGTTTTCACATTTCACCTATTCTGGTTAACAGTGTTCAGACGTATCAATGTCTCCAAAGGTGACCAAAGATGTAATAGTTGGCAACACCTGGGAAGGGAAGTCTTAGGATTTAGCAGCAGGGGTGCCACCATCGTGAACCCACAAGAGCGCTCCAGGGCTCTCCTCAAAGCTGGCCAAGGCTCAAGGAAGAACCACCAGAGACTGTCAGGGGCATACCTGGTCTCACTCCACAGGTGCTGGGGAAAACAACTCACACTGTCAGACAGCCTATGAGAGAGAGAAGGCCTCCATACAAATAAAACACATGGCCAAATAATATTCTGAAATATGGACTTCTTCCTTTTTCTCTCCGTAGGACTCCTTTCCCTTCCTTCCATCCCAGCAGGCTCTGGCTTCATTGCCCTGAGGAAGGGATGTACAAGGGAGAAAACAGATATAGTTTGAAAGTATTTTTGCTTTTTGTTCCAAAAGCCAAAGCCCTTAGAGAATCCTAGGGTGGGACCTTGTGGAAAAGATTAAAGAAAGAGAATCTGTGTCATCCCCAGACTGGAAAGAGTTTTTTACAGGTGAGAGTCAAGAGGAAAAAATGAGAGGCTGTGGATTCCAGGAGCAGAAAAGATCTGTGCCTGGCTTGGCACAGTTACTACTACAGGAAAAAATCCCAGAGAGAGAATGTGCCGAAGCAGATAGCATCAAAGGCAGCCCTGCCAAGGACTCCCACACGCCAGTCACGGAGGAAAACAGCAGACAGGGGGAGGACCTGCGGGGAACAGGCAGACAGAGATGACACATCCTAGCAGTAGCCTGCATGAACCAAGGCCCAGAGGATCATCCCCACCCCAACTCCAAGCCCCACCACTCAACGTCTTGGCACTCGGAGGCTCTTGGAACCCCAGAAGGATGGGAGGCTGTTTTCCCACCAGCTCAGTGGAGTAAGGCTTGAGGACTGAAATCAAGCCGAGTTAGAATAAAGACATGTTATTCATAGACCTGAGTTTATGTCCATGATTGAAGGTGGTGAATGGCAAGAGGGGAAGGATGTAAACGGCCCCGGGGCTAGAGGAAACTGGGTCTGATCATGAGCTCGAGTTTGAATTCTCCACCACAGAGAAGCGGTCACAGAGCTGGTTCTCTGCCTAGGCAAAAACAAAAACAAAAACAAAAAAACTGACAAAGTTAAATGTGTGATTACTGATCAACAAGATACTAACAATAAAGCACTTCGTTAAACACCTTTATATATGTTTGTTGACACGGTGAATCCTGTAGTGATAATTGCTAAGATACAGTGTTTACTTACTAAATAAATTGAAGAAGATTTAGAACTTTTCCTATAAAGGGTGAAATTTATTCCTCTGAGTAGACTGATTTAATGTTCATGATAGTCAACCAAGTGAGAAAGCTTATTTTGGCAACGGGTACAAGACATTCTATTGCTCTCATTTTGTTCTTAATCCTTATGCCCTTGCAAAATAAACAACGCACCTTTATGCAGAGTAAACAAAAGACCGAAACCGAAAGCACGTTTTAACCTGATTTGTGCTGGATGATTCAAGATTTCCCCAAGAATGTATCATGCAACAATCTCCTCCCCTCTCATTTTCTCCCACTACTAATATCTTGTATTAGGGTGGTACAATTGTTATCATTGATGAGCCAATATCAATACATTATTATTAACTAACATCCATAGTTTACATTAGGATTCACTCTGTGTTGTACAGTCTATGGATTTGGACAAATGTATAATGACATACATCCACCATTAACATACCATACAGAGTAATTTCATTCCCCTAAAAATCTCCTGTGCTCCACTGATTCATCTTCCCTCTTCTCCCCTCCCAAACCTGACAACCACTCCAATTTGCTTTTTTTCTTTTAATTTTTATTTCTTTATTTTTTATTTTGAGGGGAGGTAATTAGGTTTTTATATATACACTTTTAATGGAGGTACTGGGGTTGAACCCAGGACCTTGTGCCTGCCAGGCATATACTCTACCCCTGAGCTATACTCTCCCCTCTTTCAACTTGCTCTTATTATTAACACAAACAACTCTGGAGAAAATGATGGCCCAATGAATACAAGCAATATTTACATAGGTTTAAATTAAGTCCCCATCTTTATCAGTAGACAGGCTTTTATTTTGCCTATAGCTGTAATAACTGTACTGCTTTGAATTCAAAGTGTTTTCAATCAGCATTATCTCATAGATCTTATTCCATGTACAACACGGTTCACATACTTGTCATCTCTAATCTTGCCATAATTTTTAAGGATGAATTACCTTATAGTTGCCATGATTTTGCAGGATTAATTGCCCTACAGTTTTGAGATGTTTGTTCAAATTTCAGCTCTTCTACGTAAACAATTGCCACTGAATTACAATTTGATCCTTTACTCATGAACTAAATAGTGTCTAGCTTTTGTCCACCCTCTTTTACAGAGGTCATATTTTACTCAAAGAACAAATTTTTGGAAGATCTCTCATAAATTAAGATTCATTTTCCCAAAGGAATAAATAAAGACTACGAGGGATGTATTCCTGGAGTACAAAAATCTATAACCATTAGAGCATATTTTTTCTTTAATGCTGCTTTTAATTTTAAGCACTATTTTTAAATTGCCCCACAGGGTAATCTCTTTAATAGCACAGTATTAGTTTGGTTAATTGGCCTTATTCACACCATTTTATCATATCTAACCTTGATTTTGAACTTTTTGATTTATGGTTGCATTTTTCAAGCCCTAGTTTTAGCAATATCGTAACTTGAATAATATTTTATACGATTTGTAAAATCCTATAAAAATCTTTTAAATTATAGTAATAGCATATGTCAGAATAACAATGTAATAAATGCTAAAATCACAGGTAGAATTTGAGATGTCTTCAAATAATCATAATTCTGACACTGAAGGTGAAGAGAATTACAGTTTGCTGGCTAAAGAGACATGGCCAGATGCCAGGCAGCACCAGAGAACAGTTTACAAGTCACTTCCTTATGCAGCGAGACAGTATTTCCACATCATACTACTATTGTGGGGACCAAGAGTTGATATGAAGATTATTTTAAGCTGAAGACATTTGAGATTCAGCAGATGCGGAAAGAAGTCTCAGAACTTCCCTTATCTGACTAAAAGCAGCAAACTCTGGGAAACGAGGCTGCCATAAATCCCCTCTGGGGAGTTCCACGGCTCGGAAGGCAGAAAGACCACTGCACCTGCATAAACATTCTCACAAACCTTCTTCTCTCCCATTTGTTCTAAAAACCCATTTGTCTTTCCTGAAGAAACCTATTTGTCTTCCCGTAGAGTCTTTTTCTTCCCCCCATCGTCCCTACTAAGTTAGGTCTATAAACCTCTCTAACGTCACGCATTTAAAGAGCCAGCTACTTCTTTTGTTGGCTTTCATATGCATACGAATAAACCTTTTTATCCCGTTAATCTCCCTCTTGTCAGTTTAATTCACAGGCCCAAGGACACTAAACCTAACAGGGTAAAGGAAAAGTTTTTCCTTTCTAACATTTTAGAATCACAAAGCGCTCATTTTCAAGCCCCAACCCAGACCTGCTGAATCAGAATCTCTGGGGAGTGAAACGCCAGAATCCGTGTTGTAACAAGTCCTCTGAGTGATTTCTTGTGCAGGGAAAGTCTGAGTAGCACTTATCTAGAGCAGTGGTTCTCAAACTGTGCAGCAGTACCACTTGGGCAACTTTTGAAAGAGTGGTTCCTGGGCCTCACCTTAACATTTCGGTTCAGCTGGTGGAGGGCTGGACGGTCAGGGGTTGCAACGGCAGACCTAGTTTAGGTCTTCTTCTAAAGCTCCCCTGGTGACTCTAAGGTACAGCCAGGGTTGAGCTCCCCAGGTCCAGAGCCTTTTGGCATGCTGTGGATAACTGCCAGAGAGATGAATGAGCACAGGTCCTCTGGGGTGAACTGAAGCAGCTTACAAACTCCCTGACCTAAGGAGCTTCACCAGCAGTGTATCTCTCTCGAGATAAGCAAGCTTCCCTCTTCCACCTGCAAATCCCCCGCTCCTTTCTGTCACTGGGTGTGACGGTTAATTTGATGCACCAACTTGAATGGCCAGGGGGCGCCCAGACTAAATATTATTTCTAGATGCGTCTGCGAATTATTTCTAGATGCGTCTGCGAGGGTGTTTCCAGGTAAGATTAATTATTTGCCCTGGTGGACTCAGTGGATGGCCCTCGTCCATGTGGGTGGGCATCACCTAATCTGTTGAGGGCCTGAATAGAACAAAAAGCAGAAGGTGGAATTTGCCTCTTTTTTTTAAATTGCCTTATTGTCAGAGCTAGGACATAACATCTCAGGCGCTCAGACTGGAATTTATATCATCAGATCCCCTGGGTCTCAGGCCTTCAGACTCCAACTGAATTATAGCCCTGGCTTTGCTGGATCTCCAGCTTGCAGACAGCAGATCATGGGTCTTCTCAGCCTCCATAATCTTATGAGCCAATTCCTCATAATAAATCCCAGATAGACAGACAGATGGATAGGAAGTAAGGGAGGAAGGAAGATACCCTCACGCTGCTTCTGTCTCTCTGGTGAACCCCGGGCAAGCACAAACACCGAGGAGGTAAGAACATCTTAAAAGACTGGAGCAGCCTGACGCACCAATTGAAAGGGAGAAATTCAGGGGCTCGGGATCCAGTGCTGTTTGTTGTCCTTTAGTCTTGCTGGAATTGTGCATGTGTAAGGCAAGGCCCCTTCAGAATAGCTTAAGGATGTATGGGGTGATTTCTCCTAAGGGGTTAGTACAGCTTATATTCTCAGCTTCTAGGATTTTATAAACTCTGACATGCTGAGGTATAAATGGCTGATTTGGTTTCTGTCTGTGTTTTTTTTTTTTTTACATTTTTATTGATTCATAATCATTTTACAGTGTTGTGTCAAATTCCAGTGTTCAGTACAATTTTTCAGTCATACATGGACATATACACACTCATTGTCACATTTTTTTCTCTGTGATTTATCATAACATTTTGTGTATATTTCCCTGTGCTATACAGTGTAATCTTGTTTATCTGTTCTACAATTTTGAAATCCCAGTCTATCCCTTCCCACCCTCTACCCCGCCCCCCCCCCGGTAACCACAAGTCTGTATTCTCTGTCCATGAGTCCATTTCTGTCCTGTATTTATGCTTTGTTTTTGTTTGTTTGTTTGTTTTTGTTTTTTAGATTCCACATATGAGCGATCTCATATGGTATTTTTCTTTCTCTTTCTGGCTTACTTCACTTAGAATGACATTCTCTAGGAGCATCCATGTTGCTGCAAATGGCATTATGTTGTCAGTTTTTATGGCTGAGTAGTATTCCATTGTATAAATATACCACATCTTCTTTATCCAGTCACCTGTTGATGGACATTTAGGTTGTTTCCATGTTTTGGCTATTGTAAATAGTGCTGCTATGAACACTGGGGTGCAGGTGTCATCCTGAAGTAGATTTCCTTCTGGGTACAAGCCCAGGAGTGGGATTCCTGGGTCATATGGTAAGTCTATTCCTAGTCTTTTGAGGAATCTCCACACTGTTTTCCATAGTGGCTGCACCAAACTGCATTCCCACCAGCAGTGTAGGAGGGTTCCCCTTTCTCCACAGCCTCTCCAGCATTTGTCATTTTTGGATTTTTGAATGACGGCCATTCTGACTGGTGTGAGGTGATACCTCATTGTAGTTTTGATTTGCATTTCTCTGATAATTAGTGATATTGAACATTTTTTCATGTGTTTTTTGATCATTTGTATGTCTTCCTTGGAGAATTGCTTGTTTAGGTCTTCTGCCCATTTTTGGATTGGGTTGTTTATTTTTTTCTTATTGAGTCGTATGAGCTGCTTATATATTTTGGAGATCAAGCCTTTGTTGGTTTCACTTGCAAAAATTTTCTCCCATTCCATAGGTTTTCTTCTTGTTTTATTTCTGGTTTCCTTTGCTCTGCAGAAGCTTGTAAGTTTCATTAGGTCCCATTTGTTTATTCTTGCTTTTATTTCTTCTAGGAGAAAATTTTTGAAATGTATGTCAGATAATGTTTTGCCTATGTTTTCCTCTAGGAGGTTTATTGTATCTTGTCTTATGTTTAAGTCTTTAATCCATTTTGAGTTGATTTTTGTATATGGTGTAAGGGTGTGTTCTAGCTTCATTGTTTTACATGCTGCTGTCCAGTTTTCCAAACACCATTTACTGAAGAGACTGTCTTTATTCCATTGTATATTCTTGCCTCCTTTGTCAAAGATGAGTTGACCAAAAGTTTGTGGGTTCATTTCTGGGCTCTCTATTCTGTTCCATTGGTCTATATGTCTGTTTTGGTACCAATACCATGCTGTCTTGATGACTGTAGCTCTATAGTATTGTCTGAAGTCTGGGAGAGTTATTCCTCCAGCCTCATTCTTTCTCTTCAGTAATGCTTTAGCAATTCTAGGTCTTTGATGGTTCCATATAAATTTTATTATGATTTGTTCTAGTTCTGTGAAATATGTCCTGGGTAATTGGATAGGGATTGCATTAAATCTGTAGATTGCCTTGGGCAGTGTGACCATTTTAACAATATTGATTCTTCCAATCCAAGAGCATGGAATATCTTTCCATTTTTTAAAGTCTTCTTTAATTTCCTTCATCAATGGTTTATAGTTTTCTGTGTATAATTCTTTCACCTCCTTGGTTAGATTTATTCCCAGATATTTTATTACTTTGGGTGCTATTTTAAAGGGGATTGTTTCTTTACTTTCTTTTTCTGTTGATTTATCATTAGTGTAAAGAAAGGCAACTGATTTTTGAACATTAATTTTGTAACCTGCTACCTTGCTGAATTCTTCGATCAGCTCTAGTAGCTTTTTTGTGGACCTTTTAGGGTTTTCTATATATAGTAACATGTCGTCAGCATATAATGACACTTTTACCTCTTCTTTTCCAATTTGGATCCCTTTTATTTCTTTCTATTGCCTGATTGCTGTGGCTAGGACTTCCAGGACTATATTGAATAGGAGTGGTGATAGTGGGCATCCTTGTCTTGTCCCAGATTTTAGTGGGAAGCTTTTGAGTTTTTCACCGTTGAGAACTATGCTGGCTATAGGTTTGTCATATATAGCTTTTATTATGTTGAGATATGTTCCCTCTATACCCACTTTGGCGAGAGTTTTTATCATAAATGGGTGTTGAATTTTATCAAATGCTTTTTCTGCATCGATTGAGATGATCATGTGGTTTTTGTCCTTTCTCTTGTTGATGTGATGTATTACATTGATTGATTTGCGTATGTTGAACCAGCCTTGTGTCCCTGGGATGAACCCCACTTGGTCATGATGTATAATCTTTTTTATGTGTTGTTGGATTCTGTTTGCTAAAATTTTGGTGAGGATTTTGGCGTCTATGTTCATCAGTGATATTGGCCTGTAATTCTCTTTTTTTGTAGTGTCTTTGCCTGGTTTTGGTATCAGGGTGATGGTGGCTTCATAGAAAGAGTTTGGGAGTATTCCCTCCTTTTCAATCGTCCGGAAGAGTTTGAGAAGGACTGGTATGAGTTCTTCTTTGTATGTTTGGTAGAATTCCCCGGTGAAGCCGTCCGGTCCTGGACTTTTATTTGTAGGGAGGTTTTTAATTGCTATTTCTATTTCCTTTCTAGTGATCGGGTTGTTCAAGTGTTCAGTTTCTTCTTGATTCAGTTTTGGTGGACAGTATGTTTCCAGAAACTTGTCCATCTCCTCTAGGTTATCCAGTTTGGTTCCATATAGTTTTTCATAATATTCTCGTATGATATTCTGTATTTCTATTGTGTTTGTTGTAATTTCTCCATTTTCCTTTCTAATTTTGCTAATTTGTGCTCTCTCTTTTTTCTTCTTTGTGAGTTTGGCCAGAGGTTTGTCGACTTTATTTACTTTTTCAAAAAACCAACTTTTGGTTTGGTTGATTTTTTCTATGGTCTTGTTAATCTCTATTGTATTTAATTCCTCTCTGATCTTTATTATTTCCTTCCTTCTGCTGCTTTTTGGGGCTTTTTGTTCTTCTTTTTCTAATTGATTTAGGTGGTGGGTTAACTTGTTTATTTGAGATTGTTCTTCTTTTTTGAGAAAGGCCTGTATCGCTATAAACTTCCCTCTTAGCACTGCCTTTGCTGTGTCCCATAGGTTTTGAGTGGTTGTGCTTTCATTATCATTTGTCTCAAGGTATTTTTTAATTTCAGCTTTGATTTCCTCATTGATCCATTGTTTTTTCAATAACATATTGTTTAATCTCCATGCTTTTCTTTTTTTCTCCTTTGTTTCTCTGTTGTTGATTTCCAGTTTCATGGCATTGTGGTCAGTAAAGATGCTTGAGATAATCTCTATCTTCTTAAATTTGTTGAGGTTTCTTTTGTGTCCAAGTACATGATCGATCCTGGAAAATGTTCCATGTGCACTTGAAAAGAATGTATATTCTATTTTTTGGGGGTGTAAAGCTCTGAAAATATCCACCAAATCTAGTTTTTCTATTGTAGTATTTAATTTCTCTGTTGCCTTGTTTATTTTCTGTCTGGAAGATCTGTCTAGTGATGTTAATGCAGTGTTAAAATCTCCAACTATGATTGTATTCCCATCAATATCCCCCTTTATCTCTGTTAGTAATTCTTGTATGTACTTAGGTGCTCCTATATTGGATGCATATATATTAACGAGTGTAATATCTTCATCTTGTATCACTCCTTTAATCATTATAAAATGTCCTTCTTTATCTTTCTTTATGGCCTTTGTTTTAAAGTCTATTTTGTCTGAAATCAGTACTGCAACACCTGCTTTTTTGGCTTTTCCATTTGCATGGAATATCCTTTTCCATCCTTTCACTCTCAATCTATATGTGTCCTTCTCCCTTAAGTGGGTCTCTTGTATGCAGCATATTGAAGGTTCTTGCTTTATAATCCACTCTGCCACTCTATGTCTTTTGACTGGAGCATTTAGTCCATTAACATTTACAGTAATTAATGATAGATGTGTGTTTATTGCCATTTTGAACTTATCTTTGCAGTTGAATTGGTATATCCTCTTTGTTCCTTTCTTCTTCCTTTTGTGGTTTCGTAATTTTCCTTTGTATTATCATGGATTTTATTTAATTTTTGTGACTCCCTTGTAAATTTTTGACTTGTGGTTACCCTTTTTTGTAAATCTATTAACCTATACCCGTTTTTAATAAACTGATAATAACATGATCTCAAACCCATCCTACTGTTAAAAAAATTTAAAAAAGAAAGAAAAAAAAATTCTATATTTCCCTGCCTCCCTCTCCCACTCTCAGTGATTTGTATGTCTTCTTTTATAATTTCGTGTTTTCTTTATTTGTATTTCATGAGTTATCACCTTTCCAGTTGTACGTTTCTCATTTCTGTAGCATCCTGCTGCTTTTCTATTTAGAATAGCCCTTTCAATATTTCTTTTAGCATGGGTTTAGTGTTGCTAAACTCCTGCAGCTTTTTTTTTTGACTGTGAAACTCTTTATTTCTCCTTCTATCCTAAAGGATAGCCTTGCTGGATAAAGTATCCTAGGCTGCATCTTTTTTTCATTCAGGGCTTTGAATATATCTTGCCACTCCCTTCTAGCCTGTAGTGTTTGTGTAGAGAAATCAGCTGAGAGCCTTATGGGGGTTCCCTTGTAGTTCACTCTTTGCTTTTCTCTTGCTGCCTTTAGAATCATTTCTTTATCCTTGACTCTGGCCATCTTGATTATGATATGTCTTGGTGTGGGTCTATTTGGGTTCTTCCTGTTTGGGACCCTCTGAGCTTCCTGTACTTGGATATCTGATTCCTTCTTTAAGTTTGGGAAGTTTTCAGTCATGATTTCTTCAAAAACCTTTTCAATCCCCTTTGATCCTTCTTCCCCTTCTGGGACCCCTATTATGCGAAGATTGGGACGCTTTATATTATCCCATAGGTCCCTTATGCTATTATCATTATTTTTTATTTGCTTATCTTGTAGTTCTTCTGAATGGGTGCTTTCTGTTGCCCTGTCTTCTAGATCACTAATTCGTTCCTCTGCATTAACTAGTCGGCTTTGCACAGCTGTTAGATCATTCCTCATCTCTGTCATTGAGTTTTCCCATTTTGCTTGGCTCTTCTTTATAGCTTCAATTTCATTTTTGACATATTTTATTTCTCTAAGCATTATCTCTTTTAATTCCTTCAGCAATTTGATCACTCCTTTTTTGAAATCTTGATCTAGTAGGCTATCGATGTCTATTTCATTGAGCTTTCTTTCAGGGGATTCCTCTTGTTCTTTTAATTGGGAAAGGTTTCTCTGCTTCATCTTGCTCATACCTCTCTGGCACTGTGGTTTATGAAGTATCAGTTGTCTGTTTTGGATCTTAAGGATTTTATCTATCTAATGCCTATTTAGGAATAGAACTTAGGAAAAAAAAAAGAAAAAAAAGAGAAAAGAATAAGAGAGAGAGAAAGATTTTTAAAAGAGGGGAGAAAGAGGGTTTGAAAACAATGTATAATGAATAATAGAAGAGCGGGTTGAAGCAGAGTATTAATCGGGTGGAGAAGTCCTTTTAAAACCTTAAAAAAAAAAGGGGGGGTGGGGAGATGAATATATGTGTTTGAAGCCTGTGTCTAATCAATAACAGGACATCAAAACCCAAGAGAAATAGAAATGAATTAAGAAGTAAAAATTAAAAGAGTAATTGAAAATAGAACAGGTAAAAACAGATTATAACAAAACAAAACAGAAACAAAAACAGAAAACAAAAAAACAAAACAAAGACCAAAAAAAAAAAGGGGGTTGTCGGTGTTCTCCTGGAGTGTGTGTGCTTTTAATGTGATGTCCTTCTGTCTTCGTCCTGTTTTGGAAGCTCAGCTTGTTTTCATAGGCCCTCCGTTGGCGCCCTCTTCTGTGCTGCTCCCAGCACCTGTCGGCAAGCAGATCGCGCCTCCTCCTCACACGGGGTCAGGTGCAGCTCTCCTCTGCTGCGGGCGGGCGGGTCACTGCCCCTCCGGATGCCGCAGTCAGATGTTGCAGACTGGCCAGGCAGGAGGGCGGGTCGTGCCCCTTCCCAGCACCTCGGTCAGGGGTTGTGTTCCTGCCCGACAGGCGGGGGGCCGCTCTCCCCCTGCCTGCGCCGCCGGTAGCTCCGCTGCTCTGTGCGGCTGCGCGCTCTGCGCCGGCGCTCCGCCCTGGCTGGCGCTCCGCCCCGGTCGCGCTCCGCCCCGGTCGCGCTCTGCCCCAGTCGCGCTCCGCGGGTGGGCTCGGGGAAGACCCAGGGGCAGCCTCGTCCCTGCTCCGAGCCAAGACCCAGCTGCTTGTTTGTCTTTGTGGAGCAAGTTCTCTGGGGGACCAGAATGGAAGGGTCCTATCTGCCCAGGGCTGTAGGCCCGTCTCAGTCTGGCCCTTGAGGCTGCTAAGCCCTTCGGTGCGGACGCAGATTTCGTCTCTGCCCCCGCCTGGGTGTTAAGAGCCGGAGAATATGGCGGCTCTGCCTGGGCCCCGCCCCTCTTCCCCTGAAAAGTTTCCGCGTGTTTTCAGAGATGGGGGTATGCACCCTTCCCCCGAGAGCACATCAACCTTGCTGTTTTATGGAGGGCCCAGGTTGTTCTGTCCTGTACACCCACAGCCACGGCGCCCAGCCCCTTGCAGTCCCCCGGAGTTTCCTCCGTGCAGCTGCCCCCGTCCTCCGCCCAGATTATGCAGCCTGGCCCTGCCCGCTGCTGCCGGCCCGCGTCTCAGGCTGGGTGTCGGGGGGACGCTCTGTGCCCGTTTAACTTAGTTCTGTCAGACAAGGGCTGCTCTGTACAGATCCGAGCCTCGGAGGCTCCCCCTCCGTCCCGCTGGCCTCTCAATTGGAGAGGGGAGACCCAGCGAGCAAGCGCCAGTCCTCCTTTGCCGCTCCCTCCCCACGGGACCCGTCCCGCGCTGCTTTGCCTTTTGTTCTTTCTTTTTTCCTTTTCTCCTTTCTTTTTTCCTTTTCTCCTACCAGATTTTTGGCGTCTTTATCTTTTGAAGAGGGCGATGATCTGTTGGAGTTCCGCAGGTGCTCTGGTTGGCTGAGTGGGCCTGTAGATGTGGGTCTTGGTGTATTTGTGGGAGAGGGTGGCTTACAAGCGTCCTTCTACTCCGCCATCTTGCCCGGAAGTCCGGTTTCTGTCTGTGTTTGCATTTTGAAAAAGGGATAAAGCCTCAGGTTATGGGAAAACAATTCTGGAGGTGGAATTTGATGCACTAGCAAACTTGCAGGAGAAATGGGGGCTGGATGAGAAAATAACATCAGTGATGATAACAGTCACTAAGTATTGGCCACGAGGCGTGCCTACACTCAGGACACTCACCCATGTCTCATTTAATCTTCAAAAAATGCCGGAGGTAAGCTGGGAGAACTTGAACCCAAACCATATGCACCCACACAGTTCATAGTCTGCATTCACATGACTTTTACCCACCGCCTTCAGTAATATACCTTAGGAAACTCTTACGCACAATTTGTATTATCCTGAAGGCACTCCACTGGCCTCGTCAATTCTCAAAGGCTCCTTCAGAAATCCTCACCTTGCTGTATCTGTCAAGCTCTTGCCCAATTCTAATCAAGCCTGAAACTATAAATATCCCACCACTGCCCTTTCTTTATTTCATGCTGTTAAGACTCTGTCAAGGTCAGGATCTCCCTTATCTCACTGAGCTATAAACTCAGCTCTGCTTGGTCCACCAGCTCCTTGGTGGTGCTTTGGGGAGCAGCATTTGACAGTATTATTCTTATCTCCATTTTGCAAATGGGAAAAATGAGGCCCAGAGGAGTTAGTTAATTTATTCAAAGACACAGAGCTAGTAAGTGGTGAGTCCAGGGTTCAAATTCTGTCATTATGATTCCAGAAAATACATTCCCAGCCATGTCTACACTGCCTCCCTATAAATTTGACATCAGACAACACAGTCATTTATTCTTTCTCCACCAATGATCAGGGAAGCAGGAAATGGCTCCCTGATCCAGGCTACCCTGACCCAAGCTTTAAGCTTGTGGAAGCCAGGGCTGTGGTACTTTCGAACTATTCAAGCCCCAGGGCACTCCTGTCTGCTTAGATGATTACAGAAAACATGGTGTGCTACCTGGGGTCTGTTATTGCTTTCCTTTGATGTGCATCTGCACAAGCCACAGCCACCCTCGCCCTGTTCACAGAGCAGCTGCCTGCCCCAGACCATTGTGTCCCCACTATCCTGGGGCAGATTCGCTCCCCGCTTCACACTGAAGACCAGCTGCTTCTTTCTGCTCCCCCGCTCCCCACAGCCACCTTTCTCTGTTTCCAGTCTAATGCCTGCCCTGTCTTGCACTCCAGCCTAAGATGCCCAACATCCTGAAAGTTCTAGCAGACCACGCCTTGGCAACAGCGAGCAGGCAGGCAGGCAGATGCATGCAGCTATGGGTGGGGAAGCTTTCCCACCTGACAGCCCCTCCCAGATGGAGAAGAAAAACCAACACAAACTGTGAAAGAACACGTTACCTTCAGGCTCCCTGTCCCTACTGCCTGAGCTAGGTCTCTGCTGCCAACGGTGGCATGGATAGAGTGAATTCTGTCTGCTCTGGGGGCAGGTGTGCCGATGGAGTGGACCTGCCCAGGGACTCAGTTCAATTCAAGAGGAGAAATCCATTAGAAATTAGAAATCCATATTAGAAATCCATTTGGTCCACCAAAATCACATTCTCCAAACAGCATTATCGGTAGTATATGAATTATTCTGAACTCCATCTGCCCAGGTTTCTCAATAGTTTCTGAACTCTGGTAGGGAACGGATGGGTATAATTTATCAGAAACTTCCAAATCTCAATAGCAAACACTATTAGCCCCTTTTCATTGAAAAGCTAAGTAATTTGTTCAAGGTTGTATCACTAATACTTGGTGGAGCCTTATTACAGAATCAGCCTCCTTGACCAGAAGTAGAGCTGCCTTCACTTCCTCTCCCCTTGATTGTGGAAGCCATGTAACATTTATGCCCCCATTTTTTCCCATCAACCAAATCCAGGTTAACAAACAAGTCTTTAACACCTTCTCTGTTCCCATTTATTCTTTACATCTGGTGTGTCAAGCATTGCAGCCCAGAGGTCAACAGAGGCATCCTGATCTTTGAAAATTCAATTAGAATTGACTTGAAACCTCTCCCCCATGTAAGTGTGGTGAAAGTCCCGAGTCCCTCCCATGCCCCTGGATTTGCAGTGGGAGCAGGGGTTTGTCTTATTATTCCTAGTGGGTATTCCTCATGATCCCACTTCCACCAAGTTATGAATTCTCACCTTTTGTATGTGCTATTTCTCCCCCACACTATCCCCAGCACGGAGTGCAAACATGTTACCTTGGCTCCACTTTAAACAGCCTCTATACCAAACACGTGGGAGTAAAGCGGACTGACTGGCATGCAGAGTGCTGGGGGAGCTTCACATCGCTCAGGCCCCTGAAGCCTCTGCTGAGACCTGTAACCGTCCATCTTGCTCCCCTCCTATCTTGCACTTTATTATGTAAAACTTCAAACATATCTAATAGAAGAGAGACTATTACAATGAACCCTACGCTAATCACTTAGTTTCAACAATCCTCAACTCACAACAAAGAGTTACTTCATCTATACCTTCATCCGCTACCCTGTTGGGATTATTGCAAAGCAAACTCCAGATATCACTTTATTCACAAATGTTTCAGCTTGCATTTCTAAAAGAATTTCTTTTAAAAGCACAACCAATACCCTCCTAAATATAATTAATAGCAATTCTCTAACATCAGCAAATATCAAGTCAGGGTTCCCCCTCACCTGGTCCCACCTCTCACCTCCTGGCTCCAACCACAGCTAACCGGAATGCCGTGCACATGTGTTTCTCCAGGAGATCTCAGGTCTCAGTGTTGCAACACAGACTCATGCAAGGACTGCCTGCCTGAACCTGGCCAATTGCTCCACTGGGTACAGTAGGCCCGCTGCCTACAGCCCACAATATTTTTAGGAGCTTATAAAAATGTTTTAGTTATTTTTATATGAGAAGGGAAAAATGAACTTTTAGTAACAAAACAGCCTTAATATAAAATATTAACATGCTCATCTTTATACTAATGCAGTAATAAAATATAATTTTTAATATTGTTTTAAGGAACAAAGGATGCAGAAAGGCAAAAGTGCCTAGGGTCCATCAGCCCTGCACCTGCCACCCCCTTTTAGATGTCTCAAAGGCATCCTCTAACCTAAGTGTCCAGAACTGAGCCCACACTTCTCCACTCTTTTGGTCATCTCCCTGTCAGTCAAAGGGTAACTATTGTGGAAATAAAGGAAGATCACCTAAATGAGAACACATACAGGCTTTTAACTCAGAGATTGCTATGCCAAGGGAGTCAGCCGCCACAACTTGCATTTGGCAGAGACTCAAAGGCAGAGGAGTGGGCCAGTTTTATAGCTGTGGGCAGGGGACAAAGGCTTTGGGAACGCTCTGTTAGACACTGATGGCATGGGGAATTTGGAGATCAGCTAACTTAGAAACTGGGCATCGTATGTGAGTCACTTGTGGAATATATTTGGCTTTCTCTGGTTGATAATGAGTTGAGAGTGGGGCCAAAAGTAGGCACCAAGAGGGACCATTGACCAGATCCTGACCATTCTGGGCTGGCTGCTATGGAGGTTGTGGGCCAGAGTTCTGTTGTCATATACGGCCTGGCCATTGTCCATCTGTATATTCAGAGTCTCACTATCTATCCTGTTTCGTAACCTAGAAATCAAGAATTGTCTTGAATGCTTTTCTCTCCCCTACCCCATATCCAATTCATCACTAAGTCCTGTGAGAACTCACCTCCTCAACTACCTCTCAAGTCTGTCACTTCTTCCCATCTCCACCACGGTACCACCAAACTATTCACACCCTTCATCCGATCTACTAAGTAGCCTCCTAACTTGTCTGCCAATCGCCGCTGCCCCCTCCCCAATTTATCTGTCAAGGTAATTTCTTCAAAAGGCAACCAAGATTACATTATCCTTATGCTTAAATTATTTCAACAGCTCCCACTGGTTTCAGGATAAAGACTGAAATCTTAAACATGGCCTCCAGGGCCCGGTACCACCTGGCTTCCATCCTCTACCTCCTCATTGATCACACAACGTCTTTTTACTTCCCATCTGAGCCACATTGGCTGTTCAGTCCCACATCTACCACAGGGGGTTTACTGGAAGGCTGTGCACAGCTCCTCTGTCAAAGGAATAGGTGAAGGGCCATGGGAGGGCCAGGCAGCTCCAGGGACACAGTAGGAGGAGCAAAATGAAGCCTCATCAGGTCACCATTACTGGGAAGTGCTGGCTCCAGCCACCCCCGCCACTTGCACCACTCTGCCCTGGAGGACAGATCAGCGAGCCTGGCTGGCTCAGGCCACGTGCCCAGGCCTGGGCCAGGGCACCTTGAATAAAAGCCCCAGTAATCCTTTATCAGTGAAGAGAGAGTAATTCCCCAAGAGAAAACTGGGAGTTCTTACCAGAAAAGGCAGGAATGGGTGCAGGGTGGCCCCCAAATCAACAGACGGCCACTAAACACGTGTTCTCACTACCTGGACTGGCTTCTTGTCCCCTCTTTGTTAGTTAACCCCACTCAGTTTTTAGATTTCAGCCCAAACGTCCCTTCATTAAAGAAGCTTTCCCTCACCTTCCCAAGAGAGTCAAAGTTCTCTAATCTGTCACCTCATAGCGCTATAACCGCTCCTCCATAGCACTTGCCACTGCTGTAATTTTACATTTATTTGTGAATGTCTGAATAGCATCAGTCTCTCCCAAATGACTAAACGGCGCAAGAGAGCAGAGCCCATATCTGTTCAGCTCACTATGATAGCTCCAGTGCCTAGCACAGTACCTGGCAAAGAAAGACATTCAATGAACATTCATTTAATGTATGAATCAAGCCATAAATATATTTATTTTCCTGGTGATATAAACTATGCCACCCCCACAGAAGGCAAAAGGAGCTGAATTTTTAAACAATTTTTTCCTATTCATACCTTATTATATACTTTTATTTAATCTTTAAAATAGTGCAGTAGGAACTCACTTTACACATAAAGAAACTGAGGCACAGGGAGTTAGGGAATTTGTTCAAAATCACATACCTGGTAAATGATCCATGTGGGATACAAACCCAGGTCTGTCTGATTCCAAAACTCAAGTTCAAAATTCCCATATGGTGTTATATACCAATTTCACCTGAATTTAAAAAAAAGAAGTGGTTGAGGTCAAATTTAAAATGTATACGTATAAAAAAAGTATACCTATATTTCACGTATATAATTTTTCCTTCTGGTTTCCAAAGAAGCTATTTAGAATAATGAACAACAAAATAATAATTTAAAAATAATTAAAATTAGCTACTAATTTTTAAAACAATCTGGAGAGAGTATTCAGTATGTTTAGTCTGTCTTTCAGATAAAAGTCCAAAGTACAAAACATTTCATAAATTGTTCAAAAAAAGCAGAAAATCCATTGTTAAATATAATGAGACAACACCGGGAGGATTCAGTTTATCACTTTTTTCCCCATGGTTTAGCACTGTTAAAGTTAAATAAAGGCACATAACATCTCGTTGTTTTTCAGTAAGAAATCTAAACAAGGTAGAATCATGTCTTCTCTATCTCTTCTTACAGTATAATTGAAGGTAAACTAGTAATGTTTGGGAATTAAAGAAATTAAAATTACTACTTAAATGTGAGGTACTTCTTTGCTATTACTTTTCAATTACAACTACCAGAATAATAGTGGTCAATTATCACTCATTAGTACACCATTTAAGTTTAGTCAACAATACCCATTAATAGTGGAATGCTTTCCTTTTTGCCTCCCTCTAAAAGATGCCGATATTTATTAAATAGAGGGTTTTTTTGCCACATTGAAGTCAGTTGACTTTCTTCAAATTTTAATACCACATTCTCTTTTCAATATTTAGATGAATAAATTTAATTTTTCCTACTGTTCAAAAAAATCAAAACATATTTTATATCAACATTTTAATGAGCTTTTAATAATTAATTCAACATGAAGTTAGTCAACACTTAACTGAGTTACGAAAATAGACTATTCAGATGTTGAGCTGGGGCACAATGATAGTCAAGTTCAGCAAAAATCCTGTTTAACCTGATCTAATGGGAACTTTCAATTAAGGTTTCATTTTGTTTGTTTTGGAGAATCAGTGGAGGAAAGGAGGGAATATTATAATGTAGAACAGGATAAAATAGTTTTAACCTTTATTCTTTGTCCAGAGAAATTCTGGGCTTTCCTTAACTAGTAGCTTTTTGAAAAAAACTCTTTGACACTTCAGGTAGACCATGAATAATCTGACGCTGTATTCCAAAATGGACAATCTTAACTTTCCTAAATTTCACTTATCTAATAAGGAGAAAATCACATTCTTCACCTTTATCCTCCTAACAGGGAGCTGAAAATCACTCCAAGGCCTGACAGTTAACACCTACTATTTGGGAATAAAACTGCGGAAACATAGACATTCACAGCTATTACCCTTGAAAGCGAAAAGAGGTGAGAACACATTCGAGCCTCTTAGTGAAATTATCATAACACTCGGTAGTTCATTACAGCCTCTGTAACATTCCTCAGCGAGACTATTTAATTATAACTTAACCACTTTTTTAAAGGATTTAGGAAGTTCTCAGTTTACACACAAACACATACTAAAGACAGGCACACATACATACACTCCATGGAGCAAGTAAAAACAAATTTAGATTAAAGCACAAGAAACCAGGTAGAAGAGGGGCATGAGGAGATGGCCCTCCCCCGGGGTGGTGGTGGAGGCGATACTGCTGGTAGCTGCTACTGATACCATACTGATGATAATGAGGATGGTGCCCACCAATTTTTGATTTCCTACTGTGACTAGTCACAATGCTAGGAATTTTACTTACTGAGGGGCTCACAATGTTTGAACATGATGCTCATTAGGTTCTAAGATTCTTGTATCCAAGTCAAAGGGAGTAGGCAAAAGGTGAACATAATTTGGGAATTTTAAAACAGAACTTGGAATTTGTGGTAAGAAACAACAATCTGCCTAAATGTGGTTCGAATATCACAGACTCTCACCTTTCTTACTGAATTTTCATAGATATTTGCTGTTTGTCCTTGGGACCATTTCCAGAAGCTTTAATTAAAAAAAAATTAATGTTCACCAGTTTCACTGGGGAGTGTGGTCACTGGAGTTCCTCTTGCAGCCTTGCCGGAAGTCCATCTTTTCAGAGTACTTTTGAATACGTACATTTCACCGTGTTCTGAAATGTACAAACATTGAAGGTATCTCAGAAATGTACTTGAGTTTTATAAATGTCATGATTTATCCTAGACCCAGACAAATTCTAGTTGGGCTTCAGTTATCAATTTACATATCTGGCTCAATGTGTGATTCAGGTGATCTGTTCCAAAAGTACAGAAAAAACATTTGCTCTGCAATCGATGGAGGGCCAAACCTCCTACCACGAGTCTATCTCAGCACTGACCATGGAAAGGAACTCTCTCTCTTTGTTGGATTCAAATCCAGTAGCTCTCGGCTTATTTTAATTTGAGCTAGGGAAAGAACTGAGCTTCCACATTTCATTTTAATCAATAAACCCAGCTTTTTTTCTATGTTAAAAAAAACAACCCAAACAGAAGCAAAACAAAAAACCACCAAAACTGCTGTGTGGTACTGCCTTTCTATAACACTAGCTAGCCCCTTAACATACAGGCCTTAGAGACAGAACTCATTCATGTGTAAACAAGTTCATTTTCATATAAAGCTAGATATGCCATAAAGGTTAGTTTCATTTGTAAAATACTGATCCATGGAGAGAATAAAGCAAAATGAAAAACTCTGGGCAGATGCAATTTGACAAAGCATTATAACACTTACCCAATGCCTTGTTTTTTTCTGTCCTTCATGATAAGTGACACTGAGCATGAATGAAAAGCAGCTTGATGGAGATGTGATCACTTACGGTCACCTGTTCCCTAAATTTCATCTACAGATGATAAATATTGACTTATCCACAAAGGCTTCACCATGTCAGTGTTATTTCTCAGTTATGAGGGGACGTTGGAAAAATAACACAGAATGATTTCAGTTCTCAGGACTTATTAGAGAAGGCACTGATGTGAGATCAGCTCCTGCAGAACACAGATCTCACTGGGAAAAGAAAAGCAAAACCAGCAAAGATAAGGAAGAGTGTTTCTTCCAGGTCAGTCCCAGCAATGAGACAGCCAAGATGCGCTTGAGGAGATAGCAAGGATAATAAGGCAGGCTATCACTTTCTCTTTTATTGCATGCCGGAGCCCCCAAACCTGCTAAAGACATGACTCCAGGCAGCAGCAGCGATTGCTATTCGACAGTCACAGCGATGTTCCCTGGAGGTCTCGTGTGTTTTGAGGGGGTGGAGGATACAACTGATAGTACCAGACCAGGGAACTAAATCATCTGTCTTCCAGAAGCATAACTAGAGTTTGACTGATGCGGCTTTTCTGCACTTAACGCCTAACAGGTTCTGCCAGCTCATGGATCCTTGGAGAACATTGTGTTTTCAGAGCAGCTGGCTTGACTTTAAAGACTTCTGGATCGTAATATATAATATGCATAGGAGTCCTGAAATGGAAAAAAGGATTAAACCTGAAGTAAGATGAACAGGAAAAGAACTAACATTCCTCAGGCATCCACAATGTGGTAGGCACTGTGATATTATCCTATTTTGATTTTCATAAGCACCCCATTAAACAGGTATCATGACCTCCACTGCACAGATAAGGACATGAAGGCCCAGGGAAGTTGTAAGAATGATCTGTGATCAAATCTAGATCTGTGTATGTGTCAGATTTTAAAGCCTTGGCTCTCTCCACAGAAAGTAAATTCTGGAAATTTCTCAATAATTTAGCAATGTTAAAAACAAGCCAGACAGTCCTCTGGTGAACTTAAAGAAATCAATTTTTTTGAAGTTTGCACCCTTAACACCTTAACCACCAAATAATAATTTTGCTACCAGGATAGAACCTTGAGCACTTGATCTTACTTTTCCCTTTCCTTTGTCAGTGTACAGAGAATGCGTGTCATTTCATTTGATGTTGAACTTTTTTTTTTTAAGGAAAACCAAGTTATAAAACTTTTAAAATATTTTATTATATAAGACCTAAAATATTTCCTGTTCTTGAGCTCAAGACTACGACAACTTTTTCAGTTAGGTTTTCCTGATGATGTTTTAAAAAGGGGATCAGATATTATCCCTTGAAGGGAACCAAATGAGCTGAGGTTCAGGCAAGTTAAGAGGTTTTCTAAAAAATGAACAGGAATTACACACAATTTCTTCTTTGTTGAATATATTTTCTGATTTACTGGAAATAGTTCATACATGTACATGATGCAAAAACATTAAAAAATACAAAAGCCAATGTAGTGAAAAATAAGTCTCTCTCCCATCCCAGCCCCCAAGGCCCCCAAAGTAACTATCGCCACTAGCTTCTTGCTTACTTCTCTGAGTTACTATATGGCACATACTTACTTTTTTCTTATGCAAATCGCAACATACTATGCTTCTGTTCTGTAACTTGTTTCACTTAACAATATATGTTAGATAAATAATCCTGTATCCATAATGACAGAGTTGTCTCCTAGGTCTAAAGTTCAATTCTAGTCCACTAACTCTTTAACTGTAGCCTTCTATTTATGGTAGGAAGATCATAGATTTATCACAGCAAATGTAACAAGTGAGATGTTTTTAAATTTTCTTCTATTTTGACAATTCTTTTCACTGTCCTGATGAGGTCAACTTTCCCCTTTCCCTACCACCCCCAACCATTCCTGTCCCATCTTAGCCTTAAAGTGACGTACCTCATATTTGGATTAGCTAGTTCTTGGATTCTGGGAGATATTTTGGAATGGATAGCAGCATAAGATACTGGCCAGGAGGCATCCCGGGGAGGTAAGTAGTCTTGATGAAGAGGCCTGGCCTTAGCTAGAGCTACTATTCGAGGGCTAGGTTTGGCTAGCAAGGCAGCACAGGATATCTAGAGTGGAAACAAAAAGACACAAAATGCATCTCCAATTTCGTGCCTCCCTCTCTTTACAGCTATACCCCTAATGAGTCTCCATCATTTCTCTCCTGGATTGCTGCAACAGACTCTCCACACTGGCTTACTGCTTCCATTCTGGTCCCTCTGCAATCAGCCTTCACGTCACAGTTACTGAGGGAGAGAAAAAGCATTTTAACTCGTGTGTTCCATGAGCCAGATGGAATTCTAAGTGATTTGCCGCCATCATTCCTCTGCAATCATCGTAACAACTCTAGGAGGGAAGGACTTCTGAGGCCCAGGTCAGATCATGTCACTCTCAGGATTTAAAACCTTCTAGTAGCTTTCCATTTTGCTCAGAATAACATTTAGGCTCCTTACTGTGGCCTAGATGGCCCTCCATGATCTGGCTGCTGCCCCTCCTATGGCCTCCCCTTCCACCCCTCCCCGCCTCCATCACTGTGATTCCCACCACACAAGGCCCCCCTGGCCCAGCTCTTCCCATCTCAGGTCCTTTGCACTTGCTAGTTCTGCTTGAAATCCTCTTTCTTATATCTTGTCATGGTGGCCTCTTTGTTGTTCAAGTCTCTAGACGCAAAAATCACAACCTCAAGGAGTTCTTCCCAGACCACCCAAGAGAAATCACTGTTTCTAATTACCCTCTTCCACAGTACTTATTTAATCTTCTTCACAGCACTTACCAACACCTGACTTAGCTCATCCATTTCATTGCTGGTATGTTTATTGTCTGCTTCTCCCCATTAGAATACAAGCTGCTTAAGAGAAGTACTTGTTTCTGGACTAGGCTCTGGTGCACAATTGGTGCTAAATAAATATATCTTGACTGACTGACTGATTAACTCCTTTTGGTCTTACTTTGAAAACTATGTCTACGAGGAGGCCTTCCTATTATGTTGCTTTATTGGTAAAATACGAAGGATGGCGTGTAGCTACTATTCTCTCTCTTAAGTGCTCATTCAGAAGAATTAGGATGACAGCAAATGCCTCTCAGAAGCCCTGAAATGGTTCTGTGTTGCACTGGTACAGATTACTTTGGGTTCTAGGAGTGCGATTATCTGCGGTGGTATCACTTTTTTAAGACTTAAAAAAAAAATTCAAACAATCCTAGCAACTAAAGATGCCTATAGTTTCCATTTTACATAACAAACAAACCTGCAAGTCAAGTGACTTGTCCATGGATCACAAGGCAAGTCACTTTAGCAAACTCAAGACACTTTACCAAGAGTTTTTGATTCCCTAACAGGGAATTTCCTAACAGAATTCCCTATCAAATCCTCAGGTTCCTATAAAGAGGATGAAATTGGTCTGACCTCCTTTGGCAACATGAACATTAGATATTTATTGAAAACTCAACTGGGATTGGGGGCTAAGTGGCCACTACAATAAATGGAGGGGAGTGTCAGGGAGGAAGAGGGAGAGAAGCCACTGAATGTGCCAGGCTCTGAGCTGAACACCTGCCTCATCTGTTATCACAAGTCCTAAGTCCTAAAGCTGGAAACTTATCTTGACAGTCCCCTTGCTCACCCAGCTCCACCCAGCGTCAAGGTCATCCCAACTTTAGGACTTTGGCATGTGCTCTTCCTTTTACCAGAATATTCTCTTTGCGGATCTTCACTTAGCTGACTCCTTCTCATTATTCAGGTTTCAGCTTAAATATCCCTTCCTTAGAGAGGCTTTCCCTGACTACCATGTGGAAAGACACTTATTCCCCACCCTCAGCCACAGTTACTCACTTGTTTTATTCACAGCACTTATCACTACCTGACATTATCTTATTTGTTTACTTCTTTGTTTTTTGTCTCCTCCATCTTGTTCACTGGGCAGATGCCTGGCACACAGTAGGCCTTCAAATTCTTTTCAATAAATAAGGCTCAGGAAGGTTGTTAAAAATCACAGAGATAGGAGTGGTGAGGTGAGAATTTGAACCCAGATCTTACTGACTCCAAAGCCCATGTTCTCCGCCTCTACCCCCAGCCTCTCTCCCTATCTTGCAGCTAGGTCTTCTTTCTTGCCACAGACCACTCTTTTAAGGTTCTCTTTTCCAGTGACTTTGGTCTATGCCCTATAGAGGCAAAATACCACCCTAGGAACAATTGGAAAGTGAACCGAAGGATGCCAAGGCAGTGATGGCTTACAGGATGGATGGGCATTTCACTTCTTTCTCTTTCAAAGCACAGACCCTCTATCTTGATTCTTGGATGGGAAAGCTCTACAATCCTTGGAGTTGCAACAGCAGTCAGGGCAGACATCGAAATCTTGGTTTCAATCTAGGGGAGAAAACAAAAATAGTACCTTCAAGTATCAAACAATAAACACCATCTCAGTCAAGGTTACAAAGTAGTGTCTGACCTCTGGAGCAGATTTCTCAGCAAACCTAGAAGAAAGGAGGAAAATCCTGCAGTAACCTATGATCATAGTGGCAAGGATCAATTTCCATCCTTTTCAAACTAGGTTGAATGGATTCCAACCGAGCTTTTTGGGAACTTACTATTAAACTAAAGATGGGGAGGAAATGGTAATTACACATATTGACTATGAGATAAATGGCAACACTGACTTTGGAATGATAAACTCAGACAAGATGGAAGGCCAGCCCTACCACATAAGAACACTGTAAGGGGGAAAGTTCTACTTTGTTCTTAATTATTTTGCTCTTTGGAAATCAGGAATCATTATCACAAATCCTCATGCTTAAAATGAATGTAACTGGCTCTTTTCTTAAGTGGAACAAATAAGAAAAAGAAACCAAAGCCAAGAGGAAAAAAGGTCAAACCATATACCTCCATAGACAATGTTGTACTCGTCCCCCAAGACACTCCTCACTACCTTAACTGTGGAAGTGTGTTCAAATTACATGGTCTTCTGTTTAAAGCACTTGTATTCAAACTCAACACTTACAAGACTTTGAGAGGATAATATGGTCAATAATAGGAAATAAAACAGGGTTTTAACTGTGGGTGGAAAAAATTATAGATGATCTAAATAAAGAGAGATAAAACATTCATGGGTTAGAAAACTTACTATTACTAAGATGTTAATTCTCTAAGTTGCTTTACATATTCAAGACAATCCTAATCAAAATCACAACAGGCATTTTTGTAGAAACTGACACATTGATTCTAAAATTTATGTGAAAATGGAAAAGATCTAGAAGAACCAAAAATAAACTGAAAAAGGAGAACAAAATAGGAGGACTTATACTATTTTATTTCAAGACTTATAAATCTACAGTAATCATGACAGTAAAGTATTGACATGCGAATAGGTAAGTAAACAATTACAACAGAATTGGGAAGTCCACGAATAGACCCAAGGCCATTCAACAGGGAGAAGAAAGCCTTTCATCAAATGGTACTAGAAAAATTGGATTTTGGTATGGAAAAAAACAAACCTCAATCCCTACCTCACGGCTACCAAAAAACTAATTCAAGGTGGATAATATACATAAATATAAAATCAAAAATTATAAAGCTTCTATAGGAAAATCTACAATACCTTCACAACCTGGGGGAAGACAAAGATTTCTTAGCTGAGACGCCAAAAGCATTAACTATAAAAGAAAAAACTGACAAATTGAACATCTTTTTCTTAAGAAAAGATACAATTAGGAAAATTAATAGAGAGAACATATTTACAAATACATAACCCTGACAAAGGAAATGCGCCAGAATAAATAAATTTTACAAATCATTGATAAAAGGAAAATAACCCATTTTTTTAAATGGGTAAAAGTTTCATAAGACAAGCCAACTCTTCATTAACACAAAATGTGATTCTGTAGGTAGAAAATCCAAAAGAATGTTTCACAAAATCTACTAACTAAATGACAGAAGAAGACATACAAATGCCAACAGGCACATGACAAGTGCTCAACATGAACAGCCATCCTAGACATGTAAATTAAAACCACAGCGAGATGCCACTATACACTCACTAAAGTGGCTACATATTTTAGAAGCTGACAATACCAATGTTGTAAAGTCTGTACAGCATCTAGATCACTCATACACTGCTGGTGAGGTTAAAACTGCACACACATTTTGGAAAATACTTGAGCAGTTTCTCCTAAAACTAAATATACACATACCTTATGGCCAGCTGGGTCATAGGATAGAAGAGCTGATTCTAATCCTAGGTATTTATACAAGAGAAATAAAAATGTATGTCCACAAAAATGTCTGTACAGGAATATCACAGCAACTTTATTCAAAATAGCCCCAAACTGGAAACATCCCAAATGTCCACCAAAAGTGAATGAACAAACTGTGATATACTTACACAATGAAATAATACTTGTCAATAAAAAGGAAAAATCTATTAATACTCTTAATAACATGCATGAATCTCAAAAATACTGTGCCAAGCAATAGAAGCCAAGCAGTAAAGAGTATATACTGTATGATTTTATTTATATCAAGTCCAAGAACAGGCAAAATGAGTCTATGATGATAGGAATCTGAAAGTGGTTCCCTCTGAGGCAGGGGGTGGAGTGGGAATTGACTGGAAACAGTCATGAGGAAACTTTTTAGGATAATGTTTGCATCTTGATTGGGGTGGTTTTTGCATGGGTATATACATTTGTTAAAACCTTATTAAACTATACAACTTAAGATCTATGCATTTTAAATTTTATATATATTATAATTTAAATACATATTATTATTATATAAATTACAACCCCAAACTTTTAAGTTCCAAGCTAGGAAAAATATTTACATCATATATAACAGATGAAGAATTAATATCCTTAAGATGAAAAGAACTTCATGAATCAATAAAAAATGTATAGACCAGTAGAAAAATAAAGCCATGAATAGACAAATTTACAAAAGAATTACACATGGTAAATATATGTGGAGAGCTATTTGACTTTATTAATAATCAGAGAAATGAAAGTATTTTAATGAGATATCACTTTATTATACAGTTAATACTTTATAAAATATATAATTAATATATTATGTACAGTAAAAAAGGCAGCACAAATATGTAAATCAAAATCCCTTCTGTTGAAACACATTTTGGGATTTTATATGAATCACCTCCAAATGTTCATACTCGATCCATTAATTATACTGTGAGAATTTTTATTCTCAGAAAATAATCAGAGATTGAGAATGATTGGGGAGGGACATATTGGTAGAATGACCTCATAAATTAGGACAGCAAATGAGACAAAGCATCATAAAAATGCAGAATACAAGTGCGTAATTTTCAAAGGTATATGCCAGATAGAAAAGAAGAGTATTAAAAGTCAAAATGTATCAAGAGTCAAAGATTTAAAATACCTAACCAAGTTGATTAGTCTGAGTAGCAGCTGTGGACATCTTTAAGTAAAGAGAGGACGATGGTTATGGACTAAGTGAGCTAAGAAACAACCCCTTTCTTTCTAAGTTTCGTAGTCCTAATAAAGCTACCACAAAAAAAAAAAAAAATTTGGAATGACATTCATAGTAAAAGGACTTCCCCAGTGTATCCACCCAAAGTCTCTGGTGGCAAGTATCCTCAGACAGCTGTGACAGTACCTGGACTTCTTTTGTGGGTGTGTGTTATCTTTAAACTTTAAGATTTAGAATTAACTGTAAAAAAGCTGAGAGAATCACAATCATAGAATTAATACTTTGTCTTAAGAATAAATATGTGCAAGAACTGATGAAATTGAACATGGACTATAGACCAAATATAGTATTATATCAATGTTAAATTTCATGATCTTGGTAACAGTATGTTACATAAGATAGTGTCCTGTTCTTGGGAAATATACACTGAAGTGTTGAGGGAAATGGAGTACATTATGTCTGTAACTCTCAAAAAATGATTCAGGGAAAAATTTAAATACACACACACACACACACACACCACAGAGGAGAGAGAATGATAAAGTCAATGGACCAAAATGTTCATTTTTGCAGATTTTCAGTAAATCTGAGATTATTATTAAAACAGAAAGTGAGGTATCACCTCACACCAGTCAGAATGGCCATCATTAAAAAGTCCACAAACAATAAATGCTGGAGAAGGTATGGGGAAAGGAAACCCTCCTACACTGTTGATGGGAATGTAGTTTGTAGGAAAACAGTATGGAGATTCCTCAAAAAACTAAAAATAGACTTAATCTGTGATCCAGCAATCCCATTCCTGGGCATATATCCAGAGAAAACTATAATTTGAAAAAATACATACACCTCAGTGTTAATAGGAGCACTATATACAACAGCCAAGACATGGAAACAAGCTAAATGTCCATTGACAGATGACTGGATAAAGAAGTTGTGGTATATTTATACAATGGAATACTACTAAGCCATAAAAAGAATAAAATAATGCCATTTGCAGTAACATGGATGGACCTAGCGATCATCATACTAAGTGAAATAAGCCAGAAAGAGAAAGAAAAATACCATATGATATCACTCATATATGGAATCTAAAAAAAAAAACCAGATAAATGAACTTATTTACAAAACAGAACAGACTCACAGACATAGAAAACAAACTTATGGTTACCAGAGGGGTAAGAGGGTGATAAGGAATAAATTGGGAGTTCAAGATTTGCAGATACTAACTACTATATATAAAATAGATAAACAACAAGTTTCTTCTGTATAGCACAGGGAACTATATTCAATATCTTGTAGTAACTTACAATGAAAAAGGATATGAAAACAAATATCTGTATGTATATGTATAACTGAAACATTATGCTATACACCAGAAATTGACACATTGTAAACTGACTCTATTTCAATAAAATAAAGATGAAAAACTAAAACAAAAAGTAAGTATATACTATTTAAATAAAAAGTAGGTACATGTTTTAAGAGAGTTTGACCCATCAGTGATACCTTTACAACTGCAATCTGAATGTATAATTAAGTAACTGATTTAGAATCATGACATTAAGTTGATGTCATTCTTACAATATCAAAACCTTCAGGTTCACTATATCTGTTTACTATATTCAATTTTTACATAGTCATTTAATATTTGAGAAGGTTTTATTAATGGAGATGGCTGAAGTAAGAAGCTCAAAAAAGAAACCAAATTTAATATATTTATAAATACAGTTTAAAGTATTTGGAAGTATATAAGTTTGGAAACCAAATCAAACATTATTCCAGACTCTTAAAAGTCACTGTCAAAAGCTGCTAGAATTGTCATTAGAATAACCTTCCAAACTACACTTAAAAGCCTAAGAAAGAAATAGATTTTTTAATTTGAAATTTAAAAAGATGACTATTAATTATTTAAATCAAGAATATACCTCTGAACAGCCTTTTCTGCCTACAAAAACCATGCGCAAGGATACCAAAAGGCTCACATCATTGGGTGTGGCAGTTTTCTTTTCTTAAGTGCCTATAAATTCTTTGCCACTTCTCTCATTGAGAGGTGGGGTTTGTGCCTCTGCCCCCTTGAATTTGGCCAGACTTGTACCTGCATCAATCCACAGAGGATGACTCCAGTGACATAATGTGACTTCCAAGGCCAAATCATAAAAAAAAACAAACATGTAGCTTCCACCTGGTTCTTTTGGAATGCTTATCCTTGGGGCACTCCATTTTAGGGTACTCTTTCTCAGAACACAGCTGCCATGCTGAGGGAGGGCCAAGCCACACAGAGAGGCCATACAAAGGTGCCCCCGCATATATTCCTAACTGAGTCTAGCCTTCAAGTCAGCCCCACGTAGGCACCATCAATAGGTGTTGTTATGGACTGAATGCCTATGTCTTCCCCACACCCCCGCCAAATTCATAGTCCTAACCCCTCAATGCAACGGTACTAGGAGGTGGGGCCTCTGAGAGGCAGGTAATTTGCTTTATATGAGGACACAAGGATAGAACCTCCATAATGAGATTAGTATGCTTATAAGACAAGGAAGAGAGAGCAGAACTCTGTGCACAAAGCATAGGTCATGTGACACACAGCAAGAGGGTGGCTGTCTACAACCAGGAAGAGGGCTCTCACCAAGAAAAGAATCTACTGGCACCTTGATCTTGGGTTTCTCAGCCCCCAGAACTGTGAGAAATAAATGTTTGTTGTTAAAGCCGCCCAGTCTAGGGTGCTACAGCGGCCCAAGCTGAGGCAGGTGTGAAGGAGACTTCCGCTAGTTCTGGCCCCTTACCAGTTCACACACCCAAGCCATTAGAAGTACCCCAGCTGAGGCCCCAGACATTCCTGGAGCAGACACAAGCCATACCTGTTTGCCCTATCAGAACTTCTGAGTCATAAAAGCCTTGAGCATGATACAATGGCTGCTGTTGTACATCACTAAGTCTGGGGGCAGTTCGGCATAAAGTTAACCAAATCAGAACTTAAAGGATGAGTTCTCTGTTCAGGCATATCTCGCTTTATTTGCACTTTTCTTTATTGCACTTTGCAGATACTGCGTTTTTTTTACAAACTGAAGGTTTGTGGCAACTCTGCATCAAGTAAGTCTATCAGCACCATTTTCCCAACAGCATTTGCTCACCTTGTGCCTCTGTGTCACATCTGGGTAATTCTCACAATATTTCAAACTTTTCCTTTATTATTATATTATGCTGATCTGTGGTCAGTGATCTTTGATGCTACTATTGCAAAAAGATTACAACTCACTGAAGGCTCAGTTGATGGTTAGTAATTTTTGCAGTAAAATATTTTTTAATTTTTATTTTATTTTGGGGGGAATGTTTTAATATGTAATATTCATTAATATAATCATATTTGCACTGATAAAGTCATAAAATATTAAATGTATATTTGATGAAGGAAGTGGCCTACAAAAGCAAGTGAGTAGGCAGACATAGAAAACTGATGGTTACCGGAGGGGAAAGGGGGTGGGGAGAGCCAAACTGGGAGTTCAAGATCTGCAAATACCAACCACTACACATAAAATAGATAAACAGTAAGTTTATACTGTTTAGCACAGGGAACCATACTCAACATCCTGCAGCAACCTATTATGAAAAAGAATATGAAAATAAATGTATGCATGATATGCACGACTGAAACACTATGCTGCACACCAGAAACCAACACAACATTGCAAACTGACTGTACTTCAACAAAAATATACGGAAAAAAAAACCCAAAACCAAGTGAGTAGGGCCCATAAAAGTCACCCATGAAAGTCACAGTGTGGTCTTGGGGACAGGGACCCCAGCAAGTCTCTAAGGGATTTGGGAAGAACCTAGAAAATTGATCAAAATGTAGACTCCTGGGCCCAGATTCCTGGCAGTCAGATGCAGCTTGTGGTGAGCCCAGGAATCTGCGTTAAGTATTTTTTAAATTAAGGTATGTACATTGTTTTTTCAGACAAACTGCTATTGCACACTTAAAAGACTACAGTAGTATAAACATAACTTTTGTATGTTATGTTTATAATATATAACCAAAAAATTCGTGTAACTTGCTTTATTGTAATTTTTGCTTTCTTGGGGTGGTCTAGGACCAAACCCACAATATCTCTAAGGTATACCTGTATTGGTTCTAGACTGTCTAGAATTTGTTTTCTCAGTTAATTAGATTTAAAGGTATTAATGATCTTATTGCCAGTGGTTTAAAAAAAAGTTAAAAAGACCTGGTAGTCCATGGCATGCACTGGCAAAACAGAAAGCAAGATTTGGGTGGCCAGACAGCTGCTAACAGAGATCATTTTAGTGAAATAAAGAAGTATAGTGGGATTGGCTCACTGCTTCTAATGCACCGGACAACTTGAGGAAAGAAATGATCAGCTCAGGCCTTTAAATTTTCACCTTAAAGTACAGTTAAGGGACCAGAAAGTTTGTGTGACTTACCCAGAAGAAACTCTTATCTTCTGTGGTCAAAGGACTGAAAATTCTGAAAACCAAACTCAAAATCTAATTTTGTGAGTAGCAAATTATAGTGCAAATTGAATTCCCAAACTTACATAGTCTCCTATATTAAACTTAGAGCAATGAATGGGAAGGAATGGGACCATGAAAATCGGACCGGGAACATACAGGCAATGAAGCTGGGTACTTTAAACTCCTGCTTACTGCCGAGCCTTCCTTACCGATAAAATCAGCCCTTCCTCCCCTTCCTGAGGAGGCTAGACACCCCTTGCCTAAAGAACCTATAACGGCTTCCCCTGAAGTAAATACCTTCCAGGGAACTGCTGACCTACCCTACTCTCTCTCATTGCTTCTAGTTCTATGACCAGACCCAAGTCCCAGCTGCCATAACAGTTTTCCAAAGACATCTCCATCAGCTCCCACGATTGCCTAAGGCTAAATCTATATTACTCATACTGGCTCTGCTTCTGTCATCAAATCCTGACAGATACCTTAGGCACAGGGGAGAGAGTTTAAAAAAACTTCATTTGATGAGAGGGGAAAATAAAAACAAAGAAAAGGAAAATACACACCTAGGAGTAAGAGGGGAGCACGTTACAATTACATACTCATTACATGTTACAAAGTCTATCAGGAATTTTTTCTTCCACAGGGGCCCACTTACCTTTTTCGGAGGAACATAGTCTGGATTTGTGCCTTTGGCTATTGAGAGTCGTAATATCCGGGGAGAAGGGTCAGAGATTTGAAGAGAATTTATTGTTGAGTAATCACTGAAGGGTCTATATGCAAATGGAACATGAAATATTATAATCATTGGAGGAACAATAACTACTTTCTTCATTGTTATAATCAACCTCCAATCAATTATACAAATTGTTTCTATCTTAGGAACATCTTTTCCCATAATCATGAGTGCTCTTTCTACCTACCAGACTGGTGTTTCTCAAAGTTGTTTCACTATGACCCAAGGTGAGAAGCACATTTTATATTGTGATACAGTGTATGTAAGTCTGCATGTATCTGAAACAAAATGATCATGGAACAATGCTTTCCCTAGGCAATGCACTCTGATTTTTAAAATTTCATTTGATAAAAACAAAACAAAACAAACAAAACGGAATTGATTTCATGATCCACTGATGGATTGAGACTTGCAGTTTAAAAAACATTTTACTTCCTACTCAAACCTCATATCAAAACCCTGATACAAAAATTCTAGTCACTACCAAGGACCCTTCTGTGATGGCCAGTATCCTATGCAGTGCAGTTTGAAATAGTGCTGGTCATAACTCCCAGCAACTTGGTTGATTTTCCCACATAGTCCTTTCCCGGAACAGAAACCTATCAACCAACAAACCTACAAACAAACCTAATATGGAAAAAAGTTTTTCTCGAATGAATCTGACTACCCTCTAGGGGTAGTCTGTTAGTTTTTTAAATTGATTTATAGTTGACGTACCATAGGATTTACCCTTTAAAAGTGCAATTCAGTGGTTTCTA
Organism: Vicugna pacos; assembly: GCF_048564905.1. Taxonomy (NCBI): domain Eukaryota; kingdom Metazoa; phylum Chordata; class Mammalia; order Artiodactyla; family Camelidae; genus Vicugna; species Vicugna pacos. Next base: position 82,847,169 of record NC_132988.1, read on the forward strand.
GAATACACTCAAAATTGTGCAACTATTACCGCTATCTAAATTCAGAACGTTTTCAACAGCCTGAAGAGATATCCCATACCTATTACCTGTCCCTCTCCATTATTGCATCCCCCACCCCTAGGAAGTACTAATTGACTTTCTGTCTCTACAGATTTGCCTATTCTGGAAATTTCAAATAAACAGAATCATCCAAATATGTAGCCTTTTGTGCCTGGCTTCCTCCACACAGCATATTTTCAAGATTCATGTATCAGTATGTCATTCCTTTTATGGCTGAATTCCATTATTTAAATTTGCCACAGTTTGTTTATCCACGCATCCACTGATGAACATTTGAGTTGTTTCTACTTTTTGGCTATTATGTAATGTTACTGTCAATATCTGTGTACAAGTTTTTGTGTGAATGTATGTTTTGAATTCAATTGGGTACATGCCTGGGAGTGGAACTGCTGACCATATGATGACTCTATGTTTAAAATTTGAGAAACTGGAAAACTATTTTCCACACTAGCTGCACCATTTTACATTCCCAACAGAAATGTATGAGGGTTTCAATTTCTCCACATCCTCTCCAACACAAGTTACTTTTTGTTTATTAATTATTATTATTACTGCCATTCTAGAGGTAAGTAGTAGAGCTTATGGTTTTAATGTGCAATTCCAAGATGACTAATGATAGTTAGCATCTTTTCATGTGCTTCTTCTTGTGTATGAATTTGACTTGGTAGTCTGGTATGATTTGAATTGGTGCTGTGTATAAGTAGAATCATACAGTGTTTTTGTGTGACTGGCTTATTTCATTTAGCATAATGTACTCAAGGTTCATCCATGTTGTACCATGTGTCAGGATTTTCCTTTTTAAAGGCTGAGTAATACTCCATTCCATGTATTGTTTCATTCTTTTTGATGTTACTGCAAATGGGATTGTTTCTAAATTTCTTTTTTTTTTGAAATATAGTCAGTTTACAATGTTGTATCAATTTCTGGTATGCCACAAATGTTTCAGTCTTACACATACATACATATATTCATTTTCATATTCTTTTTCATTATAGGTTACTATAAGATATTGAATATAGTTACCTGTGCTATACAGAAGAAACTTGTTGTCTAACTATTTTATATACAGTAGTTCGTATCTGCAAATCTCAAACTCCAATTTACCCCTTCCCACCCTCTTTCCCCCCGGTAACCATAAGTTTGTTTTCTATGTCTGTGCGTCTGTTTCTGTTTTGTAAATAAGTTTGTGTCCTTTTATTTTTTTTAAGATTCCGCATACGAATGATATCACATGGTATTCTTCTTTCTCTTTCTGGCTTTCTTCACTTAGAACGACAATCTCCAGTTCCATCCATGTTGCTGCAAATGGCATTATTTTATTCTTTTTATGGCTGAGTAGTATTCCATTGTATAAATATATCACAACTTCTTTATCCAGTCATGTTTCTTAATTTAATTTTCAGATTGTTTTTAGTGGATAGATACACAATTGATTTCTGTATATTGATCTTAGAGTCTGTGCCTTCCTGAACTCATTTATTAGCTCTAATAGTTTAAATGTTAATTCCCTGAGATTTTCTATATATAAGATCCTGTCATCTATGAGTAGAGATAGTTTTACTTTTTCCTTTCCAACCTCAATACCTTTTATTTCTTTTATTGCCTAATTGTCCTGACTCAAATCTCCAGTAGGATGTTGAATGGAAGTGGTGAGAACTGATGTTCTTGTCTTATTGCTGATCTTGGGGTGAAAGCATTCAGTCTTTTACCATCAATTATGATGTTAGCTGTGGGGTTTTTGTAGATGTCCCTTATCAAGTTGAGTAAGTTCACTTCTATATATAGTTTGTTGAGTATGGTGTGTGTTAAATTTTGTCAAATGCTTTTTCTGAGTCTATTCAGATAATCACATGGTTTTGGTTTTTTTAGTCTATTGATTTGGTGTATTACCTTGACTTTAGTATGTTGAACCAATCCAATACAGAATACAATATTTCTGTATTCCTGGGAGAAATCCAACTTGGTCATGGTGTATAATTATTTTTATATGTGGTTGGACTTGCTTTGCTAGTATTTTGGTGCGATTGTTGCCTAGGTATTTGAACTTGAAATGTAGCATTTTCATATGAATTGTTACATATATATTCATAAGAGATACTGTCATTTTCTTCTCTTGTATGACCTTTTCTGGTTTTGGTATCAGGTAATATGGACCTCATGGAGTGAGTTGAGAAGTGACCTATTTTTTTAAAGAGTCTGAAGGATTGGTGTTAGTTCTTCTCTAAACATATCATTGAACTCATCAATGAAGACATCTGGTCTTGAGCCATTCATAGGAAGTTTTTGTAAATTATTAATTAAATCTCTTGTTATAGGTCTGCTGAGATTTTCTATTATTTTGTCAGTTTCAGTAGTTTGTCTTTCTAGGGATTTGTCCATTCCACTTATGTAATCTAATCTGTTGCCCTTACAACAGCTCATAGTAATCCCATATAATCCTTTTTTATTTCTATAAAGTAAATAGCAATAACCCTTCTTTTGCAAATGAATCCTTAGAAAGGTCCCTTCTTTCTTTCATGATTTTAGTAATTTGAGTCTTCCGTCTTTTTGTCTTCATAAGTCTAGCTGAAGACTTGTTTTGTTGATTTTTTTTCAAAGAGCCAACTTCTGGCTTTGTTGATTTTCTCTGTTTTTCTAGTTTCTATTTAATTTATTTTCACTCTAATCTTTATTATTTCCTTCTTTCTGCTTGTTTTGAATTAGTTTGCTTTTCCACTTGTAATCTCTTAAAATGGAAGATTAGGTTATGATTTGTGATCTTTTTTACTTTTTAATGTAGGCATTTACAGTTAAAATTTCCCACTAATCACTACTTCAGCTGCATCTCATAAGTTTTGGTATGTTGTGTTTTCATTTAATAAAATATCAAAGTGGTTTCTTCTTTGACTCATTGTTTAGGAGTGTATTTAATTTCACATATTTAAAATTTTTCTTCTGCTATTGGTTTCTAATTTCATTTCACTGTGATCAGAGAACTAGTTTTGTATGTATTCAATTCTTTTAAATTTATTGACACTTGGCTTTATGATCTAATATATTACTATCCTAGAGAACACTTGAGTTGAGAAGAACGAGTGTTCTGATTATTGTTGGGTGTACTGTTCTATAAGGGTCAGTTAGGTATTGTTGGTTTAGTGTTGTTCCAGCCTTCTATTTCCTTGTTGATCTGTGTGTTGTTCTTCTTATTATTTAAAGTAGAATACTGAAAAATTCAACTAGTATTGAATTATCTCTTTCTCTCTTCAGTTCTACCAGGTTTTGTTTCATCTGCTCTGGGGTCCTGTTGTTAGATGTATACAATGTTTGTCTTAAAGTCTATATTGTCTGATATAAGTATAGCCACTCACTGTGGCTGGTTTTCATCGTATATCTTTTTCTATCCTTTTACTTTCAGACTTCAGCCTACTTGTTTCTTTGAATCTAAAGGATGTGTCTCATAGAGAGCATATTATTGAGTACATGTTTTTTTTAATCCATTCTGTGAATCCCTGCCTTTTGATTAGAGTGTTCAATTCATTTGCCAATCCCTGCCTTTTGATTAGAGTGTTCAATTCATTTGCATTTAATATATTACTCACAACATAGAATTTCTGCCTGTAATTTTCTATGTTTTTCATATGTTACATCTTTTTTGTTCCTCTACTCAACCATTCCTCTCTTCTTCCATGTTAGATTTTTTTCTAGTGTACCATTTTAATTCCCTTGTTATTTCTTTTCTTATATTTTAAAAACTATTTTCTTAGTTGTTGCCCTGTATGTCTTAACTTACAACATTCTAATTCAAGTTAATATCACTCCATTTCCTCCCTGTTTTTTTAAATACATTATATGCCCAACAACACAGATTTATAATTATTGTTTTATGCAGTTGTCTTTTAAATCAGGTAGAAGAATAAAAGAGCTATAAACAGAAAAACACAATTATCCTGTCTTTCATATTTACCTGTGTAATTAACTCTACTGATGCCCTTTATTTCTTCATGTAGAGTTGAGCTATTGTCTAGTGTCTTTTCACTTTAGCCCAAAGGAATCCCTTTAGTATTTACTGTAAAACAAGCCTGCTGGTGATGAATTTTCTTAGTTTTTGTTTATCTGGAAATGTCTTAATTTCTTTATTTTTGAAGTATGGTTTTGTTAGATAGAATATTCTCAGCCAATAGTATTTTTCTTTCAGTGCTTTAACTGTGTCATGCCTCTGCCTTCTGGCCTCCATGGTTTCTGACAAGAAGTCATCTGTTAATCTTACTGCAGATCCTTTGTATATGGTGAGTTACTTCTCTTGCTTTCAAGATTTTCTTTGTCTCTGGTTGTGGACAATTTGATTTTGTTGTGTCAGGTTGTGGATCTTTTTGAGTTTATCATACTTGGAGTTTGTTAAGTTTCTTGGATATGTAGCTTAATGTTTTTCATCTAACCTAGGAAACTTTGGGCCATTATTTCTTCAAACATTCCTTCTGCTTCTCTATCTCTTGACTCTCTTTATGAAATTCCCATTATGGATATATTGATACTCTTGATGGTATCCCATAGGGCTATGAGGATTTGTTTATTTTATTTCATTCTTTTTTCTTTCTGTTTCTCAGACTTTATCATCTCAACTGACCTATCCTTAAGTGTGCTAATGCTTTCTTCTGACTACTCAAATCTGCTGTTGAGTCCTCCTGGTGAATCAGCTAAAATATATGTCACAAAGTCCAAGTTCATGTAATATACTTAATGGAGAGCACTGTCTTCACTAAGACCTGCATTTTCCCCTCACAAAATTCTAATGAGCTTGGTTATCTATTTCCAGCACACAGAAGATCAGAAAAGAGACTGCTTAGAGACTATTCCCCCAATAAAAAGACAAATGACAGGAAAACTATGATATGTGAATATCGTAATTTAAAGAGGCCAGGCCACTTAACCTAAGAAATGTGCTTCATAATTAAACATTTTCTGAGAGGTTTTCTAAATTAAAGTATTATGTGATAGCTCATGTTCATCATAAAGATCTCAAGCTAATGAAAAAGGTTACATGTATGTTCAGTATCAGAAGAATCTTCTTAGGAAAGCAGGGAAATGAACTTTCAAACATACAAAAAGTTTTAGCATTCAAGGGGGTTTCACGTATATGAAAAATCACACTTAGCTGTTTCAAAAAGTGGTGACAGTTAAATAAAGTATTATTTTAGTTTATAGATCTAGATCTATAACTACCAAATTTACATGCATATTTTAACTAAATTAGCAGATTTTGTTGAATGATAAATAAGCAAATGAAAAAATTCTGTGGAGGAATTGGGCCTCTTTTGCTGGATTCTATGATGGAAAAACACTCAAGCTGTCCAGTTCAACCTTTCTCTGAATACTGGAATCTTTTCTAAAATTCATGTAAAGTCATCATTCCAGTTTGTGCTTGAGTATTTTTACGGATTTGGTGGAGACTGCAGTTGACTTTTCCAGATAAACATTTTCAGTACTGAATAGCTATCAGAAAGATTTTTCTACACTTAGCTGACGTCAGCTGCTCTATAAATTCCTTGTTGTACTTCTAGTTCTAGGATCAAGATTCAGTAATTTTACTCTCACTTCTCCTTCTTTCAGATGCTAAGCCTTTAAACATTTGGTCACAGCTATCACTGCTTCCTTGGTGTCTTCTCTAAGCTAAACACATTCTTTCTCTTAACTATTTTTCATATAACATAGTTTCCAGAAGACTCAACAACTCATTCATCACCTTCTGAATAGTGTCAAATTTATCAACAGTTTCTTAGGGTACAACACCTGTAAGTGGACACATACACCTAATGTGTTCTGATTAATGTAGAGTACAGTGGTACTGTCACATTCCTGTAATTGTATACTGTACATATTCCAATAATGCAACCTAACATTTTTCCAACAAATTCATCACAATCTTAGCTCCCATGTGAAAGGTATCACTTAAGCTGTTTTTTAAAAACAAGGAGAAATTCAACATTTAAAGCAAAAGGAAGAGCATTTGCAAAGTCACAGAGGCATAAAATAACATCAAGTTCTGTGAACTGCAAAAACCTGTAATGCTTCATTTGCATATTTTTAATTGGCTGATAATGGTAAGTTTAGTGTGAATTTTAGCTTCACTACAATTTGAGTCAAATGTAATTATTGATGATGATCTTCTGATTACCTATAATTACTGCAAATACTTGATTTTTCCCCTTGATCCTTTGAAAAACAAGTGGACTTCTATTTTATGAAAATGCATACACTAAAATAATAACAATATTGTGACATTTCACCAAATTACAGGAGAATTTATGGAGATTCTCAAGGTACTGTACCTATTTATTAGATACTCTTTCTTGAATCTGTTGGGCTGTGACAGCTTCTGGATCCTTTTGGAAGGTGGGCAAAACAGTGTAGGAGAAGGGATCTCCCAGATTACAGACTCTCTACCGCAGCTATAGTAATATTGAGCCCTGCAAGTTGTAGAAGAAGAAAGAAATGAGTGAAACAAGTACGAATTCAAATTATCATAGAAATTTCCAACATTGACACCCCTCCTCACAGGTCTAAGGAAGCAGGTACGACAGTTGATTCCTGCTGCTGAGCTATTTTCTACATAGGGAGAAATTAGAAATGGTTATAACTATCAAGTTTTCAGCTGGCTTCTAATATCCTATTTCAAAACATAAAATTTCTTGTAACAAATAAAGTTCATTTTCTATATAGACCAGGTAAATAGTTGTGATATGTGCTATGAAGGCACTGACTATGCACCAGAGGTGGAGGCTTTCAGAGTAGGTTTGTGAGGGGGTGGAAAGTTATGTGGAGGACAGCAGTCAGGGAAGGTCTCTCTAAAACTGACACCTATGCTGAGACTTAAAGGACCAAAAAGATTTCATCACTGTAGGCATTGTAGACAGAGGGAGAATTTTATGCATAAGGTCTTGAGATGGGAAAGGTCTTGGTGTGTTTGAGAAATAAGCATTCTTTAAATAAACATACCATAAATACAGTTTTATATTTAAGTTATTCCACTTAGTATTACAGCACAAGCATTTCCAAAGGTAATGAAATATAATATTCTTTTAAGAAATAAATTACTTTGGTGAATTTAAACACTTGGTAGAGACTTCCACTTCCAGACAAAATGGAAACATTAGGAACTAGGTTTTCCCATAGACTAAATTAAGTTTCAGTACCATCTGTTTTTCAACTTAGAAGAAATCTTCAAAAATGGGCAAAAGATTTGAATAGACATTTCCCCAAAGAAGCTATACAAGTGGCCAATAAGTACATGAAAAGATGCTCAACATCAAAAGTCATTAAGAAAGTGCAAATGAAAAATACAATGAGTACTACTTCACCGGCACTAGGATGACTATCAAAAAGAGAGGCAATAACAAGTGTTGGCAAAGATGTGGCAAAGATATTGGAACCCTACACACTGCTGGTGGGATTGTAAAACGGCACAGTCACTTTAGAAAACAGTCTGGCAGTTCCCAAAAAAGTTAAACATACGATTACCATATGAACCATAATTCCATTCTTGCTATATACCCAAAAGAAATGAAAACATACCTCTACACAAAAACCTGTACACAACTGTTCATAGCAGCATTATCAGTTACCAAAAAAGCAGAAATAATCCAAATGTCCAGTAACTGATGAATGGATAAATCAAAAGTGACAAATCTATACAGTAGAAATAAATCCAGCCATAAAAAGGAATGAAGTACTAATATGTCATACCACATACATAAACTTTGAAAAAACATTTTGCCAAGTAAAAGAAGCCAATTGCAAAGGACAACATATTGTATAATTCCACTGACATGAAATGTCCAGAATAGGCAAATTTCTAGAGGCAGGAAGTAGATTAATGGCTGCTTAGTGCTTGGGAAAGAAGTTAAAAGGAAGTAGGGATTGACTGCTAATGGATTCAGTGTTTCTTTTAGGGAAGACCAAAAATTTTGGTGATGGTTACACACCCTGTGAATATGCTACAAAACACTTTATTGTAGACTTTAAATGAGTGAATTGTATGGTATATCTCAGTAAAGCTTTTTTTTTAAAGAAAGCCTGAAAGAATCAAAGCACTAATAAATAATGGAATGATGACAAAGTTACAAAGCTCAAGAATATTACAGGAGTAGAAAAATATGCAGGAGCCAGCAAAGTAAAATTTATAGTGTCTGGTACCTAATAAAAAATTATCAGGTATACAAAGAAGCAGTAAATTATGACTTATCATGAGAAAAATCAATCCCTAGAAACAGACTCAGAAATGGCATATTACAGAATTAGTAGGCAAGGACATTAAAAGATGGAGCACACTAAATAGAGATAAGATATAAAAATATCCAAATTGAACTTCTAGAGATAAAAACTATGTTGTATGAAAAAAAAAACCAAACCCTGAATAGGATTAACAGTAAGTACATTGTACACTAGAGAGAAAAAGGTTTGTGAAAACATGGAGGGAAATAAAACAGAAAGAGAAAGAAAGAGAACAGATTCAATGAACTGTAGGACAACTTCAAGCAGCCTAATAAGTGTGTAATTGGAGCCCACAAAGAAGTAATAAATACCAATTCTATACATTTTCCAATTGATCCTATGAGGACAGCATTACCATAAACAAACAATGACATCACAAGAAACAAAGACATTACAAGACAACTACAGACCAATATCCCTCATGAACATAGATACAAAAATTTTTAAATGTTATTGGAACACAGGCACACTCAGTTTACAAAAGTCTATGGCTGCTTTCCCAGCATTGCGTAGTTGGAATAGAGACTTTGTGGCCAACTTTATACCTGGCCCCTTCCAGGAAAAATTTGCAGACTTCTGACTAAAGTTGTATGCTGAAAGAGGTAGAGACATGGCCACCTCAATTATCTTGGAAACCAAACTTCAGATAAATAATAGTATCCTTAATTTTTTCCTTACTTTAATGTCCTTCATTGCCTGTACCCTTCCCCCATCCTCCTTCTACACTCTTTCCTCAAAGAGCCAACCAGCAGAAAGCCCAGTCATTCAACAAATATGCACTAAAAACAAATTGGCAATGGGCATCAAAAGCCTTAACAACATTTTTCCCTTCAGATGCCCTAATTAACTCATGGTAATTAAGCCAAGGGTGGTAAACAAAATGCGTAGTTTCATGTACAGATAAGTTCATCCACAACAGTGGTATATGGTACATATCCTTGCATAATACCCTAATTGTATTTAAAAAATCAAAATCCTGATAAACCAAAACACTGTAAGATGTAATGTAAGTGTGCAAGAGCTAAACAACAGATGTTGCTCTGGGAAAGTTTTCCTGTGGCATCAGACTGGAAACAGATATAGAATCCCTAATCCTCAATAAATTCTGTGTTCATGATAACACACAACCTAGTAACACATAAACACTGACCTGTTAGGTACATATCGGTAGGAGACTTCCTTAGGCTGGGCAAGGTTCTCCAGTCTTTTGGTCAGTTGAGCTGTCAAAGCACTTCGGGAAACAGGGCGAATAGGATCTTGATTTCCCCAAAACAGTTTTCTGTTGAAAACCAGAAAAACAAAATGGTAAGAAATTCACTGCTGGTGGACATCTTAGAAATAGCTCTTGACGATTTTTCTACTGATTTTACCTCATTTCAAGAACTATCTCTATTACAGAGTTTTACAATTATCACGCATCAGAAGTAGACATACTACTTCTGGAAATTAAAATAAGAATAAAATAAGACTTTTATCGACTGTCTTAAAAGGTGGTAACCAAAAATGAACCTATTAATAAAATCATTCCTTTAATTTTCCTACTGGTTTCAAAGAGGGATGGGGTGGAAGGGAGTGTTCCAAGATTATTGACAGTTTTGGCAATATTCATAAGACATCTCATCGATGTATACCTCTCATCAATGTATATGTGTATGAATCCATCAATGAAAAAAAGAATTTAAAGCATATTACATTTTTAATGTTTAAAACCAAGACTTTTAAAAATTCTTTTTAGATTATAGTTGTGAGATACGACATTAATATACAAAAGTATACTGATTTCTTATATACTAGCATTGACATTTGGAATTTGAAATTAAAAATATAACACTATTAACATTAGCACCACAAAATACACAGATATAAATCTAACAACATATGGACAAGATGTATACAAAGAGAACAATAAAATTCCAATGAAAGAAATAAAAGAACTAAATAAATGGAGAGATATTGCATGTTCATGGATAGGAAAACTCAATAATGTCAAGATGTCAGTTCATCCCAACTTGACCTATAGATCTGATGCAATCCCAATCAAAATCCTAACAAGTTACTTTGGAATATTAAAAAACTAACTCTAAGGTTTATATGGGCAGGCAAAACACCTAGAACAGCCAACACAATACTGAAGGAAGGGAAGAAAATTAGAGGACTGACACTACCAGATTTCAAGACTTAGGATAAAGCTACAGTAGTCAAGACAATGTGGTGTTGGTGAAATAACAGACAAATAGATCAAAGGGAAAGAATATAGATCCTAGAAATAGACCCACACAAACATGGTTAATTGATCTTTGACAAAGGAGTGAAGGCAATCTAATAGAGAATGAAGAGCCTTTTCAACAAATGGTGCAGGAAAAACTGGACATTCACATGCAAAAAGAAGGAAAAGAATCTAGACACAGGCTTTACACCTTTCACAAAAATTAACTTGAGATGTATCATAGATTTAAATGTTAAACGCAAAACTATAAAACTTACAGAAGATAATATAAGAAAAAAATCTAAGTGACCTTGGATTTAATGATGCATGTTTAAATGACACCAAAAGCATGACCCATGAAAGAAAAAACTAGTAAGTTGGACTTCATTAAAATTAAAAACTTTTGCTCAACGAAAGATATAACTACAAGAATGAAAAGATAAGCCACAAACTGGGAGAAGATATTTGCAAAATATATATTTCGTATCTTAAGTCCATTTGGGCTGCTGTAACAACACCATAGATGGGGTGTCTTATAAACAACAGAAATTAATATCTGGTAGTTCTGAAGTTTGAAAAGTCCAAGATCAAGCTACCAGCAGATTCAGCATCTGGTAAAGGCCTACTTCCTGCTTCAGAGAGGGGAATCTTCTTTCTGTGTCCTCACATAGTGGAAGGGACAAGGGAGCGCTCTGGGGTCTCTTTTATAAAGGCACTAATCCCATTCAAGATGCCTCACCCTTATGGCCTCCCAGAGGCTCCACCTCCATCACAAATACCATCACATTGGGAGTTAGGATTTCAACATATGAATTTTGGGGGGAGACAGCATTCAGTCTATAGCATCTGATAGTGTATTGTTATTCCAAATATACAAAGAACTCTTCAAATTCAACAATAAGAAAACAAATAACCCAAATAAAAAGTGGGCAAAAGATCTGAACAGACACTTTACAAAAGACAATATACAGATGGCAAAAAAGCGTGTGAAATATGCTCTACATCATGTCATTAGGGAACTGCAAATTAAAACAATGAACCACTATATATCTATTAGAATGGCTAAAATACAAAACACTGACAACACCAAGTGTTGGTGAGGATGTGGAGCAACAGGAACTCTCATTCATTGCTGGTGGGAATGGAACACACTTTGGAAGACAGTTTTGCAGTTTCTCACAAAGCTAAACATATTTTTACCATGTGATCCAGTAATTGCACTCCCAGGTGCTTACCCAAATGAGTTGAAAACTTCTATCTACACAAAAACCTGCATATGAATATTTATAGCAGCTTTATTCATAATTGCCAAAAATTGGAAGCAACCAACATGCCCTTCACTAAGTGAATAGATAAACTATGGTACAGCCAGACTGTAGAATATTACTCAATGCTAAAAAGAAATGCACAGAGGAAGGGTATAGCTCAAACGGTAGAGTGTATGCTTAGCATGCACGAGGTCCTGGGTTCAATCCCCAGTACTTCCTCCTCTATAAATAAATAATTAAGCATGATTATCTCCACCCCACCAAAAAAAATAAACAAAATCTATAATTAAAAAAATAAAAAAGCACCTACTCAGGAGCCGAAAAAGAAAAGGAAGAAAAAGGAAAGGAGGAATCCTGAGACCAAGGGTGAAAAGACTGTGGGTCTGGAGATCTAGAAAACAGGTGTGCTCTAGGCAGAGGATTAGGGACAGCAGGACCAGATGTTAGACGCAGACAAGCTGAACTCGGAGGATGGACACAAGTCTTTCAAAAGAGTGTGGAGTAATACCCTGGGACAGTGTGTCTCAAACCTGTCTGCCTATTAGAATCATCTGGGGACCTTTCAACACTCCTGAAGCCTAGGCTGCACCCTAGACTAATTAAGGATTTCTGGGCTTGGGACCAAAACATCAGTCAATGTTTAAATTTTCCAGGTGATTCCAGTGTGCAGACAAATTTGAGAACCACTGACCTAGGGTTTGCTTCCCTTGTGTTGACTCAACTGAAGCGACAATATTGGTTCAATGGATTCAGTGGAGTAGAGAGGTGCTGGGATGCAGCAGTAGTGGGCAGGTAAGAATAACACTTACCTATTTATTGTAAGGAAAACATCATTACCAACAAGACTATATAAAATTGCCTTACCTGTCTGGGGCTCCCCATTGTTTCTTAGGCCTAGAAAGATCTTGAATTCTCTTCCTAGAAAAAAAACTAATAAATACCAGCTGATTAATTAAAAGAGAATGACTAACAAGTATGATTACATAAGTGGCTCCTACCAAAACAAATCCCATCTGAAGGAGAAAAAAACAAAACAAAACACCAAAGTAGTATGTGCTCAGTAAACATTGAGTTCAATTGAATTGATATTTAATTGTTTAAAATATAAACTTAGTTTAAGCATCGCATAAGGGGGATTCATGAAACTATCAGTAAGCTGGGTAAGGCAATACATTTCAGACGGCTTGAACTGTGTTATTGCTCAAAGAGGCTCCTAAATAAAATAAAGGTTCGAAGGTAGGAAGAGAAGTATCCCACCTCCTGACCCTTTTCCCCCAGTGTCTCACATTCTGGATTCTTCTAACTACCCCGTTTCCTACTGCAACAAACCTATCTGCATTTTATCTGCTGCTTAATTCAAGGGTTCCCAGTCTAAAGCTCCCAAATCCTTAGGGGATATGAAGACAATGATGGGAGTCTCCAAATTTCAGAACATTTCCAAAGGCAAACGGAATCCTACCCCACCCACAATCAGGTCGCAGATGACACCCAAAATAACAGATTTGTTTCAGAATTATATCATCTCCTTATGTTACTTCATGCTGACGGATTAATACTAAAACATGTCCTTATTTTTTAAAAAAATAACAAATATAATTTGTTTTGTGAACAATGACAACAACAAATCTTTCCAAACGTCAGAATGTGGTGATGGTTTGAGATAACCAAAAGATTCTTTGGTGGTGAAATGTTTGCAATCTGCTATGTAAATGGATACAATGCAACTCCCAAGCCATGTCTGTTACTACCTAGAAACAATGAAGGTACTGTCTGTACCAGAACAAAAAAATCCACATCCTTATTCAACAAAAGAGTGATTTTGCCCTGGAGGTACTGCATGAGCCCTGCTGAGAAAGCCTGCGCCAACTTTCCAGGGAGGGTGGCTAGTGGGGTAGAAAGCAAGCCATCAGCAGAGTATCTTATTGTGTATCAATCTCTTCAAGCAAGTTAGCGTCTGGCTTCCTTCATCACCTCCAAGCCAAGATTTTCCCTCCACCTTTTCTTCACCAGCTAAACAGTGTTCCTTTAATGTATCATTTTATACAAGACTATCCACAGTTTCCTAGTTTATTCCTGTAGATACTTAAATTGGGTTGTTACTTCAACTGGAAATGATCTTATTAACATTTGCTAATTCTGTGTGGAGAGCTGACCAATACCTCTGCTTTTCATTCACTTATTGTGCGTTATGTCACCATAGTTACATCTCTTCATCTTAACACAGGCTTCCCTTCTCGCTCGTGTTATTACATTACCTCACTATGTCTAGTCATGAGCCTGTGCAGAAACAAAAGAATGTGGTTGAAGGATTTTAACTCTTGAAGGCAGGTGTGTTTTTTGGGTTTTTTTTTAAATTACCTTGTTGTTCCATGTCTTCATTGATAGTCTTCTACAGTTTGCTAAGAGCTGAGCAAGTTTTGGAAATCCTTACCTTGGGTGCAGAGCAGTATGTATATATTTATTTAGCAATAATTACAGAAATGATTTCAGGTCTGGATTGATGAAGTAATTCAAAAAATTCTTTCAGTCAAAATGCTCTTTTACATTTAACTATTTTGCTTATATTCAGAAAATATTTTCTTTCATAACAATCAGGCACAGCACATTTGCTTAACAAGATAATTTTAGAGGACTGGAATGGGGATGGATAACAGAGAGAGAACAATTTCCCCACAGAGTCAAACCAAGTTAGCCATTCAAACAAAAGCAAGAAGCAGTAGTAACAACTGCAAGGACAAAAACTTTTAAAAACACTTTCTTCACAGTCTTCTTAAGTCTAAAAACTTACCAGGTGTAAACGATTTCATTCCCTATTTAGCCACAGCAGACGCTTACTTGGCATAGTATTTGAAGTAATTTGGTATTTTAAGTGAACATTTAGTAAAACTCTGTGAATGTTAGTTCTATCAGATCTTCTACTCGGCCATCATACAACCTTGGGAAAGTGACACCCTTTCTCTGAATTTCATTTTCTCTCAGTAAAATCTATTTTATTATACCCACCCTATCGACTTCTCAGGATTCTCAGGAGAAGAAAAAAAATTTTTAAACTGCAAAGCATCACATAAACATAAGGTAGTAGTATTTGCTGCCTAAAAGACGTGAGGGGAAAAAAACCTAGAACTACAGTAAACTGAAAATGCAAAATAAGTCTAAATAATAACAATAAATGTAAATGTTAAATAATAACAATATGAATGGTTTTAATCCACTTATTAAAAGAGTGGATAAAAATAAAATCTGATATTATTTCCTCAAATTCATCTATATATGAACCCTTGGTATTTTCTCTTTAATGATTCTGTTCTGTTACCTCTTCTAACTACATCTCAGCCAAACCAAGAGTATGCATCTATTTTCAGGAGGCATCTAGTTTGTACACTGTATGTACACACACACACACTTTTTTTTTTTCATAGAGGGCGCATTCTTGAAATTTCATTAGCTACTGCACTTGAATTAGAGGCAAGAGAAGGTTGGGACACATTAACCTGGAGCTTCACAAAATCTAAGACATGAGATTGTCCATGCAGAATCCCAAGTCCCTTAAAGGTTCAGCTCTGTTATGTGCCACACACAGTACTGAGCAAACAAGTAAGCACTGAATGACTGTAAGAAGAGTTCTCCTACATCTCCACCTTAATCACTTTAGCTCTCTTCTTTCCTCTTCCCACAGGAGCTGTCATTAGAAAAGGGCCTCATGACAAGGGGGAAGCACGGAATCTTCTCAAACCCCCAGGATAGGCTTTCACTTCGAATGGCACAGACTGAGCGTGCCATCCAGCTAAGCTGGCCCTTCGTTAAGTCTGGGAGAACAGCACTGTATCTGTGTTCTTACCGTTTCCTTATAAAGTCACAGGGAACAGGATCTGCAAAAAGAGAAGTAAACACAAAAATTAGATTCAATAAGAATCAAAGATATGATAAAGATAGCCATCACAAATCAGTAAAGAAAGGAGCTGGGAAAAATAACTATTTAGAGGGGCAAGGCCAAATTAAATATGTCACACCACATACCAAAGTAAACCACAGATAAGTTGAGGAGTTAAACTTTTTTTTTTAAAAAAAGTTGAATTACAGCAAAACTAAAACAATGCCTACTTAATCACCGGATTTTAATCTGCATTACAGGTGACAAAAGATGTAGAGGAAAAACACAGTTTAAAATATTTAGAACCTAAAACTGTCAAAAAAAAAATTAGAGAGGAAATCAAAATTTGGTGAAATATTTGGTAACAAAATGATAAAGGTTTAAAAGTCTTAATATTTGAAGAGTACAAAAGTATAGATGAATAAGAAAAACACTTAGGTAAGTGTCAAAAGTTAAATGGACAAAGAAGAACTGAATTCATATATGAAGACATATAATGGGCTAATAAACATAAGAAAAAGTTAAAATTTGTAATCAAAATACTGCAAATAAAAATGAGATTTTTTAAAACTATCAAATTAGCACAAAGTTTTTACAAAGGCTAATAATGCTGGAAGGGTGAGATGAGATGAGTACTCGCACACTGCTGATGGACATTTAAATTGGTACACTTCATGAAAAATAATTTGGTAGTAAGTCAGTAATGCTTCTATTACTTAATCCAGTTCTATTTCTAAAAATGTACCTCGAAGAAATAATTCCAAGTGTGGGCCAAGATTTAAACACAAAAATGTTCATGGCAATATCTTTTATAGTAGAAAATTGGATACACCTGAAATATCCAAAATACATGAAATGGTTAAGTAAATTAAAAATCACGTTTAAAAGTGTTGTTTTTGCTGAACACTGGAATTTGACACAATATTGTAAAATGATTATAAATCAATAAAATAAATAAATAAATAAATAAATAAATAAATAAATAAATAAATAAATAAAAATAAAAACTTTATAGAGGGACGATTGACAGTCAAAAAAAAAGTTTTATTTTAATGTGGGAAAATAGAGGAGATCAAACAGGCCAAATTATCAAAAGGCCTATTATATATAGTAAGCCTCATTATGACAGATCATTTCAGACAGTTTCTTCTTGCAAATTTTAAATCACACCTGGGACTTCTGAAATATTTTCTACCCTCTGGAGTGTTTGGGGTGAAGGAAGGTGGGTGTGGTCAGGCATCAGACAGACATGGCTCAAATCCCAGTTGTGTTACTCAGCTGTCCAATCTTGGGTGAATTATTTAACTTCTCTGAGACTCAGTTTCCCCTTCTCAGACAGGAGGATAGTGGGTAGGTGTGTGTAAAGGTTAATGACATGCATGTAAAACACTCTGTCTGTAGTATATGCAGACAGTAGGTGAGTGGAGTCAGAATTATTAGTCACAACTTAAGCGCATCGATGGAGGCGCACCGTAGAGAAACAGCAATCACCTAATTGACTGGGTTTCCGTTACACACAGCATGGCGCCCGTGTTGAGCGCACAAAAATTAGTAAGATACGGTTTCTTTTTTCAAAGAGTTGACAGCCTACTAAAAGGTAGGCTATGCCCTTAAAAAAAAAAGAAAAAGCAAATGGTATTTTTGAATGCAGGTATTTTCTACTACTCTACTTTTTAAGGCTAAACTGACTCAGATCTAAGGAAAAGGGGAGTCGTCTACAAAAGCTCCCTCGCGCCCAGTCCTGCTGTCACCCGTGAAAGACACAGCACTTGTTTTGTGGACTTTGATGTATCACCAAGCTTGGTTTCCAGCGTTATAAACACAGGCCAGAGAGTCAATAGGACACTGAGTCCATCCTAAAATAACTTCTACAAACGCTGGTTAATATGAATTTTCCTATTGCCTTTTCATGCTATAATTTCTGCCACAGGTAGAGCTCTCACGCTTTATCTTAGAACGATGTTTGATGTTATCTCATCAGTTGGCAGGATGGAATAGCTCCCAGGTGGCCATTGTTAGCTAATGTCCCAAGGGAGCAGTGTTACGCTGATTCCCAAACTTGTCTGCACCTTACAATATCTGGGGAATCTTTGAAAAATTTCAGGTCCCAGGCCCACAACCTTTGTGGTGGAACAAGCACTGCCATTTTTTGAAGCCAGCAGGTTTGGGGAATACAACAATGCTGTCTAATGGATAAGACCACTGGCTCTGGCATCAGTGCCTGGAACCAAACCCTGGCTCTAACTTCTGATCTTGGGCAACACTTAAGCTCTCTGTACATTATCTGTTTAAAGATGAAAAATTTGAGGAAAGAGGTAGAAAAATAGTGGAGGGAGAAGGGAAAGGAAAATGAAATGAAGAATGTCATTATTATACTGAACAAAATTTACAGTTATTCTTTAATACCATCTAATACCTGATAAATATTTAAGCTTCCTTGTCTCAAAGTGTGTTTTTACAGTTGGTTTGTTTGAATTAGGCCTCACACAAGGGCCACATATCGTCTTTTCTCTACTTCTCTTCAACACTAGCCCTGATCCTCTCTCCATATAGGTTATGTTTTGTTTGTTATTCTAACAAATAAAAGATGTTTTTACAGCACCTTTTATTTGTAAGAAAAGTTGGGCAAAATCCCCATATTCTGAATTTTTAATTTTACAGGCATAACTAAATTAGCACAATTCTCAATAAACATTTATCTATTCTACCTTTGTCCCTAAAAGTTTATCTATTCAAATCGGCTAGGATTTTTTCAAATTTCCTTATATTCAAGAATATACAGTAATCCCACTTTGGCAGCATCTTGTTATATCAAATCAAGCAACAGTGTTAAGATACAGACTCTCAGTACTAGAAGTGTCTGTAGAGAGTGCCTAGTCTACTCACCTCATTTTACTAGAAGGAAACAGACAGGCAGCTATGATGAAACCTCAAGTCTCCTACTTCTTAGTTCAGTGCTCTTTCCAGTAGCATTAAGCTCCCTTTACTAACTATGTGTTCAAACTGACATCCTCAGGATGTGGCTGGAGCCATGACTTGGGCACAGCAGTGTTCAAGCACTCACATTTCTTTGGGAGCGGGGGCAGGATTTCACACATCCAATCCCTTCTTAGCGGCAGATCTTCCTGAGTACAACTCCAGTATGGACTCCCTGTCCCCAAAGTATTTCCCAGCTCCTTTCTCCTAGAGAGTAACTTCAGTACTTCTTCCCTCCCATTCTCCATTCTTTTCTCCCACTGACCCAGTGTCTAGCCACTGCAGTATTTCATGGGCTTTGGATCAAACGATGGAGCTTTGAATGCTGGCCCCACCCACAACATGCCCTCAGACAAAGCAGAGTCTCAGATTCCTCATCTGTAAATTGAGGACAAAAATACTTTGCAGAGTGATCCAAGAATGGGAGAGAATTGTATGTAGAGGGTCTGGTTATGGATGGACTTAAGGCCCACATCACTCATCTGGGCTCTGATTACAGATTTTGTTTTACTTATGTCATTATTATTATTACCTCCATAAGCCTGTAAACACTTTGGAAAGATTGCTTTATTTTGTACTCCTCACAGCACATGATGTACACAGCTGAACAGACAATACACAAATGTTTATTTCCCTGACTGTAACAGGCCCACTAGGTACTATTTACTAAACACTGTAATATTTATTGAGCACTAACAACGTGCCAAGCACTGTGCTGCACTCCTTCCCTTCATTATTTCCCTTACCTCCCCTCTCTGTCACCCACAGCACCCAGCACAGGCAGAAGAGTGTGAGGGTGAAGTGGGGCAGGTTGTGGGACTGCCTGTCTGGGCTCAATCTCTGCTCTGTTACTGTGTGTGTGGCCTTTGGCAAGTCCTTTACCTCCTCTCTGCCTCAGTTTCCTTATCTGCAAAGTGGGGACACAAATAGTACTTACTCCGAAGGGTTGTTTTAAAGCTAAAATCAGATGTTAAGTATGTAGGACACTCAATGGACATAAGTTACTGCGAGCTCAGTAATGACTGGGTGAATGTAGACAATGTCCACATGAATGACTTTCATGTGGAATTTATCCATTGGTTCTAAGCTTCGGACTAGAGAAGGGTGGAGATAAAGTTCCTGTCCTACTCTGATGCAGCTTGCCTTTCAGGTGGACAGACAGATCATAGGCAAGTGAACTATTTCAGAAGATGGTAAGTACCAGGAAGAAGATAAACCAGCATGATGTTCTGTACGCAGAAGGCAGGCAGCACCTAGCTTAGGGAGACAATCAGGGAAGCGTCTTTGGAGGAAGTGACACTGTACCTGTGGAAATGAAAGACAAGAAGGTGCCAGATATATTATGACCTGAGGGGAGAAAGTGGGATGAGGGAGGAAGAGCGTTTCACGCCGAGGAAACGGCAACTGTAAAGGCCCTGAGGTGGAATCAAGAGAAAGGCAGAGCAAGCCAGTGGTCAGGGTGGATGCAGGGAAGGGAGCCAGGGAAAGGATTTGTGGTGGGGCCAGATCACCAGCCCTGGAGGAGTCTCGCCCTTATTCCACGGCCAACAGGAAGAAGCCCCAAAAGACTCTGAGTAAGATAATGAGTAGCATCTCCCTCCAGGAGATCAACACAACTTACGATAAACACAAGGTCCTCTGTACAGCACAGGGAACTATACTCAATACCTTGTAATAACCTATAATGAAAAATAATACGAGAAAGAATATTTGTATAATTGAATCACCATGCTCTACACCAGAAACTAACACAACATTGTAAATCAAAAATTCTTCGATTTAAAAAAAAGAACATTATGGCTGCATTATGCCCTTTAAATGTTTGTGTTTTATTCCATAGCACACAAGCCACACTGCTCAGGCTGCCCTTGGAGCTAACAAACCTGATGATCAGGCTTGTGCTCCGAGCCGTCTGCTGGGGAAGGCTGCCATCTGCTGGCAGTAGTCACAATTAAAAGGCTGCCCTTCCAGATGGGGACTAAGGCACAAGGATTCCACTGCACCTACAAATAAAGCCTTCTGTAACATGATCAAGATGAAGCCGGGACAAGTATGGGGCAGGCCTTTCAGAGGAACAGAAAAGAAGCCAGTGTGACTGGGGCAGAGTGAGTAGGAGGGACAGAGGTAGGGGGTGAGGTCAGGGAGCCCGTGGGGCTCTAGAGACCCCTACAAAAAGCTTGGGTTTATCCTGGGAGCAACGGGAAGCCCCTGGAGGACAACACAGTACGGGGGAAATGCAATCCAATTCGGTTTTTCAAATACCCACTCTGGCTGAGGTAGTAGAGAGCTCGCAGGGCACAAGGACAGAAGCAGCGAGACCACTCAGGATGCCAACGTAGAATCCAGGTGACAGATGACCGTGCGTGGCATGACGGTGTTAGCAGAGAAAGTGAGTGAATTCAGGAAATGGTCTGAAGAGGAAACTAACAGAACTCGCATTGGATTTGAGGGTGAAGAAAGAGGAATCAGGGAGAAATGGTAGTTTGGGGTGTTAGGTTTTTTTGTTTGTTTGTTTTTGCAGTGGGAGGCGAGGCTTCAGCAACTGGATACTATTTTCTGGAAGCATCCAGTTGGAAGATTGAGGGAGGAATAAAGATTGAGAAGAAAAATCAAGACTTCTGTCTCGAAGTATATTCCATTTGAGAAGCCTATGATATATCCAAATGGAGAGAGAGGAGCTGAAGTACACAAATTTAGGAGGCAGCAGCATAAAGATGCTATTCAAAGCCAGGAGTGTAGATATGACCACTTGGGAGAGGGGAGGGGAACAGTGTAAATAAAGAGAAAAAGGGTCAGGCTGGAGCCCTTTAGAGTTCAGGAAAACAGGGAGGATTCACCAAATGAGAGAAGCAGCAAGCAGTCAGGCTGGTGATAAACTGGGAGATTGTGGTGTCATAGAGGCCAGGAGAAGGAGGTATGTTTCAAAAAGGCAGTGGTTGATTGTATTAAATGCTGCTGCTAAGAGGTCAAATAAGATACTACTAATAATGGCCAACACCTACTGAGGACTTACCATAGTTGTGGTACCTGGTATGGCAAGTCCTCAGTAGGTGTTAGCCATTAGTAGTAGTATCTTATTTGACCTCTTAGCAGTATTTAAGGATAGAAGGAAAAAACACCGGATTTCACCAAATGAGAGAAGCAGCAAGCAGTCAGGCTGGTGATAAACTGGGAGATTGTGGTGTCATAGAGGCCAGGAGAAGGAGGTATGTTTCAAAAAGGCAGTGGTTGATTGTATTAAATGCTGCTGCTAAGAGGTCAAATAAGATACTACTAATAATGGCCAACACCTACTGAGGACTTACCATAGTTGTGGTACCTGGTATGGCAAGTCCTCAGTAGGTGTTAGCCATTAGTAGTAGTATCTTATTTGACCTCTTAGCAGTATTTAAGGATAGAAGGAAAAAACACTGGATTTGGTGACATAGAGGCTGAAAGAAAAGATCTTTCATTCAATAATAACTGCTAACTTCTGGCTTATTTCAGGCACTGCTTGAGGAACTGAGGATGAAACAGTGGAGAAGACAAGGCTTCTGCCCTCTCAGAGCTTAATGTAAACAGTAAACAAATAGATACTTGATGCAGTCAGAGAAATACCTTAAAGAACATGAGCAGGACAAAGAGGGTCTTTTGGACAGTGATCTGGTACACCTTTACAAGGAGGTGACAAATCCTTGAGGGAAGAGTGTCCTGGGAGAGGAAAAAGCAAGTGAAGTAATTGTGAGGTGGGAACAAGGAGCTCCACGTGGCTGGAGAGCAGAGACAGGAGGCTGGAGGCAGGCTGGAGCACGTGAGGCCTTACAGGCCTGCTTAGGGCTTTAGATTACAAACTATGTGAGATGAGAATCCCCTCTGGAGAGGTGAGAGCAGGAGAGGTGCACATAATTTATGTCCTAAGGGATCCCTGTGACTGCTAAATGAGCATGAACTGGTGGGAATGGGGCGGGGGGAGGGAAGGGGGCAAGAGTGGAAGCTACTGCAGCAGACCATGAGATGATAGTGGCTTACAAAGATGATGAAGGTTTAGATGTTATGAAATGGTCATCATCATGATATATTTCAAAATTAGGGTTTGCTAATGGTTTCGAGGCAGATTTTGAGGAAAAACAGGAGTCAAGAATGACTCCAAGGTTTCTGACACAAGCCACCTGGATGAATCAAGGGTGGTGGGTCAAGGGCTATTTCAAAACACAAGATTCTAGAGTATATGTGTATGCTTGGAACTGACTCAGTAAAAGGGACAAAAGGATGCTGTAGGAGAGGGGATAACCTGCAGGAACAAAGTTCTTCAGGAGACAAGAGTGGAATCCAAAGCACAAGTGGAGGATTTTGCCTTTCACAGAAAAGAGGCACAATTCTTCCCTGAAATATGAGAAAAGACAGAATCCATGGGTGTGGATTTGAGTAAGGCAATAGATTAGCGGTAAGAAAATAAGGGAGTTCATGACAGTGCTTCTGTTTTCTCAAGTGTGAGGCAAAGTCTTCAGCTGTTTCAGGGTCAAAGGTGTAAAGATTGGAAGAGAGTCAGGAAGGCATTTAGTCATCTTCTCAGAGATTAGAAGAATTAACTTACTAGGTGAATAAAGTAGGCTTGCTAGGCAGTGCCAAGTGACCAGTTGAGATTTGTTGTCGTGAAACTGAAATAAAAGCCGTCAGTAAGATTGTGTGATTTTGTACAGGAAGAGTCAGCGGCTCAGGTGTAGGCGGAGGGTAGGTGATTGGTTTTGCCAGGAGAAGTTTGACAGATAGCCAAAAAATCAGTGGGGTGGTGGAAGATGTTGTAAGTGAGCAACTGAAATGACAGCCCATAGAATCGATGCTGATAGACAAGTCAAGGAGATGAGATATAACGTGGTTAGCCAAGGCGACTGGGAGCCCAATGTGCACAAGGAATTTTTCTGGGTGGGGTCAGCAGTGAGAGGTCATAAGTGAGCTGCTGTTGTCAGAGCAAAGGATGTTTATACCCAAGTCCCATGGGCCTTGTTATCTTATGAATTCCGTAAAGACAGAGCATACAGTGAGCATTTAGCAAATGCAGTCTTTGAATTCTTGCTCGATATGTGTTTTGTTACCACATCTTTAACAATGTAATAGCATTTGTTGAACGCCCCCAAGTGCCAAACACTAACAAAAATATCCTCCCTTCAAGGATCCCTCCCCTTAATTGAGGAGAAAGATGATAGAATATAAAATCTTTCGTGCTGTAACAGAGGTATGTTCAAAGTGGCAACCCAGAGGACTACAAGGACTAACTGTACAGAAGACTTAAGAAGGGCTTCAAAAAGAAGTGACAGCGATAAGTCAAGGACAGCTAGGAGGTCATCAGATGGGCAGAGGGGAGAGGGAAAGACGCAGTTTCATTACCAGTCTCAACTTCTATCAGAGTTCCTTGGGGTCCAAAGATAGGACACCGCAAAGCAGCAATTAAACGACACAAGTGTTAATCTTCCTTTAAAACAACTAGGCCCTTGCAGGCAAACCTTTCCATTAGAATCCCCCATTTTTGATGGGGTGGGAGTGCCCCAGAGGCCCCAGAACCTACCGCTCAGGGAAGATGGCGGAATCCGTGGCGGGAATCTGGTTACTAGAGATGGGGAGATCATCACACCTGCTCTGGGAAGCAACTCGGCTTCATGGAGCTTGCGGTACTCTCGGGAAGCATGCGACCCTTGGTGCTTACGGGGTTCGCGAGGCTTGCGGGGCTCACGGGGTGCATGGGGCTCGTACGGTGCCTGGGGCTTGTGGGGCTGATGGGGTTGGTAGGGCTCATAGGGTTCGTGGGGCTTGGGGATCTCGTTGGACCCTTCAGAGTCCTCGGACTCGTCCCGCTGGTCTTGCTCGTCGGCCTCCTGGGACTCCTCGGGTAAGCCCGGCTCCTCAGACTCCTCAGGCCTGGTGTGCATGTCGAATATCCTGACTACAAAGGGCTTCGGAAGGGCTTCGGAGCGAGC
Organism: Vicugna pacos; assembly: GCF_048564905.1. Lineage (NCBI taxonomy): Eukaryota > Metazoa > Chordata > Mammalia > Artiodactyla > Camelidae > Vicugna > Vicugna pacos. The sequence continues at coordinate 82,871,748 of NC_132988.1, forward strand.
GGGTATTTCTGTCGTGTCACGCCCATCAGACAGCACAGAAGAACCCGAAAACTCTTGGCTCTCCATTGATGCCCAGAAGCTCCCGCGGGCCAACGGACGGGGTTTGTTCGCTTTCCGTGGGAGGGGGGCGGGATGGGCGGGATGGGCGGGCCGCCCGCGCCCGCGCCCGCCGCAGCGCGCCCCTCCTGGACGCAGCCTGTGCCCGACAAGCCCCGCCTCTGGACACCCCCTACACGTTCTCCCGTTGCCAAGGGGACGCGAGGCGCTGCAGGGGCCCGCGGTGGCCCCGTGCTCTGAGAAGAGCCATAGTCAGTCCGCCGAAAAAGAGGGCGGGCTCTTGATCTGAGATGTTTTTGCCTCGCTTATTTTAACACTATTTTTAAGCACATTCACGTTTAGGATCATGGTATCTTCCTGGAGAGTTGACCCCTTTATCATTGTTATTCCTGTCTTTTAAAAAATTATAATATTTTATTTTTTCAGTTTTATTGAGAAATAATAGATACACATCACTGTATGTTTAAGGTGTACAACATCTTGGCTTGACTTACATATATTGTAAAATGACTTACCACAAAAGGCTTAGTTAACATCCATCATCTCATAGTGATATAATAAAAAGAATAGAAAAAAAATTTCTCCTTGTGGTGAGAACCCTTAGGATCTACTCTCTTCTTTCCTATATATCATACAGCCGTGGTAACTAGTTATTATGTTGTACGGTCCATCCCTAGTACTTATTTATCTTATAACTGTAAGTTTGTATGTTTTGACCACCTTCCTCTAATCACACCCCCACATGTAACCACAAATCTGATTTATTTTTCTTGAGTTTGGTGTTCTTTCAAATTCCATATTTCACTAAGATCATACAGTATTTTTTGTCTGACTTATTTTACTTAGCATAATGTCTTCAAGGTCCACCCATGTTGTTGCAAATGATAGGCTTTCCTTATTTTTTTTTTAATGGCTGAATCATGTTCTATTGTATGTTATGTGTATACTACAAATTCTTTATCCATTTATCCATCAATGGACATGTCAGTTGTTTCCATGTCTTGGCTATCATAAATTATTAGGAACATGGCGGTGCAGACAGCTTTTTGAGTCAGTGTTTTCATCTCCTTTGGATATATTCTCAGAAATGGAATTGCTGGATCATATGGTAGTTCTAGTTTTAATTTTTCGAGTAATCTCTATACTGTTTTCCATACTGCCTGTACCAATTCACAATCCCACCAACAGTACACAAAGTTTCCCTTTTCTCTACATCCAGGCTCGCATTAGTTATCTCTTGTCTTTTTGATGATGGCCTTTCTAATAGGCATGAGGGGATACATCATCGTTGTTTTAATTTGAATTTCCCTAAAGATAAGTGATGTTGAGTATCTTTTCATGCATGCACTTGTTGGCCATACACATATCTTCTTTGGAAGAAATGTCTATTCAGGTCCATTGCCCATTTTTTAATTGTTTGTTTTTGCTATTGGGTTGTATGAGTTCATTATATATTTTGAATATTAACCCCTTATCAGATATATGGTCTGCAAATATTTTTCCCATTCCATTGGTTCTTTTTTCATTTCGTTGATGGTTTCTTTTGCTGTATAGCTTTTTAGGTTGATGTAGTCCCACTTGTTTATTTTTTATTTTATAGCTTGTGCATTAGGTGTAATTCCTCTCCTTATCCTTGATAACTTCCCTTACTCTGAAGTCTTCTCTGTCTGAAATTAATACAGCTATTCCTGCTTTCTTTTGATTAGTGTTAGCATTAGTGTCTCCATTCATTTGGCTTTAATCTAATGTCTTTTTATATTTAAAGTGAGTTTCTCGTAGGCAACATATAGTTGGATCTTTGATCCACTCTGACAAATCTCTCTTAATTGGTGCCTTTAGACCACTGACCTTCAAAGTTATTATTGATTTAGTTGGATTAATAGCTATCATATTTGTTACTGTTTTCTATTTGTTGTCTTTGTTCTTTGTTTATCTTCTACTCTTTGTCTACCTTTTGTGGTTTTAATTGAGCATTTTACTTGATTTCATTTTCTTTCCTTTCTTTGCTTATCAGTTATAATTTCTTTTATTTTCTTAGTGACTGTCCTAGAGTTTGCAATATATATTAACAACAAATCCAAGTCTACCTTCAAACAACACTATACCATTTCATGGATAGTGACACTGCCTTATAATAACAGAATAATCCTAATTCCTCCCTCTCACACCTTGTATTATTGCTATCATATCATTGATATACATATATGCATGCATAACATACATAAGCATACATAGTCAAATATAGTTTCTATTATTATTTTGAATAGACTGTAATCTGTTAGCTCAATTAAGAATAAGAAAAACAAAAGCTTTAATTTTACCTTCACTTCTTCCTTTCTTTATGTAGATCCAAATTTCTGACCTACATCATTAGTTCTTTAGAGGAACTTCTTTTTAACATTTCTTGCAAAGCAGAAGTACTGGCAACAAATTCCCTCAATTTTTGTTTGTCTAAGAAAGTCTTTCTCCTTCACTTTTGAAGGATTTTACAGGATACAGAAGTCTAAGTTGATGGGTTTTCCTCTCAACACTATAAATAATTTGCTCCACTCTCTTCTTGCTTGCATAGTTTCTGAGAAGTCTAATGTAATTCTTTTTGATCCTCTACAGGTAAGGTTTTTTTTTCCTCTGGCTTCTTTCTAGATTTTTCCTTCATTTTAGATTTTCTGTAGCTTAAAAATGATATGCCTATGGGCAGTTTTTGGGCATTTATCCTGTTTGGTGTTTTCTGAGCTTCTGGGGTCTGTGGTTTGGTGTCTGACATTAATTTGGAGAAATGCTCAGTCATTATTGTTTCAAATATTTATTCTGTTCCTTTCTTTCCTCTCTTTCTGGTTTCCCATTACACACATATTGCAACTTTTGTAGTTGTCCCACAGTCCTTGGATATTCTGTTCTGTTTTTTCCAGAACCTTTGTTCTCTTTGATTTTCAGTTTTGGAGGTTTCTATTGAGATAACCTCAAGCTCAGATATTTTTTTCCTCAGCTGTATTAATAAGCCCATCAAACACATTCTTCATTTCTGTACAGTGCTTGCTCTATCTCGTTTGTGTTTTTTGCCTTTTAGTATGTCTTGTAATTTTTCTTGATAGCCAGGCATGATGTACAGTGAAAAAGAACTGCTGTATAACAAACCTTTAGTAATGCGGTGGTGAGGTGTGGCAGGAGGGGAGTGCTCTATAGTCCTAAGATTATGTCTCAGTCTTTTAGTGACTCTGTGCCTCTGGACTGCAAATTTCACACTTCTGTCTTAGTTTTCTCCACCTTTAGGTGGGACAGGATGGCTAGAGTGGGCTGGAGTTGGCTATTTCCCTTCCGCCAGGTCAGTTAGGCTCTGGTAATATCCCAGCAGGCTAGGTTCTGGTTAACTAGTTTTCTCTGAGGGCAGACCTTGTTAAGGACAGAGTGATCTGATGTATTTAAAAAAATTTTTTTTCCTTCTCCCTTGGAAGCACCAGGGGATTTTCCTCTAATATTTATTGCAGGTATCTGGTTGAGATCCTAGAGGTAAATCTCACAAAATTTGGGACCCACTTATGACCAGGTTACCTTGAATTTTTTCTCTTTTTTTAATGGAGGTACTGAGGACTGAACCCAAGATCTTGTGCACTGAGCTATACCCTCCCAATCCCCTGGAGTTTTTAACCTTCAGAGTAATCAACTTTGATCATCCAACAATTCATCACTTACAGTCCTGGTGTTTATACTCTGGCATTGCTTCCCACGGGCAGTTTCCTGTTATGGGTCTCTGCTCTGGTAAATTGTTATTCTCTGTATTCTCCTGTTGGTCTCTCCAATGTTGATTGTTCAGTCTATTCAGCTTTTTACTTGTTAGGATGAAATGGTGGCTTCCAAGCTACTTACATGCTGGACCAGAAGTCTTTAAAAACAAAAAAAATCAAGACAAGACACTAAGATTAAAAGTTGGATTTATAGCATGGCTGTAGGTAAATAGAGTTATCACCCTTACAAAGTATTTCTAGTAAAGAAAGCTTATCCATATAAAAAAACACAAAATGTCAAGAATTTAAAAAAATAAATCCCCAGTGTTCCTCATTTAGTGTAACAGTTTCTTTAAAAAGAAGCCTTTCCTAAATTTTTCTGAATGCCATTCATGTATACGTCTATACGGGTGTGAAAGTATTTACTTTCTCATTGCCCTATCCTAATATTTCTTTCCCTACAATGTTAAATGGACCCACTTAAAGGAAAGATAGGATTTTTACTTGAGAAGAGGAGTTTATTAAAATATTTTAATATAAATCCCATGTCATTGAAAAAACTACAAATGGGATGAATGCTTGCTAATGTTCACTTTAATTTTATTGATTAAAAATCCAATCCCCCCAAATACATTATTTTACCAATATTTTTAAAGTTCAAAATCTAAATAAAGAGATGCTCTTAATCAATTAACATTATTTTATATATGTATATATGCCGCACATTGAGAAAATAGGAAATGGCTTATTTTTTATTTGAAAGTGGAAACATTTGGCTTCCAGATGGCCACTCCTTGGTGACATTCAAATCATGAGCCTCGCAGTGGGCCTGGGCCTGATCAGTGCATGTCTGCAGCCAGCTGTGCAATCAGGTCTTTGGCATCTTGCATGACAGAGGGTATCTCTGAGCCATTCTCAGTCACCTGGGTTCCAAACAAGAACATCTTCCTGTCATTTCCCACCTCAGATAATGCCAAAGCTTCATGAATATCTGTAATGTGATAGGCTGCTTCAAGATCCTTCACCAAGAGTGGGAAAAGAATTGAGAAAAAGTTGGTCATTTTGCAATCTTTTTGGATAAATACATTTACTACTCTCCTTTATTGCTCTCAATGACCCCCACCCCCATTGTAATATGGAGGATATTGTAACCCCATTATTATGATCCTAGTGGTTGTTTGAATATAAGGATTTTCATCAGAATTATACCAGCATTTATGAGTTACCATCAAAAAAGTATTTTCTGAAATAAAGTTAAGCTGATACAATACCTTAATCAATTTCCTAAACAGAGCAGTCAATCTGCTTCTAATTTTGTTTTTCCATTTTGTCTTTATTTTCCCAAGATTATTCTCAAAAGGATCAATTACTTTTAATTTGTCTTAACAATAGAAATTTGATTCATTAATTGGTTTGTGTCCATATTTTTTGCCAAATGTGAGTTTTCTTTTGTGACCATTATTTCCACTGAACAAAAAATTATGGATCAAATTTGGAGGGGTAGAGGAAGACGGAGACAGGATCAGGGAGGCAGTGAATTTAGAAAGTGGACTAGTGGGTGACAGAGACCAAGAGAGGAGGAACAGGTGGAGAGAACAAGGACAAGAGGGAGAAGTGGGAAAGGCTTAAAGGAGGAAAATCCACAGAGAGAGGCAGAGAGAGGAGAGATTAAAATGAGGAGAAAGAAAACGTGTGCTTATGCTGCATGCCAAGGTCAAAACCTCCTTGAGGTCAAAATGCTAAGGTCAAAACATATTTCTTTGCCTCTTACACAACAAGAATTATTTATGCAAATAACCTCTGATATTCCATTTCCTAAATATACACACAGATTCAGTTATAATTTTTAAGACTTTTGCAAAAGCTTAAGCATTTTTGCTCTTAAAATTGCATTTGTAATTGGCCTTTTGTTGTTTTATAGTGTTTTCCCTAAGTTTTAGGGGATCATTTAAAAATCTCTGGAAGTGTTCCAATATTGAGTTATTTTTTTCTTGTACCACTATGAACCTATCAGATTCCATCACTGGGAGCCTGTGAGGCTTTTCCTGATGTGTTATACCTTTCTGGTCATCCTAACATATTGCCTGTATGAAAACTGAATTCATTTAGTCCTAGAGCCTGCAGTGAATTTCACAACTGTGCTCATGAATCCAGTAACATGTGGACAATGTCTCGAGCCTAAAAAATTCACTGCGGGAATTCGAGAAGACAATAGGAGAGAAAGGGTGTTGGATGGGAGGAGGGGCTCTCTGTAATGATAAAAGCACATCAGGGATAAATATCCAGTATAGCCCACTCTTACATAACTGTGCCTTAATAGAGGTCATGACTTAAAGAGTAAAGATAGTAAGATGACTTTTAAAAAATACTTATAACTTAAACCAGTGAGTCATCTAAAAGCATAGGTTACTTTGGCCAAGGAGTATCAGTAAATATAGATTACCCTTGAACTAGAGTATCCAAACCTTTCATTATTAAACCCAGTAAAAGTTATAAACTTGACACTGAATGGCTCTGTTTATTTCATTTGATGAAGAGATATAAACCACAAAGGAAAGTATTGACAAATCTGATTATTAAAAATGAAAACCTATGTATAAAAAAGGGAACCATAAACAAAGTACAATGATAAACCAATAGGTTGCTGGGGAAGATATTTGTAATGTATGTAACTGACAAAGGATTGTTTTTCCAAAAGATGAGACTACCTACAACTCAAATGAGGAAAGATAAGCACCCTAACAGGAATTTGGGGAAAAATATTAAAAAAAAACAATTTACAGATATGGAAATTGATTTCAAAGAATAAAACTCATTTGAAACTAATAACCAGTGAACATCTCAAAAAATGTTCAAGCTCACGAGTAATTAAGGAAATGCAAATTAGAATGAGGTAAAATTTCATCCCCATGAGACTGGCAAAAATGAAAAAGTTTGACAATACCAAGTATTGACAAAGTGTGCCTGTACAATGCTATAGATGTTGAATGGGGGTTTTTAAACTTTTACTGTGGTCAAATACACATAACTAAATTTGTCATATGAACCATTTATAAGTGTACAGTTCAGTGCACAGTTAAGTACATTCACACTGTTGTACAACCATCCATTTCCAAACAACTTGTAAAACTGAAACTCTGTACGCATTAAACAATAACTCTCCATTTCTCCTTTCCCCCTGCCCCTGGCAACCACAGTTCTACTTTTTGTCTCTATAAATTTGACTACTCTAGGTATCTCATGAAAGTATAATCATACAGTATTTGTCCTTTTGTGACTGGCTTATTTCACTTAGCATAATGTCCACAAGGTTCATCCATGTTGTAGCATGTGTCAGAATTTCCTTCTTTTTTAAGGCTGAATAATATCCCATTGTATGTATAGACCACATTTTGTTTCTGTTCATCTGTGGATAGACACTTGGGTTGTTTCTACTTTTTGGCTACTGTGAATACTTCTGCTATGAACATGGGTATACAAATAACTGTTTAAGTGCCTACTTTGAATTCTACTGGTTATACAGCCAAAAGTGGAACTGCTGGACCATACGAAAATTTTATTTTTGATTTTTTTTAAGCAATTGCCATCCTGTTTTTCATAGTGGCTGTACCATCTGGTATTCTCACCAACACCACACAAGGGTTTCAATTTCTCCATGAATGTTTAGTAATTTTAATGCATGTGTGTGAAATAAATTCAGATCAGGCTAATTGATCTAAAACTACTTTTTTATACATGGTAGGCATTCAAAAAATTTTTTGAAATTAGTTCAACAATCCGTAAATGTTTATTGAATTAAATTCAACACAGATTTGTTGAATTCTTATTATGGACAAGGCCATATACTAGTTATTATATGGGACACAAAGGTTATTGACAGTCTCTGTTCTCAAGGAGTTTACAGCTGTCCCTCGGTATCTGAGGGGAATTGGTTGCAAGACCCCTGAAGATACCAAAATCTGAGGATGCTCAAGTTCCTTACATAAAATGGCACAGTATTTCTATATAACCTATGCACATCCTCCTATACAGTTAAATCCAGATTATTTATAATACCTAGTACAATGTAAATGATATGTAAATAGTTGTAAATACAATATAAATGCTATATAAATATTTCCCTATGTGTGGCAAATACAAGTTTTGCTTTTTGGAACTTTCTGGAATTTTTTCCCCCTGATCCATGGTTGGTTGAATCCACAGACATGAAGGGCTGACTGTATAATCCAGCAGATCTAATTAGTATAAATTGAACTGAACAGATAGTGTATTATTGAATATTTAGCTATTACAAGTACAGACATTTCTAATTCTTGTATTAACAATATAACTGTTGAGTACAATTTATATTTGCACAACTTTTTTACCTGTTTGTTTGCAAACACAACCAGAGGAAGGATTGGGTTTGTTTCAATTAGTTGATGAAGGTGTTTCTTGGCTTCAGGTAGTCTGTTGTGATCTGCTGAATCCACCACAAAGATCAGCAGCAACCCCTTGGACAGGTACATTTCCCAATAGGAACGGAAAGGTTCGCTGCCGCCAACTACAAAGAACAGTAGAGAAGGAAGACATACGCAGAAATCTCAGAAGTGTCCACTGAGGGGGCAGGAAAGGCACAATTAGGTAATTTCTGAACACTGGACAGGTGTTCTGATAAAAGACCTCTGTGAGACTGTACCCAGTTCTGAGAACAACCAGAGAGATGTTACTGGGGAAATGATTGGTGGGAATATTTACCCTCCACAAGTGGGTCATTCATTCTGTAGCACAAAGAATCAGCATAAAGATCTTAAATATGTACTACAGCGGATGCCTCCTGACCTGCTATACACAGCAGTACAGCCAGCAAGTCGGAGTAGGCTACTAAAGTAACTTAGAGTGGTAGGTTAAAACACATGTTTCACTAAAATAAGTTTTAAATGGACTGATTAAAGTTTCATTGGCTAGCCTCACTTGCATAACTTTCTTCCTTTGTCAAAATCCTAGAACTAATTTCCCCTCTTAATCTTGCACTAAGAGTTAATATGATCCAGTGGACATTCAAGAATACTTGCCTCAGGAAAAAATGCCTTTGGGTTCTTTCATTCTGCTGATTCTTCCCAGAAGAAACTTTTGGGGAATGATAATAATACATACACAATGAATTCAGTTACTTTTCTCCTCGGATGGAGGTTGACAAACGATGACCCACAGTCTAAATCTGGTTCACTGCCTATTTTTTGTACAGCCCACAAAGAAAGATTTTTACACTTTTAAATGTTTGGGGCGGGAAAAAAAGAATAATATTTCATGGCACATTTGGATTTCAATACAAAGGATCAGAACACAGACATGCAGTGGAGGGGGTAAGGTACAGCTCAGTGGTAGAGTGCATGCTTAGCATGCACAAGATCCTGGGTTTGATCCCCAGTACCTCCATTAAAATAAACAAATCTAACTACCCACCCACCCCCCACCCCAGGAAAAAATTTAAAGAAAAAAAAAGAACACAGACGTGTGATTGTCCACATATGGCCTTTGGCTGCTTTCACAGGACAACAGCAGGGCTGAGTAGCTGCACAGAGACCATGTGGCCCACAAAGCCTACATTAGCTACTCTTGAGCCCTTAACAAACAAGTTTATAGACTCTTGTTTTGGGAACTTGACAGAAACATTTTAAAAAACAATAATATAGGGTCTTTATTTGCCTTTCCTTGTTTTCTTTGTGTAGAGCCTGGCTAGTCATTCTTTGAAGTATTTTTACTTTTTTTTAAAGAATGTTATATAACCTAAGTAATTCATATGGTTTTAATACATGTAGTTTAAACATGAATGAACATTTAGGTTGTTCCCCATTTTTTGGCAACACCATTACATTTCACCAGCAGAGGGATTGTAATCATTTAGTTATTAACTTCTAATTTAACTGCAACGTAGCCAGACAGCATGGTTTGTATGATGCCTCTTCTTTGAAAAATTTATTAAGACTTGCTGAATGGCCCAGTAAGTGGTCGGTTTTGGCAACTGTTCTGTGAATGTTTGAGAAAAATGTGAATTTTAAATTTTGGATGTGGCTAAAATTGTTTAATTATATATTTGATTGTGTTCAATATTTGTGTCTCTATAGATTTTTTTCTCCTTGATCCTATAAACAAATGACGGAGAGATGTTGAAATCCCTCATTTCAGCTGTAGATCTGTCCATTTCTCCCTGTAATTGGATTCTTCCTTTCTTTCCTTTTTCCTTACTTCATTTTTTCATTTCCTTCCGTTCCCTTCCCTTTTCCTCCCTTCCCTTCCACTTTTTATATTTTGAGACTATTTTCTTAGCTATCTACTTTGTTAAAATTATTATTACTTCTGTAGCTTCTGGGCAAACTGACACCTCTATTCCTAATAATGCTTTTATCTTAAAGATTTGCCTACAGTTTTACCATTTTCTCTGCTCACCATTTTCTCTCTGCAACTGGATGAAAACAAAAATTCATATCGTTTTACTTGTGGGTGGGAGGTGGGGGTACAATAGAGGGTACAGAAAATTCCCAGTTTTCTGGCTTGAGTAACTTGCTGGGTGAGGAGTCACTTACTGACAGTGGATTACAGGGAAAGGAATAGATATGGAGATATAGTAAATATTTTGTTCTGACCATGTTAGATTTGAGAGGCCAATGAAAAACCAGGTAGAGATGTCAGGGGACATCTGGATATGTTTGGGCTGGACAGATAAATTGGGGAGTTATTAGCATATAGATAGTATTTAATATCAAGAGGATGGATGAAATCATCCTAGGAGAGAGTGTAAACAGAAGACAAGAGGATCTGATGCTACTTCAGGGAACAGCAATATTTTGAGAGATGGTGACTCCAGAATTACTATAGACTAGGGGCTTCTGAGTTGCCACCTGGTTACAAGAGGCTGGGGGCTTGTCTATATTTGCACTGGCAGAGAAGGAAGCACACTGTATTTAGATTGCATGTTTATTTGATGAAGTAAGGGAGGAGAGAGGCTGTTATAAGAGGGGGTGCCAAAGCCTTCCTCTCAACTCCTCTTTATCACCACCACTGCAAAAAGGGGAAAATAAAAAGAGCAGAAAGTGATTTCTGCCCCCACTGCACCCTAGCATTCTAGAAGTCTAGGAAAATCTGACCCAGTGCTTCTTTTCACAAGAACCCAATGTTGATAACATTACATCTGGCTTAAGTTGTAACAGTAATGTGGCTACAAGCTGTAGGCTATTCCCAGAACCACTGAGAAAGTGGCCTTACTCTCCAGGAACTCCATTTGGCTGTCTTCAGTACTGATGCACACCGCATTGAAACCTTGGGTGGGTGCCATGCTGTGCTGGACTCTGTTTAAAGCTAGAGAGTGAAGAACACTGGTCTTTCCTGCTCCATCCAGGCCCAACACTAGGATCTGCTTATTTTTCTCCTGCAAAACAAAAAATAAGTCAATAAAGCTATACCATCATATAAATAAAAAAAGCTAGGGCCTTGTTTTCCTGGCTCCTGGTAATGTGCTTGCCAATAATATTTTGGAATTGTAAAACAGAACAAAACTTCACAAAAAATTTAATAGGTCTAGAACAACTGTCCCAGTCAGTTTGTATTGTACAATCAGTCACTGGTTATGTGATATTAATCACACATCCCTTCTTCATCTCCCAAATTCTAGTCAATCTATCAAATAAATACTTAATATCTATCTATATCTATCTATCTATCTATCTAATTACTTATGGGAGGTGCCATATTTTCAGGGCTAATTTTCAGACTTCTGTTTACTTCCTGAGCTCACTGGAGATTGCACCAGAATTCAATTTATTGTTTGGGGTCTTGTATTGATGATCCATGTATTGATTCTGCCATTTAGTTTGTAAGCATCTAAGGTCTCATATTCTTAATTTGTCTTGTCTTCCCAATTGGATCACTAGATTAAAAGCACTCAGGGCAAGGTTCCCCTTTTATATATTTTAAGTATAAATATCATAATTATATGAAAAGGCAAAGATCATAGATAATCAAACCAGCTCTAATCATCTAATTTTAAATCTGATGCTAAAACCTGATGAAATAGATGTAAACTTTAGGAAGAAGCATTCCACCAACATACAAGCCTTAGAAATGTTTATGACAAGTGACTGAAGGGCAAGAAGGGCAAGCTGGGATGGAGGCAGAAATAGAAAATTTAGAGTACTCAGCAAGGTGGCTTTTAGGGTACAAATTTTAATGTAAAGAGTAATAAATGAGCAACAGTCCAGCCAGACTGCTCACAGGAATTCAACCCTATTTCCCAAACAGCCTACTAAAGGGGTTTCTCATGCACAAAAAACACTAGTAAATGTCTTCAATGGCACTGTTTAAAAATAATAATCTTATACATCTCTGCTTGAACATTAAACGTTGACATAGACTTAGATTGGATTCCTGGTAAAAAAGTGATCCTAAACAGCATTAGAATGTCTATCCCACCTCCCATCTCTTTTTCTTCCCCCTCCTAGTAAGATCTACATGCAAGTGAGACGTTTTAAGGCTGGTCTAATAGAGACTTGTGTACAGAGCAAGATTTACAAAGCCTGTCTAGTGAGTAACATTTAAAAGTACATTTTTGTTTTGGGAATGAATTCTTGATGGCTTTTATAGGAATTGGTATTTCCATCGATGTTCCCTATCTCCATCTCCATTTACTCCCCATTCCCTCCCATCTGCATCTAAATATCGGAGTGTCATTCTGAGACTGTGATGGTAAAGAAGAGAACTTGATGCACAAAGAAGATTTCACTGGATGGTTTTAAGTGGCATGCTTTAAAGCAATGGTGGCACCAAGAAATGGCTATAAGATGTGGATTCTGTCCACCATTAACACCACCAATAGCCCCATACAGGCTACCCCAACATATTTCATCAATTCCAAGATTTTTTTTGACATTTAACATTTCTGAAATGAGGACTTTACAATCTATGGTATATCATATTTTGATTGGCAGCATTTTTTTCTTTCTTTTTGGTACCTAAAATAATGGCATTTTAGAGCCTAAGAACCATCATGAATAAGAACAGTTCCTTATTTCCTTTCCAGCCACATCGCTACCTGTAAGCACATCTTATCTAGAAATTCTGTAGTCATTGCTGCCTTACATTTTTCTTCCTTTTTTAGTCTAAAACACAAGCTTCCTTGTGTTTATAATCTCTCAAGAAAAGCTGGGATTACTGTAAACCAAAAGTTCTGACACAAAATGTGATTCTGAACACAACTGTTCCTTGTAAAAAGTTATTCCTTTAACTATATATGAATCTATTTGTCTGTTTTACCAGAGATCAAATCCTTGTTAATAAATTCACATTGTTTAGAACCAGAAAGCAGCTCTGAGCCCAGGAACTCCAAGAGCACAGAGATCACTAAGCTAATCCAAATAATGTCTGTTTTTTCTTTTTTTCTCCCTCAATTTTTAAACTGTGGTAAAATACATAAAATTTACCATCTTAACCATTTTCAAAGATACAGTTCAGTGATATTAAATACATTCATAATGTGCAACCATCACCACCATCCATCTTCATAATATAACCCTTTTCATCTTGTGAAACTGAAACTGTACTCATTAAACACTAACTCCCCACTGTCCTTTCCCCCAGGCCTTGGCAACCACCATTCCATTCTCTGACTGTAATTTTGACTATTCTGTGTACATTATATACGTGGAATCATACAGATTTGTCTTTTTGTGACTACAATGCCTGGTTTCTGAGGCTTCTCAAACCTCTATGACGGCCCCCTTTGGGCGCTGGTGGTCTGAAAAGAATGGAAGCAGTAACCACAGCGCCCACAGAAAAGACCCAGACAGTCCCCAAACACATCCTGCACAAATTCAGGTACCCTGCACCCTCCCACAAAGAACGCATTAAACAGAAAAGACCGGGACAGAGATCCTGTGGGCGGCGAGGGTTTGGAGCTGAGTTCAGTGTTGTGGGCGGTCAGGGAGCTAGGGTTGAGCGCTGGACAGAGATGGGGCTGGAAAAAGGGTGATCCCCGCGCCCCCGTGAAGACCAGCTAAGGCCTCTTCTTCAACACTAGACATGACGAGGGTTGGAGGCGGGGACGGGGTTAGGGGTGAAGCCGGGCAGGAGGCCGCGGGAAAGGGACTAGCGACGGGTCGTTAGAAGACTGGATGGAGCCCCTTCCACCCGCAGATAAAAAGCCCGCGGACGAGACCAGATTCCCTCTGGCGCGGGCCGGGGCCTCGCACGTAACAGAGCCGGCTCTCCGGCCTGAACGCCGGGCAATGGCCTCCGGTGAGGGTCCGAGGCGCCGGTCTCTTACCGGCGGCTCCAGCGGGGGCTTTGTCAATGTGCTGTCGTTGTCCTTCTCTTTCTCTTCTTTTTCCTTAAACTGTTCCTTCTCTTTGTCCGTCTCTTGCTCTTTCCTGTTTTCCTCCTCTTTACTCTTAGTTTTCTTCTCCTTCCCCTTTTCTTTTTCCTTAATTTTCTCCTTCTCCACTTCCTTCTTTTTATCTTTCTCCTCCTTTCCTTTTCCCCGAGTTTTCTCTTTCTCCGGCTCCTTTCCCTTCTCTCTTTTCACTTTCCCCCTCTCCATAGCCACAGCCCCGGCTCCCTTCCCTGCTCCTCCTGCGCGCCCGCACGCTGGAGCCGCGGTGCGAGGTCTCGGCAGGCGTGGCCCCCTCGGTGGGCGCACGGCGGAGACGTAGGTCCACGCGCCGTACGCCGCCCCCGCGGTCACGGCAGTCGGCGCCGCCGGTTCCAGGGCTGCCGCCAGGCATCTGACGCTCGCCCGCGGGGCACTGCGCGCAGCAGATTCGCCGAAGCCGGCGGGGCGGGGGAGCTAGAGGAGGGGTCGAGTCTAGCCAAGGGGATCTGGGAGGCCCGGGCTCGGGAGTTGGGAAAGACCTGAGGGGCAGGAAGAGTGTTCTTGGTGGGTGGGCAGTGGGTGGCGGTGCGCACCGTGGCGAGATTCCTTCGGACTGGGAAGGGTGTCTCAGAAAGGCCTTTAACGCTCGCCCAGATCTTAGCGCCTCACCTCTCCCGCCTCATCCCGGAGCCTGCCCGGCAGACGGGTCTCCGACTCGGAGAATGCTCGAGACGCCGGAGTCCTGAGGGTCTCCAGAGGATTCCCCGCCTTCCCCTAGCTAGTAATCACAAGCCTGGAGAGTGAAGTTGGGTATCTCCTCGCCCTCCGTCCTGTGTAAGTCTACCAGCACCGTCTAGACTCTATCCAGGATGCTGAATAAAAATAACAGAGGTACCTGAACGGTTCACTTATTTAAAATTTGTTACATTTCTCTTAATAAAAAATTCTCTGGAGATAGTCTGCCAGGATCACAGCTACTGGCAATAACGGGTGTTAAAACAACAAAACAAAATCGTCTAGTCACCCCCACAATGATCTAACATGTAGCATATAAGGTACCCACAGGGCTTTTCAAATGTGGTGTAACGTTGCTTAAACTGGTTGAGAAGTATGTGGATGGTTCTTTTACTTTATTAAATTGGATTTAGTGTATTTCATCGTGTAACAAAATTATCTTAATGCAAAAAACTGACCTTCCTTCATCAGATCTACATTTCAAATAGGTTTATAAGGAACAATGAATGAATGGCAGGTTCCAGGAAGGCCTGAGTTATGCAACAGTTTTTAAGTAGTTTTTAATGTTAGCTGTTTCCAAGTAGTCTTGAAAATATTATGTTTAATGATTTAAAACATGTTTTCTCCTCAATTTGTTTATATACAGATTTCAACATGATGAATTTTCAGTGAAGTTGAAACTAGGTTTCAAGGTTCTCTCAATCCCATTAGTTTTGTTTTCTGGTTTTGCTGGGAAGGGCAGGGGACAATTTTTGATAACTCAGTTTAAAAAGTTCTTAGATATACTACTAACAGGAAGTCCTCCATAAAATGCTAACACCCAAAACACTTTAATCCATACTCACTGCTAGATTATTTTATTTTAAAATGTGCCACAGTGAATGGATGTATCTATATTGGTTTTTATAAATGTACACACACACACATATATATATACACAAAGTATATATGTCATTCGTTAAAGAACTGTCCAAAAAAAGAAATAATTCCTAGAAAGTTAATGTAGGTGTTTACACTTCATTTGACAATTACAACTTATCTGAACTGAGGTTTCCATTGCTTAGTAATGACTGATAATAACAATGACTAGCAATTACAATGACAAAATAGCTATAAATTTCACTGTTGTGCCTTGGTCAAAATTTTCATTGATGGATAATTTTCACCAAAATTCTGTACTTTAGTTAACCTAAAAAATGATTATTCTTCACCTCAGAAATTTAATGGAATCCTAAAGCACAAATTTACTAACAATTCCTGAAATAGGGTATATATTCAAAAGGAATAAATATGTCACTCTTAGCAAAAGACTATTCTGAGAGCTCAAAAAGTATGCCATAGTAAATCATTCGTATACAAGGGTCTCTTGTTTAGATGCCACCATAGATTGATTATTCTAAACAGAAAGGCAGCACCACATTTCTTACTCTTATAAAGGAGGAAAAAGCCTTTTTAAAAAACTCTTTGAAGAAGTTTCAGTAGATATATTGAGTCAAACACAGCAGCACTTTATTAACAAGGACAGAGAAATATGACCACAAGGAAATACTCTTAAGTCTAAGGTGAATGCTATCCTGGGCAGCATAAAATGAAAACTAAGAAAGGTGGGCATCCCAGTATGTGTCTCACAGCTGTTCAATGGGAAAGAAAGCAAGGCAAGACAAGAGCGACAGTGACATCACAGGCTGACTACAATACTTCATTACCTTGAGAAGGGTAATGAATGGTCATACCCCCAACTAGAAAGAAGAGTCATTTAAGACATAATAACTGGGCCAGTTTTGTTAAGTTTTAACACTGCCTACTCCTGAACTCTGGTATTGATTTCCTCTCTATGTAGGAAGTTAACACTTAATGCTCTTGATAGAGGCCATTTAAATCTTTCTGATTGAAGCAGTCCAAATCCATCTGACCTCAGAACACTGGGTCTAAGAGTCAATTTCTTGCAACACTGATATATTTTCTTTGAAATCTTTGATGGTGCTAAGTTGGCATAAGGGTACCATAATTTGAAAATGAAATGGCACAAAGAAGTCCTAATTTACATATATGTGCTATATATTATATAATATATATATATAGCATTCCATATTCCAGTATCATATGACAGAATTTACAGTTGGAATAATCAAGACATTTACTTTAGTTTTCCTGTGGCCACTCATGTAATGAAGTGAAGAACACCAGTGTATTAATAAGGTCCCTTTTTATCGCATGCTATTTCTAAGCAGATATTTGGAATGCTCAGAAGACTCCACTTTGTCTCCTAAGGCCTCCTAAAACATAATTTAATTGAAACTTGATAGAATAAGTATCTTCAGACTCTAGTTGAAGCAGTAGTTTCTGTTTATATCCTAGGAAACCTTGGATAACATGCCTTGTTCATGAAATTGAAAATACCAGATCAGCACGCAAAGAGAAAGGATGCAACAGTTATCAAAGTCACTAAATGCCCAATTATTTTGAGTCATCATCTGTGCAAAGCAAGGTGGTACCAAGTAGGCCAAATCTGACTAGGTAAGAGTTCCAGGAAGATGTTTTTCTGTTTGATGCACAAAAAAATAATTTTATGAAAATGTGGGGATGGGAGAGGGAGCAGCTCTGTGCTTCTTGCTGTGTTACCTTTATTATGTTCCTAGTATTACTGAGACTAGTTTAAAAATAGCCTACAACAAGAATGTTCTGATCACCAGCCACCTTTTCCACCTTTCTTCTTTTTCTGTTGCTGCTTCTTCTTTGTTGCTGGAGCCCCTGCAGGTTTCTGGTGTCTTGGGGGTATGATATTACTTGTAGATGTAGATGCTGTTGCTGCACTGCCAGGTCTTGGGGAGGTGGGTGGGCTGCTCACAGTTTTACTGGCATCCCTGAAATCATCAGATCAGCACAGTGTTGGTCATTCATATAGTCAACAAAAAGCTATAAAAATTTCTGTACATGGATTTCACTTTCCACCCCTCACAATCTCCTACACATAGTCTATTTCTTTTAAGGTGGATTCCCCAACTCCCTATCCATTTTTCTTTTGAATAAAATTTTTACTGCTTTATAATTTTTAAAAAAGTAATAGACTGCACATGCCAATTTTTGGAAAGCTTAGAAAATAAAGAAAATTTTAATGACCTACAATCTTACCATTAGAAATAAGTTATTTAGAAAATTTTAAATTCTGCTTTCTAGTCACATTATTTATTTTTATCTGTTTACCTAGTTAGTTAGTTGAATGACTCCACGTACTTAGTTTCCTTCTGAAAGTACTGTAGTCCTAATATTTACAATACAATCTTCTAATTCTAGTATTTACAATATAACCAAACCAGAAACAATACATTTTCTTTCCTTTACATAATAAGCATGCTACAAAACATTTATTAAAGATAATCTGACTATACTTCTCATACTGAAAATGTGTTTTAAAAATTCTTACTAATGACCCTGAGTCAATCTCAGAAAGCAGTCTATGCACTGAGGGACTTCAACTGGGGAGCAATGTCTTACAGTTCAGATGAAGCTCCTGCAGTCGCTCCCTGGGTCCCTTTTCCAATCTGATCCTTCTTTTTACCCTTCTTTCTTCCCCGGTAGTAAGAACGTTCACGCATTGGTAGCCATCTTTCTGGATCTGGGGTCACTTTTGGGTCATAATTCTTAGGCAGTTTTCCTGTGTAACAATTAATTGATAAAGAAATGAGAGGTCTGCCCATAATGCTTTTAAGACAGTCTGTTTAAACACTGTGCCCAAGCCTGGGAATAAAAAAAACATTAAAAGTGAAATAAGTTTCTCTGAGAAAGTTTTATTCGTATAATCTTACCCACTTTTGCCCTGGATTAAGACAGCCTAAACCTATGAATGCATGGCATTCCCCTGGTTAATGATTCATGGCTGGACACTGACCTATGTTGGCCCAATCAGATTAATGGGAAAGGCTTCCCAAGTGCAGAAAGGCTCTCTGTGTCCTGATGGATGGAAATGACAAGTAGGTGGCCCTGTTTCCAACAAACATCTGATTACCGTAATGGGTCCAGTTTTGAGTAAAGCAGAACAAAGAGATATAACTACCGGATAAACTAACCTTGATGCTAACCTTCCTCTACACTGCTAGTTTCATAAACAATAAATTTTCTTAAGCTAGTCTCATGGAGTTCTATGATACTTGTAGCCAAAAGCTCCCTAATGTATAAAGGCTTATGGTGTGCCAGGCACTGTTCTAAGAGCTGTACATGTAATAACTTATTTAATCCTATGAGGTATACACCATCATATTCCACTTCACAGCTGAAAAACTCAGGCAGGTATGTTACAGACCTGTTCACAGTCCCAGCAAAAGAGCAATGTTACTAGAGCAACAATTTCAGGCACTCAAACTTCAGAACTGCACTCTTTACAGTTACAAAATTAAATAAATGTTAGCTATAATCGAGACAAAGTTCAGTATTCAAAGATACAAGAGGACAGTATATTTATGTCTAAAGATTTCTACATAGGACTAAATTCAAGTTTTTATCTTATAAAAAAGAATCTAAAGACTTAAAAAAAAAAGTCTTACCCTTCTTTTTTTTCTTCTTTTTTTTCAAATCTCCCTGTCTACAAAGAGAATAAAAATCATTATCATCACTGTGATAAAATATTTATACAGCATTAAGCATGTTCAAAAGAGTGAGCTGGGCACTTCATCATAAAGGGGTTTAAGATTTGGTGCCACCTCACCAAAGCTGGTAACTAGTTGGGATATCAATTCAGATTCAATTTAAGCAAGCTTCATACACTACAGTTTTTAGAAGGTGGTTTAGAAAAGAGGGGTGACAACTGTTTTCAGAAAATAGATACCATTTACACTGGCACATATTAAGTCTATGCAAAAAGGTAAGAAATCTGTACAAGCACGAAAATCCACAGTTCTATGGTAAGTTACCTTATATTTGGCAAAACTAGAAACTAACTGTAATTCTTTATCAGAAGAACATGTATAGGTGGAATACATGCAAAGAATATTTCTTGGAGGATATGCAAGACAAGTAATACTGGACTTATGGCCTTGGGAGGGAAGAGGGCAGACAGGGTGAGAAGAAAGAATTTATACTCTGTACTTTATTATCTTTCAAGTTTTGAAATTTGTGAGTTTATTGAATTTTTTTAAAGTAAAATCTTTATTAAATACACTGAAAAAAAAAGGTACTGGAAGAGCATAAAAAAATCAAGAAAATACTTGAAAATAACTGTTAAGTACTCTGAGAGCTACAGTAGAAAAGATGAAGACCTAACAAGTATCTCAGGACATACTCATATGTGATATACCTCTATGGGAACTACGAAGCAGCAAACTAAAAGGTGAGACAATAATTTCTGCCCGAACTCCATTCTACCAAGTCTTTCAACAGTGACAGTTCTTTCGGGGTACCCTGAAGAGTAAGAAATGCAACATATAGTGTTTTACTTCGGAGCTTCATCTCTCTTTTCAATAGTCTTCTGAATCGTCTCCTCATAAATCATACTCCACAGCACTACTTACAATTTCCCAAAGATTCTCTGCCATTTCTTACTTCTTTGCTTTGCTCACATTTTGCCAAACTCATCCTCATCTTCTCTAGAGTCAACACAATCCTCTCCTCCCTGAAGCCTTTCCTAACCTTCCACTGTCCTCAGGAAGGACTTTTCCCTCTGGTACATTCCTCTATGCCTGCACAGTCGTAGCACATGCAACCTTTATTTCAATTAATGCTTAAATATATTTCCTTCCTACTAGACTAAGAGTTTTTTTGAGGGCAAGGACAATGAATTTTTTTTTGTCAACAATATAGTATGTCTTCAAAAGAAACTAAATCTTTGTATTCAGAAGTCAGCGTAAAAGGCACTAATAATGCCTAATGAAAATACAGTGCTAAAACTGAGAAGCTTTAAAGTCAATCTATGTCTTAATAATCTGTCTAAGGGAAAGGGAAAGAAGATTAAAGGATTAAAGAAGAACTGTATGTTCTTACTAATTATCCAGCCCTGTACTGGAAGAGGGGAAAAAATACTGAAAATATTTAAATAGGCATTATTTGACAATTCTCTTAAGATCTGGCTTGAATTTATTATTTTGGGGTTCTTGATAAAGCTTGAAATTGAGATCATGATGAAATGGAATCCAGACCAATACAGTATCTCTGAGATGCCAATCCCTTATTTACCTTTTTAAAATCTATTAGTATAATACATTTTTACCAAACACAGAGTTCATAATGAAATCAATCATATACTATCACTGATACATTTTTCAAGTTAGGAAAAATTAGATTTCACAAGTCATTAAAAAAGGGAAAAATAGTGAAAAATTTAATTAAAGTCATAAAGCTGGGGAAGTGTTCTCTCTCTTTCAGTCTCTATTCATCCTGAGTCAAAAACAGAATCCTGAAATATTTTATTTAGTAGGCCTCTGTTGTTTTTGAGACAGCAATGTAGGGAGAACAAGGAAAGAACCAGAATTTGACTTCTTCTAAGTTACCAAAGCTGGTAACTTTTCCTCCCGATCAGCAAAATAAACCTCATCTGATCTCTGGTTTAGAATGTTAAATGATGTACTAAAGGTACGTCAATAACGCACAGGTGAAGTAGGGCGTATCTAGCCTATGGAATACTATGCATAAAAAGAGTATGTCTACATTGAGAATATGGAAAAATCTCTCAGACTTAGTAAATGAAAGAAAGTTCAAAAACAGTTAAACACAGTACAATCCCGTTTCTGTAAAAAATAAAAAATAGTCTAATCTAAAAATATTTCTAAATCAGCTGTGTGTAAACACAAAGAAAAAGATCTGGAAGTATCTACACTAAATTAGTACTGGAGGTTAATTCTGAGTAGGGAGGAAGGCGGGAAACAAGGACAAAAAGCTGAGCACAGAAAGAGAAGGGAAAAGCAGCAAAGGGGACTTAAACTTTATTCACATGGAATTTTTATGAGAATGCATTTTTTAAATTTCTTATATAACTTAAAATCAGCACTGGTGGATGTTACAATGAAAAACATTACCCTTGCTCCTTTGGTTGACTATCTCCAGCAACTTTTCCACCCTTCTTCCGAATGTACGTAGCACCAGGAGAATTTTCAAGAGCCTCAACATCGACTTTGAGAGACATACTATCTGACGAGGGCAAATGTTTACTAAGACTGGGATAATACAGGAGTTTAGGAACACATTATATATACATATATACGTCTAACAATATACTCATGACAAAAGAAAAACAGTCTTTTTTGGGTGCCCTTCATCAAAAGCAAAAAAAGGTTCTTAAATCTTCTACAGAATAATAAATCAGCAGGTCATAAGGTCAATTATAGATCATGTATCATGAAAGGAGAATTTGAGAAGAGTCATAATCTAATCATCCATTCCTTAGTTCAATGATGTACTTCAAGGTGGTGGCTTAATGAAAACTCCACTACAAAACAACTATCAAGCTTACAAAACACAGACTTGCTCACTGCAGAAGCTTTTGACTTGTGGCTGCTTAGCATCCACCATCTCACCTTAGTTTTGGGAACACCAAGGAAATTTGGAGTAGCACACATGGTCCAACTCAGCCAATCAGGGCACCAAATCCCCTCCTACCATCAGTAATTGTTTGAGATGTGACCTAAGACTGTTCAATCAGAATGACATTTTAGAATCATGTACAACTACCTAAATAAAATATGCGTTTTCTTCTTTTTTCTTTGCTGCTCTGCTTGAACCTGGAGAGATACAAGCTGCATTCCTGTTGATTTCACTTTTGCTTGTGGATGAAACTGTACCCCAAGTTGGATCTATCACTGTATTTTCAGCCACATTGATCAATAAATTCTCATTTTTGCTTTTACTACTTAAAGGAAGGGTTTTGTTTGCTGAAATTTAGAAATGGCCATGGTCAAAACAGGTAAGGGACGAGATCTAGTGTGCACTTGGGAGCTATCTGGAACAATCAAAAGGATACGCTTTTGCCTTCTCAGGATCTACGAGTGAGTATGCAGAAATAAGCTGTGCCAGGGTGTGAATATCTTTTGGATTCTGTCTAAAAGAAGAAATAAGAAAGTTACTAAACAGTTTATAAAACTGGAGAAAGTAATATAAACAAGGAAAATAACTCCCTCATATCAAAGAAGAGCAATAAAACTTGGATTTCTACACCTCCACCTTCCAGAGCTTACTTCCATAGCTGTTCTAGGTCACTAATTGCCTCCTTCTTCCGCCCATATTTGAGTTTGAAGTTCGCAGCTTCCCTTACCAAGGACAAATGAGCAGGAGATTTGGGCTATACGTTTAATAAAAAGAGAGGAAAAAAAGTTACAAGCTAAATATCTAGCAAGTCAATGTCACTAGGTCTTTAAAATGGACCAATCCATTAAATTTCTCATCTTAAGTTTTACTGAATGCATTAAACAACAAAAAACAAATTCACACACACAGAGAGAGCTGGATAGACAAATTATTACAAATGTTAATCAATTTATGAATTTGGAATGCAACCTTTCTCTATTTAGACTATCTGGTCTAAAACTGGAAATATTCCCCCATAATCAAATTTTAAAGTTATGTCACCGTATTTCTCAAACATTAATTTAACACACTTCCCAGAACACTGGTATTTCCTCACAGCTAATAGTGCTAACAGTATAAATGCTACCTGTGTATATGTGTACCTAAAAGCTGAATATTGCCTATGCAGAGACCTATACTGGAAAAAATAAAGATGTTCCTATTAGATGGAGATATAATACACAATCATTCTATGTACTGCTGTTCTACCAATTACTACCATCCATGACATCACTTATATGCAATCATGTACAATTATTCTTATTTCTTGAGATTACATATACAAACACCTGTACACACACATAGCAGAGGAAGGAGCTTCAGAAAACATAACTGAGCATATTTTTTTCATCTTGCAGCTATTTCTTACTTCTAATAACTTTATTGGGATCTGGTATACTTAAAAACTGAAAGACGGTCTAATAGCATGCCATCTTTTAAAGAGTTGCAATGTTTCAATCTCTTTAATTTTGAGTTCACTACTACAGCTTTTTATTTTTATGTAAAAACATGCCCTCAACATTTTTACCTGACGGTTTTGATACCACTGGATAGCTTGTGTGAAGACTTCAATGGCACTGTCAATATCTTCCTCATGGCTATACATCGTCACTAATGCAGACACCTATCCAGCCAAAGGTATAAATTAGTAAATAGCATTCCTCCTTCCCTCTAGGATAAACTTTTTGAAAATGAAAAACATTGAATAGCAAAAAAAGGTCGTTAGGCTCTCTACTAGTGCTTAATGCATAAAAATTGCTAGAGCACAATGACTAGAAATACCATAAACAACAATGGTGTTTATCTATAAAAAATACCTTTCCCCTTAAGCAGTCACAGTTCACAGTCTGTTAACCAGTCCACAATAAGTACAGAAGTTTATAATAAATGCTTAGAAAATCAGTTTATATAATAAGACATTGCTGAGACATCCAAGACGTGATCAGTGAGGTGAACTAGCATGGCTGAACTCCCATGCTGAGCTCCATGTGGCCTCAGCTACAGAAAGCCAGTGAAAGCTTGCCTAGTGTGTTGGAGGGACAGTAAGAAGGCCTATGTGGCTGGAGTGGAGCGAGAAGGGGAGGAGCAACAGGAAATAAGGACAAAAAGGGAAACAGAAACAAAAAGCTGGATCATTGAGAAAAATCAATAAAATTAATAAGCCAGACTAAGTAGGAAAAGAAGAGAACAAATAAATAATAACAGGAACAAAATGTTCTACAAGTATTAAAAGAATAAATAGGGAATATCTGAGTGACTTTTACGTCAATAAATCCAACAACCAAGATGAAACATTATTTTCAGCCATATGGTATATTTGATTCTAACATAACGTAATTACAGCCCGAAAGCACTACCATAACACTATTACACATTTACCACGTGTCAACTGTAGACAAGCTAGAGGGTAAAATAGTCCCTGTACATAAATGCACATACCACCACTACAGAATCAGTCTTTACTTGGAAAAAGATGTGTTCACAGCTTTATTAGTGATCTAAGCCTGTGATGCTTGAATAATCAGAGAACTAAAAATTAAATTCATTGGCCACTATTACTGAATTGTTTTAGCTCAAAGAAATCATACTAAAGACATGATAAAAAATTTAGGCTGAGAAATTCACTATATATGTCTTAGTTTGTTTAAGGGTGGCTTTCAGTGGTAATATAAGGCCCAAGTAGTGCCTGTAGTGCCTGCAGTGCCTGACACATTTGACTAAATAATCAATGCAAAGCAGAGCATAAAATGAAATTAAATTTACACCAGAAAACTGTTACTATCCTACCTACTGCTACTATGTTATGAGTATATAAAAAATGCAGAAGAAATTAAAGTGAAAACAAAAAAATGTCACACATATCAATGGACTATTAACTCCATGACATTTCAGTCTTACAATATTTTAGTTATAAACTCACCATGCCTGGTTTATGCTTTAACTCCTCTATGCTTCTCAATATTAGACATGCTTTGGAAATATTACCTTATGAGATTAAAAACAAAATCAACATCACACTGAAGAAAAAGACAAGAAATTTAAGAGTCAAATTTTGTAACATCTCTAAATACTCAAGCTTTGGGACCTTGGGAATAATGTGTTCTATTTACTCATTTTACAAATAAAGGAAATTGAGTCTTAAAGAAACACTATACCTTACTTATGCCCACAAAGTTAATGGCAGAGCTGCTACCAGAAAAGAAGTCTCCCGATTCACAGTCTATTGAGTTCTATTTCTCCTTCTTCAGACTGTAACTTAAAGGTAGGAGTCCTTCCCTAAAGGCCTTGAAATACGTTACTGTAGATATGAGTGCAATGGAATTATTTCCTACAGTGTTAAAATTCTGATTTTCCACTCATTGCAGACCTCAGTAACTTAACCCTTCCAAAGTCTTTAAAGACAAAACAAAACAAACAAAAACCATTACAGACTCACTCTCCATAATTTTAATATGATAAATAATCCTCGCAAAAATAAACTGAAAACTGGATGAGAAAAGATAAAGTGGAAAACAAGAAAAAGAAGAAAGCAAGGTGGGAAAAGAAAAGAGAAACAAAGGAGGGAGGTAAGAAATGTGAAAACAGGGTAGGCTGGTCTCAATCTGGTTTCCATTACTAACCTACTAAGGAGCCTTTTTACACATTTTTCCCCCTAATTGCCAACTCCTCTCTACCGTATGCATGAAATTTTCACTTCAGTCATCATAATATCTAAGATTTTTTCCACCCCCTGCTCCCACCAAACCAATCACCCCTATTGAGAATGCATGGCCGATAACAGAGCTCTGTGACAGAACTTTATGTGACAATGGAAACATCTGTTTCTATGCTGTCCAACTAGTCACAAGTGGCTATAAAACTTCTGAAATGTTGCCAGCACAACTGAGGAACTGAATTTTAAATTTCAGTTAATTTTAATTTAACTTAAAATAGCTACATATGGATAGTGGCTACCAAATACGTACAGCACAGCTCTAGATACTCAGGGCTGGTGCAAAAATGCTAGCAGTTTTCTGTAAGATTAAAAAATGCCAGTTCTCATTAAATTTCCTTGCCTCTTCTCTACCAAAGATATGGATTGTAAAGCATAAATGAAGAATAAACAGCAAAGAAATATTGACTACTAGGATGCAAAGTAACCCTTATTTCATGCAAATACTACCAAGTGACGTAACACACCCAGGAAACTTAAGCATGGAACAAAGGAATTCTTTTCCTTCTAAAAGCTTTCAAGGCACAGATTTAGAAACAGTCTACTCAGGAATAACCCAAGAAAAAGGCTTACTAACTCACTACCAAATGTGCTGGAGCTCATGCAATCTAGCTTCATGTTTGAAATAGCAATAATTATACTTTACTATTATGCAAAGGTTTTACAAATCATAGTTCACAATTACTTCAGAATCATTCCAACCATATGTTTCCATTAAAATATTTTAATCTGGATGAAATAATCATGAATACCTTGGGAAATTTTCAGCTGTGCCATGGTCAGCTTAATTTCAGCAGCATTTTCTGGATGCTGATCTGAAAATTCCTAAAATTTTTTTAGTTGGGGAAAAAAAATCACATTTAATTTATACAACTGTATGCACGCATTCTAATTACTTATCTCGGCCTCAGCTTCATTAAATTTTAAATCCAGTTTTAAAATATTAAACTTCTGGTTTCAGGTCAAATTCTAACTTTGGAAAAATTTTATTCAACATCCACTTTGCTTTAAAATTATGCTCTGAAAGTAAGTGCAATGATGTCAAGTTTCTAGGAAGTCATCAGTAGGGAAATAATAATTGAGATTACTACATAGATTTTTTTTTTTTAAAGAAAGATACTCAAATAAATGATGACTCCTTACTAAGGGTCCCCCGCTAGGCAACTTTGCCCTCAAGATGGTCCTAATTTTACACTGTCCAACTTTCCAATGTATTCTACCCTCAGGAAATTCAAACATGTGATTTAACAGCTGGTTTGGATAAAAACCAAGTCAGTATCTCTGTAACTGTCTGAGGTTTTGAACTGGGACTTAGAGAATACATTAGTGAAAAGGGGGTAAAGTTTGTTCTAGTATTTTAAATCTAAAGCAAACCCTTAACTCTGTGTTAAATCAATCTCCAAATGAAAAGCATTCTTCGGGGTTTATGGCAAATATTTACTAATGCAAATTTATATAAACAAAAGCTGCAGCCCAAGAATTGACTACAGCGCTACTCTGGGATTTGTCTAGTGGTATACACATTACCTATTAGTTGTCCCATGAAATTTACAAACTTCTATGTACATTGTTGTAACATAATGAAAATGAAGCAAGGTTGCAACTACCTGACATCTCATTTAAAATTCAAGTAATTCTTTTACCTGAAGCAGCTCTATTGCTTTCATATGCTGCTTTTCACGGCAGAGCTGGGCAGCTTGGATTAACACAGGAAGGAGATGTTCAGGACTTTGGGACTGTAAACTGGCAGATATTTTGCGGCATTGTTCTGCCTAAAAAACAATATCCACCCCCCACCACAAAAATAAGCTGGTTAATGAAGTCAAACATTATGTGAATGACCAAAAATAAAAGAAGGATGGGGGAGGTGAAAGGAAATCAGTTGGAACAAAACAGCAAGTGAAGAGCTGCCTAGGATGACAGAAGTGGTTTATAGCATCTATTCTCAATTTTCCCCTATAAGAAAAAGATTTCCATTTAAGTTTTGAGTTTTGAATGTAAGTTATGAGTTCTAAAAGCATTTAGGAAAGGACAAATCCTAAACATTCATTTGGATGCTTAAATTCCAGAATTTTGTTAAAAAAGAAACCAGCACATCAAGTGTCAGCCTTTGTTTCAAAACAACAAAAGGTACAAGTATTTCTTGCTAAAGTATTTAAGAAAAACTTGACTCAATTCTAAATAACAGTACTGTCTGTCAGTCCCTCACTGAAAACCTCTGCCCTAGAAGAGTAGGAAATCATATTTTAATTAGAATTTATCCATAGCAGAGTTATAATCTACCTCCTTAACATTTATAACTTGATGAGATTATACACAAACTAAAATGAAAGATGGATCTTAAATCCATAATCAGGATCTGCATTTTTGATGATTTTTACTTTAGTCTGGAGAGATTAGAAATAAGAGTATGAGAAAAATTATCTCATTTACACCTGTGAATAGTGTTTTCTACTTAAAAGCCACCAACTGCACACCTTTACAAAAAATTGGGAAAATTACTTATTTAACAAATACATGACATTTTGAAGTATACATGGGTTTAAGACAAAATATAAATGAAAATATAAATAGACTGGACTGATACACTCATTATGCCTCATGAGCCATACTCCAAAACTTAGCCAGGGAAGCCAGAGGTCTGTTACCTACCTGGTTTGTGTACATAGCAAGTAAAGCTTTGTTAAATTCTATAGCTTGCAGCTGTTTCTTGGAAAGCTTAAACTCTACTCCTTCCGCATTAGTTAATTTCACCTTCTTCTTTGAGTCAAAGACATTTTGGTCCTGACAAAGTAAAGTTAATCCACCATTAATGGCACTCTCAGACTTCAACTCTTTTTAACATTCCAAGGCCTTACTCCTCTTCCATTTAGTTATTTTATGTAAACACAGCAAAAGAGCTTGGAAGCTAATACACCTACCTGGCTGGGGTGTCTGTACTCCTAAGATACATATAAATTTGGCTTGGGTTCTTCATTTTCTTTTATCTTTCTACTATTTAACTTTATTTTTAGCTTTTTGAAGAAAAGTACTTAGGGATTAAACAAATCTTATCGTGGAAATCAGAACTATAAAGATATCTAAATTTGCAATTTCTACAAACCATCTTTAGAATTTAGATGACAAATGAGGAAAGTAATTTATTCCTCTCTGACATATTGTCTATATATAAGCAAATGGAATGGAATAAGAGTAGAAGACAATTAAGTCACGCTACATCCTGTAAAGGACAAACTGGGCATCTGAGTGTTTACTATGTGCGCAATATTCTAGCTTTGCTAAATGATAAATATATTTGCAAATAAGTGTTATACCTCTGTGCTTTTTAAACCAGGTCTTCCACTAGTTTAAAGACCAAAACGAGGTAAAGAAGAAATCTAAAATAAATTCTTTTTCTGAGTTGAAGCTCCAAACCAATGTGGAATTATTTTAATGTACAGCAAGGAACTGGCTTTCATATAAATCAACCCTCAAGATATCATATTTATAGTTGGAACTCCTATGTCACTATTTAATACTTCAATTCACCACACACGCTACTACCAGACTTCTTTTAAACTTTGCTACAATGGCGCTTACCAAAAATTTTTATCTTTTAAGGCTTCCCACACCTTGATTATCACTCAATCTAACCTATTTTTTTAAACTAGCCAACATGGATGTATCCTCTTATCTTCTGTTCTCTCACTTTCCCCCAAGACATAAATATTTTGTCATATGTTTATTTGCTTATGCTGTTGCTTAACCTTTCAAACCATGCCCCTTCTTCAAGGGTCAGCTCAAATTTGCCAACCCAGTCATCTTTTCTTTCATCAAATACTGCAGTTACAAAGTATATGACGAGAATTTACTTTCAAAATTTTTTAGTGGGGAGGTAACCAGGTTGGTTTGTTTGTTTTTAAGGGAGGTACCAGGGATTGAACCTAGGACCTTGCACATGCTAAGCCTGAGCTGTACCCCTTCCCTCTACAAGAATTTAAACATACACAAATTTTTTCCAGCAGCAGAATGAGATTTTTTTAACTACATAATGATTAAGACCATGTCTCATATTTATTCTGCATTACCTAACGCATCCAGCACTGTATTGAATAAAAAGTCAGAAATAAATATTTGTTGACTGAAGAAAGTTCAATGTATCAATACATTTAGATTGAGCTATTTAGTACTTCACACACTCTCTTTCCCACAAATTATATCCCAGATAAAAAGAATTTGTCCTCACTGACATTTCAAATTATCCATAAACAAGGCAGGTATATATTGCTGCTAAGAGTCAAATGCCAGCATCAATTTTTAGAAACCTACACTATGTCAATGGCCTGCAACATCCTATAACTATTACCTCTCTTAATGCCATTATCCCACATAAGAGAATCCTCTGAATTTCTGCCACAGGAGAGAGATACCACAAAGGCCTACAGGGAGAGCACTTTGGGGTCAGAGACAGGAACCTGAATCCAAGTTCTACCTCTTACTGGCTGTGACCTTATACAAATTACTTAACTCCTATAATCAGCCTCAGATTATACTCCTATAAATAGGAGACAAGTACTTACTGCTAACTAAAAAGATAATTGTGAGGATAAAATAAAATGGCACTTGGAAAATCACATGGCCTATCAAAAGAAACCCAATGTTAATTTTTCTAATTGCCTATTGACTTGAATTTCAAATCTGAACTGGAAATGTTTTCCAATTAAAACAATGTTCCAAACAGTAGTTAATTTGACTAGTACAGTACTTTTTTTTTAAACTTTTTTTTAATTGAAGTATAGCTGATTTACAATGTGTGTTAGTTTCTGGTATACAGCAGAGTGATTCAGTAATACATAAATATGTTCTTCAAATTCTCTTTATAGATTATTACAAGATATTGAATGCAGTTCTTTGTGTAATACAGTAGGACCTTGTTATTTAAGTTCAGTACTCTTTAGGATTGTTGATATACATGCTTGTAATATTTTATACATGGGTTGCAGGGGCAGGGTAGGGGGCATAGGGGACAGAGAAAGAGAGAACCAGCCCATGTCTCCCCACCTACCAAATAAAAACCACTGGAAAGAAAAAACTATATATAGAAAACTTGCATTCAGACTTACTGTATGAAAAAAGTCAAAGTCCAAACAATTTACTACTCTAACAAATAGACATTCTCCATATAATAAAAATAATGGGAAATAATATTATAATTATATATTACAATGATACAACTGTATAGAATAGTAATTTTTAAAAATAATGGGAAAAGGGTAACTTTAAAGTCCAGTCCTATAACAAAAAACAAGTTTGATTACTTGAATACACCTTGTAGAATCATCATCATTGTGAGAGTTAAATAACACTATTGTGATTTTGCTGCGTCTGGACTTAGTCATGGTAAAACTTATCCTAGAAGAAGGCTGGGGTACTATGCTTCCAGCATAAAATACAAGTGTAGGAAAGCCTTGGATATTCCATACCTTGTTAATGGTAATGATGTTATTTGCAATCACAGCTAGCAATGCCACATCTGTTGGCCTGGGAACAAAAAGCAATAGTCAAAAAGGAACAAACCTTTAAAAAGAAACTTCATCCCACATAAAAGATACTTCATTTTTAATAACTCACTCACTTTAGTTTTATTATCTGGTTGTAGAGTTGCAAAGCCTCCTCTGTACGACCCTGAAGCTGCAGAATATAGGCCATCTGCCCATGAATGATGGCCAGTTCTGCCTGTGGGTCTTCCTCAGTCCCATCCTAAGGAGAAGAAACATTTTTTTTTCTATAAATTCTCTAAATTGATTCACATATTTATCTAGTGATTCAAACATTCAAAAGAGATACAACCCTAAAGATATATAATTTTCAGTAATTTTCCCATTGAGTCAGTTTGTTAAAATTTAGGAATTGCCACCAAGAGGGAAGTTTAAATGAGAATGGCAAAAAGACAGATTCTGGAAGAACATGGTGACAAGATCAGGAATATCATTCATTGATCACTTTTATTTTCTAAAATCTAAGAATGAGAAAAAGTAAAACCCAGCATGCAAGTTTAACTTTCTACAACAATGCCACTAAATTTTGGAAACAATTTTCTCACAGAAATAATTTTTTAAATGCTTCACTCTTAAATAATTCTAATCCAAAGATTACAAAATTTAACTAGTAATTATCACCATACAAAAAACTTCAAAAGCTGCAACTAATTTTGTAATTAAAACAGAAGCTCTCTTAACTAACACTCCAGATTAATCTATAGTTTACATTCTTCCTAAGACTGACTGATGCCCACATACAGGGAATGCTCAAGGCTAGGAGGTTGCTCTTTTTGGCCATATTGGGCACTCCCACTCTCACCTAGTAAGTGTATGCTGACAAGGAGTCAGATGTGTTTGTTTCCAATCCCACTGTGCCAGCTGTGTTTCATAAGGAAATGATAAAATTTAATTACCATAAGAACTGAGTGTGAAGAGAGACTTGTTTCAATGAAAACTATGCTGAATACTCAGAAATATTTAATAAAAGTGAGTTCCTAAAGAAAATTATCTAATTAGGTATAAGAAAGAAAATGCTAATATGTTAGTGAAAAAAGGACTCTGTAATGAAACTAATTCACAACTGTCTTTAAGATACTAATGCACTTAAAAACAAAACAAAACTGGAGATCATGACTGTTGGATTATATGTAGATTACGTAAGAAACATGCATGGAATTCCCATGAATAGACTCTTACTCAAAGACCTGGGCCCTACATCTAAAAACGGGAGAATGAATTTATACTTGCATGCCTTTAAAATGAAAAGTGTAATGCGTGTAAGATTTTTGTATTGTAATTTCTTACCCTTAAGGGGTTCCATCAAATAACTGATCAAGAGAGGTTCTACTGTGATTCCTATTTAATCAATCAACATGTACTCCAAAAAGTCATAAATACTACAATGAAGTCTCCTAAAATTTTTATTATCCAGAAGTGTAAAATTTGGGTTTAACGACAGTAGAATACTTACAGAGTCTTCTGATAAAGAACGGCGGCAAAGATCTGTAGGAAAAAGTAGTTTTAAAATTAACATTGCTGGATAACTCTCATTTGTTTCACATTCCAAAGAGCAAGAACTAAATCCTCAGGCAGAAGATTTAAGATAATCTAATAACAAGCAAATTTAGAATTTATAATTAGCATCAAATACATTACACAAATATCAGTTCCTGATTATTCTAGTTCTTTGGCATTTTCTTTCACTTTGTAATCCCTAAGATAAAAAAAGTTTTATGAGAATTTTAAAAATATAAATGCTACAAATGTTGACTGCAAAAAATCAATTACATAGAAGTATAAAAATAAAGACAATAATCCTACTGGTTTAATCCTCAGTACCTCCATTAAAATAAATTTAATTACTTCCCCTCCAACAACAAAAAAAAAACAAATAAAATATTCTTGAAAAAATATATATACTGCAGACATCTTTATAATACATATCACCTACTCCACATTATTATTTTTAATATGATAATTGTTCATGACCACATGGTACTCTATTTTGTGGTGTAACACTTGACCAATCCTCTAATAGGATAGAAACTCATGTTTCTAGATTTTTGTTTTTATGAACATCCCTTCAGTTAACATCCATACAGACACATATGTAAATTTATCTTATTATTTTCTTATTTACTTACTTCCTTAAAATAAATTTCTAACAATGAATTTCTTACATCAAAGGGTATGTAAACCTCAAAATCGCGACCCTGCACCAAACTGCCCACTGCGAAGCCTGTACTGTTTTTACATTCCAACTTGCAGTGTATGAGGCTAGCCTTCTCCCATGCCACTGTCAACACTGGGTATGATCCAGACATTGTAACTCCCAAACATATTTTTCTTCTCATTATGCTCTAACCTCTGCTCTTATTTTAACCATCAAAATTTAAAAATAAAACAGATCTTGTTTCACCTTTTTTTCCTCCCCATCATTCACTGCAGTCCCTACATCACTTTTACAGCTTCCAAGGAAAAGAAGAAAGTCTAAATGATGTTTCAGGAGTTGAGACCAGACATAAGCCCCCTAAAAAATTATTTTTTCTCTTAATTAAGAGCTTCAAAGCATGTAGATATTGTATATGGAAACATACTAAATGAACTTAAAATGTGCTTGAAAAGTGTTATCAATGAATAAATGTAGTGTGTGTGCAGACGTGCACACACAGGCAAATCATATTATTACATACTTGTGTGTTTAGTAACAATAATGATAATATTTACCAAATGCTTATTAACTCACTTGATTTACATTTAACAGTCAAAGTTATCTGTTTAAAAACCTACTCATTAAAGTTCAAACTTAAGGTTTGGTGTGGTTGAAAATGGGTAAATAGACTGGCTTAGGGATTAGACAGCAAGAGAGGAGAGATACAGTCCAGAACCCAAGACAAACGCTAGATGGACTTTGGGAAATTCCCACTGCGTCAATAATTTCCATTTAAAAACTCCCCAAAAGTCGGAGAGATGGAAATGTTAGGTATCTTGATTGTGGTGGTGGTTTCATAGGTATATACAGCTATCAAAATTCATCAAATTGTACATCTGAAATATGTGTAGTTTACTGTACAGAGATTATACAATAAAGTTTTAAAAAACAAAAAACAAAACAAAACTTCCCAAAAGTCAAATGTGATGTTTGAAAATATTTCGCAAAGTTATATGCATATTACATTTACATGTAATTTTAACAAACTTCCAACCTTCAGCTTTTTGTAGGATTTTCATTGCCTGGTTCAGCTGGCCTTGTCCTATCAATGCACATGCAGCATTGTAGCACAGTTCGTGTGTGCCTTCCTGGAGGCCCAAGTTCTCCTGCCACAGAGCAAAAACCAGTCAAACACTAGACAGAAATATTATTTCATGGCTGTGTGGGTACACACGGATACTCACTGGAACCACTTTTTCCCAGTTGCTTTGAGCTGCAACAACTGCTGAAAGGTTTGTTTTTCTCTCCTCATCATAATCGTCCTGGGAGTTTCGGACAAGATCTCTATACACAGCTAGGCACTCATCATAGCGTTCTAACCGGTATAACTGAGAGATAAACAGCAAGCAAAAAATCAGAGAAGACAAATACTGTTGTTACATCCCTAACACCATACAAACCCTTTCTGGAACCACTACATAAGAAACCTAATTCAGCATAACATGGACAATCAACTGTTTTTCTGTTATAATTTTTCAATTAGTTCTGTATGCTACTAATACTTTTGAAAAGTTACTTGCAATGAATCCCTATTATATTGCATACTTGTAGGCATGATCCAGCTAGAAAAGCTATTGTACTGTCTCCATCTCGAGGTTAGGTTAAGTGCCTAAGTGTGTTGTGAAAGAAAACCATTCCGTAGAAACTAACCCTGTTACTTAAATCTGACTTACAACAAGAAAAATTTCCCACAGGATTACTATGTCTTGATAAACAGGAACTAAACCAGATGTTAACAAAAGGACTTAATATTTCCTAGGAGATCATTATACTCAATCTTCATTTCTCTTTCCCAGAAACCAACAATCACCCCTTGATAAGGTAGTATCAAGTATACATACCATAATTCTTGCTTTTTTCATTCAAATTGTTCTCACAGGGCAGTAAGAACTGCCACTCCAGGTCAATTAGTCTACCATGTATGACAGAGACAGGTGACCTTCATCAGTCTCAAAATGCTGGAATTTAAGCCAACCCAGCTTACAGGAATTCTTTTCAGATCTACAATCCATAAATTTGCCTTAATCTTTGTTAAACTCACACTACCTTTTAGGAACAATACACTCAATATAACATTGCTGTATTATTGTTGTTGACATTTTAAAAAATTTTAAGAGGGTTTTGCTAGTTTTAATGTAACACTTTTGCCCTCTCATCATAAATAGCCCTATTTTACAGTAGGCTTAATTGCATGTCTCAAAACTCCTTTAGAATAAGCTATTTCCAGGGATTCCATGAACTATCTGAATTTAGCCAAATTCTTAGTCATCATGATTTTTTTTAATTTTAAACCTAGAAAAAACACCAGCTAAAAACTAGAAGTACTATTTCAAAACTGTGTAAATATATAAGCTTACTAGCCTTCATCTTTCCAACTAAAATGTCCAAATTTTATAGAATAGTTCTCAATTTTTAAATTACCTTGAGAAAGTCATTTGTTCATAGAACATGGTATATGCAATTGTTCAAATGAAGATTAAGAAGAGGGAATATGTTCAAACCCCAAGAACTGGTTTATGGAGCATCAGGATGGGCTGCGGTTCCACATCTCTGCTCCCTACCATAGGTAGTGTCATGCTTACTCAGGATGATTGTCAACAGGGATTTTAAAGCAGTAATTACCACTTGTCCATAAAGCTCCTTTAGTTTGTCTGTCTGCTGGTTGGCACTTTCTATTGTCTTCAAGGCATTCTCAATTCTGTTTAGCCTGTACTCACAATATGCCTTCTCAAAGGAAAGAGAGTTACTGAAAAAGGAAAAATCAATATCTGATTATTAGCTAACAATGCAGAGCACCAACATATGCTAGATATTGCTCTAAGTACATCTGATACATATTTAGTTATTTAATCCCCATTAACAACAGATGACAAAGGTTAGTGACTTTTCTGAAAATCAGATGCCTCATAAGTGACAGAAAATACTACATCCATTTCCCTAGGCTCTCTTGCTTTCATGGATATTCTTACTAGAATTATTGACCTTTTGAAACAAATATATAAGAATGAAATCATGAATCAGTTAAATAACTGTTTTAGACACAAAGGCAATCAGAACATTGTTTTGAATGGGTTGTTATATTAGTTTCTTAAATCTATTAATCAAGTAATAAGCCATATAATGCTTTTAACTTGCTCAAGATGCAAATAATTAGCAAAGAAAAAGTAACTAGAAATCTTAAAAGAACATAGTACTTATAACCAAACTGGTAAACACACAACTACAAAAACACTACTTACATATATAGACTTAAAAATTCATCCACGTTGGTGTCCCATATGAAACTCATTTTGAAGTTTCAACCATAATTCATGAGGAAAAATAATTATCAAAGCAAATGGCAGTATCTTTTATTTACTTGACTAACAAAAAATTATTTTAAAATTTCCCTATGTCACAAAATGGCCAAAATTCAAAATACTGAATTTTAGCATAAACATGTTTACTAGTAAAAAGCAGTGTCCTGTTTATTATCCTTTTATTTTTAATAATGTTCAAAAATTAGTTTTTATCTATAATACATGCATTTGCCCCTACAAAAAGGTATACACTGAAAGGTTTTACTCCATTATTCAAATCTACCCTAGTCTCCTCACCTCCTGTGACTATCTTTATTCATTGTTTCTCCATCTAGTGTTTGTCTTTGCAAAAACAAACAAAAAAAACACACGTAGAAATTCTTATATCCTCCTTTTCTTATACAAAAGGAAGTATAGGATACACTGTTCTGTACCTTACAAATATTAAAGAATAAATATGCTGCAAACTTCATTTCAATACACATTTCTTTTGGGGCTTAGGCATAACTGTAAAGAAAAATGAAATTACAGTAACAATTCAGAATATAAGTTCACATTTCATAAAATGGCAATTGAAAGAAATAAATGAAAAAGATTAACAACAACAACAAAAACTGCTATATATTCTAAAGACTGCTAAAGAACTCTGATACTAAAAGATCTTGGTCTAAAATCACACTCACCTAAACAATTCTCAAAGGAGGTAGGCACAAAAGTCAGGCTAAGACTGCCGTGCCATCCTAGAGGCCTCTATTCATACATCCCTGCCCTAGATGTCCTGCATTCTCTGCCTTTTTTTTTTTTAATGAAACTTCCGTTGGGGTGTTCTCCTTATGTCCTCTAAGAACTCTTGTTACTCTTGTTTATGCCCCCAAATCCCTCCACAGTTTACCTTCTTCTGAATGGTTCAAAGGGAAGACAGAGTAAAGAAAAGCCTCCTTAAGGCAGAAAAGAACAAAAGTTACTATTACTTCTTCCACTTTCAGGAACACTACCAGCAAGCAAAAGGAAAAATGAAGGAAGGAAAGAAAAAGGTCAAAAATTACTGACTAGTAGAGGAAAAAAACATGGAAATGGTTATAGCTACGGTAAACGTGTCTGATAACTGCACAAAAAAACTAATTAAATCACTTACTTGGCTAACACTTTGGTGTGAGTATTGATGACATTCAAGGCTTCCTTGAAACTTCCATTCTGGATAAGGCATACCACTTTACAGTGTAAGGCAGTTACATCATCCTTGTTTATCTGTAGTACTAGAGAGCAAATTTAGGAAAGCAATTTTAAAATCCATTCCCTTCCCATATTTTTACTAAAATTTTTCACTTCCTGACGCAGGAAGCTACATTTCCAATTTCATGGCAGCAGAAATGATCAGTCAGAACATTTTTTGAAATGGCTATTCTTTGCTTTTAACTTAAGAAGTGGCAACAAGGAGAGTTATAATTTAGTAAGTTAGACTTTTCAATGAGATAGATTCCCAACATGCATGTACCAAAAAAATTAAGTGAAATAAATAAGCAAGAATGAAGCTGTTTTCTATAGCTTTTTCCATCTTGAGACGCATGCTACATCCTACATATTTCATTACTTCACAGAGAAAGAAAACAGTTCCCGTAGAACTTGGAAGCAAATGACTTAGGATTGAGTACAGGCTTGTCACTATATGCCTTGAGGTCTTAGACAAGTCACCTGACTGCCAAATCTCAATTTTCTGATTCATAAAATGAGTATTAAAGCATTACCTATTTTGCAAAGTAACTAAGATTAAATGACAATATTTTGGAAAAATCTATAAGCTGTAAAGTATACAAACAACTTATCTTGCTGGCAGTATTTCCAAAAACCATTCAAAATTTTCCTTTTCACCTAAGATAACTAAAGAGAGGTATAAGGAAGGGCTCAGGTGGTCAAGTTTCAATGCTGAACAGCTGTTCAGTGTCAAAACGACCAGGATCACTCCTCCTGCTCCTGGGCAACTACAGGAATTCACTTCTCAGTCTAAGAATCAAAATTACTTCTGCCAATTAAGAATATAATATATATGAATAAACTGACAGCCCTTGCTAATTAAAGAATTCCTGCAAAATACTTACATCGCTGAGTAGTACTGGTGGCAGGTCCACTCAAATGCCAAAGTTAATTCAAAACAAGTTTAAGAATCAAATAATTCTAATTAGTAGCTATTTTCCTCAATGTCTGAAATCACCAAATGTGCACTGTGGGCACAATCACTTCTTTTCACATTAACCCAGCCATAGGTTGTTGAAAATTCATACTTGTATGTTACAGATACACCTTGTATGCTATTACTGTTTTGAACAGCCAAACCCTGCCTGGTAATTACATTTCCAAATCTAACAATTACAGACAAAATCTTCAGTAAAGAATTTAGCACGACAGGGAGCATTAAAAGACATGGCCACATTACAGTTACGTAGTAAAGGATAAAAGAATATACTGAGTTGAACATTACACTGAAGATAGTTTACTCGAAATGATCAGTTACTGGACAAAAAACAGGATAAATTTTTGCTCTTTTCAACGTTATTTCAAACGTCGGTGCTTTCACACATTTTTCTCGTCTGAAGACACCAGGCAGAGTCTACCTGTGGGAATGACAGGCCTGATACCCAGATCTAGCCCTTCCCTCTACCCTTAAGTTCCACCTCGTCAGCATCAGCTTTCAAACTACGTGTCCCAAGCAGGTTCCTCCCCGCGCTGAGGCCCAAGAGAAAAAGCTCCCTCAGCAATACTGTCTCGATCGCTCCGTTAAAAGGGCGAAGAAAAGGAGATACCGCGGAGTATTTGCGAAATAAGGCGTAAAAACAGAGGAGTTAAATAAGAAAACAGTTTGAAGCGCAGGACGCTGCGGGCTCTTTAAATCCCTCCCTCGCTTCCCGCGGTGGGTAAAGAGGAAAGTCCACGTGGCTCTAAGCCACCCAGGACCCAGGGCTGGCCAGAAGCAGCAGAGGGGCTGCGACCTGTGCCGCTGGGCGTTCGGGCCCTAGCGCCGGACGGCTGGGGTCTCCCGTCCCGCGCCTGTTCGGAGGCGGTCGCGCGCGCTGGAAGGAGGCCGCATCCTCCCACCCGCCCGGGCCCGCCCCCGCCCCGGCGCCCGCCCGGACACCTACTTTTGTTGATGGTTTTGAGAGCGCGCGTGAAGTCGCCG
The DNA here is from genome assembly GCF_048564905.1 of Vicugna pacos. Taxonomy (NCBI): domain Eukaryota; kingdom Metazoa; phylum Chordata; class Mammalia; order Artiodactyla; family Camelidae; genus Vicugna; species Vicugna pacos. The sequence goes on from NC_132988.1 coordinate 82,912,066, forward strand.
TTCTGGCCATAACGGTTCACCTCACTCCAGAGCGCAGGCACCGAAACACCCCCACTGCCGCTGCTCGCCATCTTGGAAGAGACGAGGGGAGGGGCGGGGCGACCTGTGCCCCGGAAGAGGATCTCGGAGGTGGCCAAGCGGAGGAGGAAGCCGGTGGTTGCTAAGCGTTTCGAGTCGGAAGCGTCTTTGTCCCAGAGTCAGTGTCAGACACCTCAGTCTTAGCTCTCGTAGGTACAAGTTTGCATAGATAGAGTCGACATACCTTATTTGAAACGGGTTTGGAGGAACGAGGCGTCGGACCCCAGGAAGTGGTCGAGAAAGGATTCAGCACAGATTCGGCTCAAAGCAGCGTGTGTTTCCAGGGCGACCGCTGCGGCGAACCAGTGTGCTGGTCCCTCGAGGAGGAGCTGGGCGACAGTCTGTGGAAGAAAAAAGGTCTACGGGGTGCTAAATACCAACTGGAAACAGTAGAGAGTCGTTTGAAGGAGAAGGGGAGAGCAACGGCTTCTTGCTGTTTGGGGAAACTTAGTAGAGTAATTGGTATTTGAAGGGGATTTTGATAGGTGATTAGGAAAACCTGGGGTTGGTTCTGGGTAAAGTTCTGGCAGAGACGCGAATATGAGAAAAGGCACAGAAGAAGAAAAGAATCTTCAAGTGCAAAGCATGTTTGGTGAGAACTCCTCGGCTGCCCTTTGGGCTCCAGTTCAGGGCATTCTTTGGGGTGAGAATTACCAGTTTCAGTTCCTGGCTTTGCGACTCAGTGGAGATCTGACTGAACGTGTTATCAGAGTCCCAGTTTTCTCGACTGTAAAATAGAGATAATATATAATTGTTCTAGGGATAGAAGATAATCCATGCATCCTGGCATAGTAAGCACTCAGGTAACACATAGACATGGGGGTTTAGAATTTTTGTAAGATCTTAAACACCAAACTATGTTTGAATGTCAGAACTCTTGATGAGAATGACAGGACGTTTTATTGAACGCCTACTCTGCAGACTCATTTCTTTTCACAATCCTACCAACTCCTGCCACTTCCCCCTTCCTCTGTTTCCCAGCAACCTAGCTAACTCCCTTTCATCCTTTAAATATTTCTGTATCCTGGTTCCAGGTTAAAAGTTACTTCCTCGACTGCCTACTACGCAAGGTTCCCCATTACACTCTCTTATGGGGCTCTCTACTTCTGAGTACTACTCTTAATTAGGGCCTATCTCTCTCCACATGGACTGTAATTTCCATGAGGCCAAGGACTGTATCTGCCTTGTATCACCCCAGTATCTCTAGGATCTAGCACACTGCCTGGCATATAGTTGGTACTCAACTTTTTAACTGAATGAGTTTTTGCTTATTTCTCCCCTAATCTGTAAGTTCTTTGAGGGCAGTAACTATGTTCAGCTCATGGTTATATCGTATGGTGCCTGGCACATTTCACGTCTGGTTAATATGTACAGTGCCAAAACAGCACTAATGGTTGAGTGAACTCTAGCTCGGGAGGATATAATCTCTGTGCATTAGTAAACATGATGAGAAGAACTGTGGACTTTTACTTGCTGTGGAACTGTCACATATTTCAAGCCAATCATACCTGGATTTCAGAGAGGGTTAAGGGAGTTCTGGATGAAATTTGGTATACCCAAAACTATGGGAATTTTTCTGAGGAAAGGTTTTGTAGCTTCCATCAGATTCTCATCAACTGTTTATGCCAACTCCCCACCCCAACCACAACACACACAAAGGTTATTGAGAACCACTGCCTTAGTAGTGCTTTTCTAAATTTTCAGAACATTGATGTTATGTAAGGATTCACAATTTTGGTTTCCGTATCAGTCTGATCCCATATACTTTGTAGCTTCTAGAAATTTCCTCAGAATTCTTCTCCTGTGGATTCCTATGTTTCTGTTTCTTCTGTCATTTTTAGTGGTGTTTTGTGGCAAACAGGATATAAATTAAAATGTATGGCTTTAATCTACCATTTCTGAAACAGGGGTCTTCCAAACCAGAGTGAATGTTTTTAAGTATATACTTGATGTTACTTTTCTACCTTCAGGCTAAAATCCAAACAACAAAATCTAACATGTTTTGTGATCTGGCTTCTGCTTGCCGCCTCCCTGACCTACATAGGTCTTTTGTTACTCCCTCCTCCCCTTGCTTGTGATATGTCTCTAAGATTTAGTTATGTGTGGTTCCATGTTGCCATATCTATGGGAATTTGCACACATATTCATTCAACAAATATTTGAGTTCCTTGGAAGTACCAGTGTCAGACATTATACTAGTTGCTAGGTTTACAATTACCAACATAAAGACAACCCCGTGTACTCATGGAATTTAGTTTTTAGCTGAGAGAGAGAGGCAATAAACAAATACATAGTTTGGTGGTAATAAATTCTGTGAAGAAAATTAAGGAAAGGTAAGAGGGATTGAGAATAGAGCGCAGGGGTTGGAGTCCCCCCTTTTCACTCACAGCATACACTTGTTCTTTAGATCTCCCCCTCCTGTTGTACTCAGAATACCCTGTCCTTTATTCCATATGAAGATAATGTAGTATTTTGAAATTGTCTGCCCCAGAAGACTCCAAAACTGAGGGCAGAAATGGGACCTTGTTCATTGTTGCATCCCTAGGGTCTTGCACACAGTAGGTACTCAAAAATGTACCATAATGGATTTAGCTACTTATCATTTCTGAGAAGCTCCCATATACAATATCTTACCATTTTAACCACTCTGTGAGGCAGGCAGAAGAAATAATTTAGTCCCACTTAATAAATGGGAACTGAAGCTCAAAATGTGCCCAAGGGAACCTTTTAATTTCCATTCTACTGCTAGTTTCACTGTACCACAATGCTAGGTTAACACCACCCCCCCAAGTGTTTGAGGTTGCGGGAAGTTAAAGGCAAAAAACAGCCATCAAAAGCAAGCGTTTCGAGGGTGGGGGTTATAGCTCGGTGGCAGGGCGTGTGCTTGGCATGCCCCAGTGCCCCTTTAAGGAAAAAAAAAGTGTTTCCATTGTCTTTCCGAGGACTGCTGTGCTGAAGAGGGCAGGGAGACTGTGGATGTTCCATGGCGCATAATGCTTTATTTAAGTCACGTTATGCTGACTCTCTGCCCTTTTTACCTTTGCTATTTTCAGAAATTAAATCAGCTGAAGGGATTATCAAATTCAAGGAAGTTTTCATGGAATTCATTCTACTCATTGTATACTGTACAGTCTGCCAAATGGATTTTTATATAATGCAGTCACATGCTGGGATATGCTTTCTATACGCTGTCTCATAAAATCCTCACAACCACCATGAGGTAGGTAATATTAGTCCCACTTTACACACGAGGAAATTGAGGCACAAAAATTCTTTAAGTAACTTGGCGAAGATCACATCTCTCAACTGGGCTACAGTAGCCTCTTAACCAGTCTCTTTGCTTCTCTTCTAGTCCATACAATAGCCAGAGAATACTATAAAATATGTTGAATACATCATGTCATTCCCCTGCTCCAGCTTCCCAGCTGTTTTTGTGTCACACTTCAGTGTGGTCCACAGACCCTAAGTGATCAGCCATTGCTTACCTCAGCATCTCCTTCCACTTGTACCCTTGCTCACAGAGCTCCAGCAATACTGGCATGTTTCCAGGTCCTCAAAAAGGCAAAGCTGTTTTACTTTGTTCCCTTAGTCTGGAAAACTATTTCCCTGTATCTTTTCATGGCTTGCTCTTTCACATCATTGCCTGCTCTCCTCAAAAACCATCCCCTAACCCCATCACTTTCCTCTCACCTCGGTTATTACTCACATGCACTTAGACTTCCCTGAATCTATCCAGTTTATCTTTTATGGTTTGTCATCTCCAATCAAAGGTACATTTTGGAAGGGTGAGGGCCTTGTCTTTGTTCAGTGTTGCTTTCCTAGAGCCTAGAATAAAATCAGGTAAAACGTATTTCACATAGGGATGAAAGAATAAAGCTTCACATAGAGCTTATCTTTATCTTTTATTTGGCTGCACTGTTTAAATTTCAGAAGGCATTAAAGTTAACAGCAATTCTGAATGTGGCTTTAAGATATGAAGTTTAAGAACCACATTATTTGGACACAATTTTTTCTCCTCTTTTTAAGTTTAACGACAAGCCCATAGAAAGTATAAACTTCCAAAGAGGTTTAAGTTACTTTTTGTAACACAGTCAAAATATTTTTAAACAAGTATTTACTTTAGCACTGATGAACTGTACTACTGAGGATATATGCACTCAGTATTAAGAAACTAATAGTGAAATAATGACCATTGATAAAAGTCAGTCCTATCCACCAGTCTAAGTCAACGTTTGAAATTTTTATGTACTGCACAGAAATAGGTGAATCTTTTGCTAGGTAGGAATAGAAGAGCTGAAATGTCAGCCATTGACTATTCAGAGACCATGAAACCAAAGTTCAGAAATGTTAAAATCAAATCTTTTTAACTGTTCTTGTAATCTAAAATTAAGATAGAAAATTAAACAGTACGTGATTTTTATAATTCCCCCACTTCTGGCAGACAGTTAAGCATAGGACATCAGAGCATAAGCAATGTAAGGGAAATAAAAGTGTAGAATTGTATTTTCTCCTCTTTGGGAACTCACAATTCAGACAAAGTCCTTGTAGCCATTGTAGCTAGAGGAAGGTTTATTAGGGAAGGTTTCATGGAAACAGTAAAAGATGAAGCTCTAGTAATTAACGAAGGTATTAATGACAGAAATGAGGAAATTCTAAGAATTAAAGGTACAGATATGTGACAGTCTGAAAGTTATGGGGCAACCAAGTTCCCTTGATGGGTTACATTAGCGATTCTTAACCTACAATGCATAAGTTTCAAGGGAACCCAAGAACCAATGGAATGTATTGGTAAGTTTTATGTGTAATTTTCTAGGGAGAGGGTCAATGGCATTCATACGTTCAAAGGAGTCTGGGTTGCAAAGAGATTTATTTAAGAGTCGATGTTCTAAGTCCTTGGACAGTCAACTTCAAAAAGGTTGGGTTGAGAATGAAGACTTTCTAGATCAGGCTGATAGAATTTGTTCTTGCTTGAGGTTTTTGTAGAGGATGGGTAAACAGTAAATTTCAAGACCTGGTGTTGAGTTAGATATGAAAACTCAGAGAAAAACATCAAGGATAAAAAACAAGCTTCGTATTTGGGACAGTGCGTGTAGCCGGCTTTAGGCTTGGTGGAAGATGAACTAACTTTGGAGCATTTACAGGGAAATGGACACTTGAAAAAACAAGTCTACAGACAAGAGCTGGGAGTCACTATGCTAGTTTTAGCTAAAAGAATTAAGATTACTCTACCACTATTTGTAAACAATGAACTGAGTATTAGGAAACGTCAATATTTAAGGGGAAAGAGTACTATATGAGAAGTGACCGAGGCTGGAACAGCTTGGGGTCTAGCCCCAAAAAGGAATAGCTACATCAGTCATACCCCACAGAGATCAGGTGGAAGAAGTGATGAGATGCTTGCTTGTTAGTAGTTGAGAGGGAGGTGAAAAGGCGTAGACAAGTGCAGGCCAGTGGCAAGTCTTATCAAGATTTCATCTGCAGCAGATTCTTAACATTTTTGAGGACACAGATCTTTTGGTAAAAACTGTCCCCTTTTCATAAAATTGAACATATACATAAAATTTTACATGTAAGATTAATGGACTCATGGGCACTCTGACTAAAGTTTAATGATCTATAAAACCTTCAAGGCTGTATAATATAACAATGATTTCCAAATATGGTTTACAGACTGATGATGAACTGTGTACCTCTCAGTAACAACTGCTCCTATAGAAGTGAATTTTATTGGGCATACTCCTAGACTTAATACTATTACAAGAAACAAACTAGTTATGGTTATTAATGGAAGATTCCAGTTTCTGAAAATGATGGTAGGCTGGGAATTGTTAGTCTGGCTAAAATATGTATAATCAGAATTAAAAGAATTTTGACCTACAGATTCACAAAATCTTTCATTTGGAATGGCAAAGGTGACTACTTTTTTTCCCATTGGAAATTGCCCTGACACCCAACAGAGAAGTTCCCAAAAGTCTCTCCATGGCTTCCACATTGCCCTTCATCTTGTTTCATGCCTTTCCTACCCCTACCATCAATCTCAGCTTCTCTTAAAAAAGTAAAATCAAAACCATCATCATTATCTATAGCTAGAGATAAATACATCATTTTCTGATATACTGACTGAAAATAAACTGTGCCTTTAGAATTTTGTAAAGATCATAATATAAAAGAGGACTACATTGCTGTTAACTACCCTCTCTAAGATACTACCATTTTAACTTTCTAAAACTTATGGATTGAGATGTAGGAAGTCCAGTAGTAACTTAAGAGCTCTATAAGATGTTATTAGCATTTAAGAAATATAATTATACTGCCTACCTAATAATGATCATATAGTAAAAGATTAATTTTAAAATGTACTTATAGTAATTTCACTACTGATAAAGAAATATCAGTACACACATATTTCACTAACTGATGAATCTAGAAGCATTTATTCACTTATAAATTTTGTTTTCTCTGATTGATTTTAAATGTTTTGTCTTGATTTTTTTTTCTGCAGCTAAACCAGAGATTTACTGTTTTTCTTCTTAAACAATGTGATGATGTTGTTTCTTATAAATTGCCCTCTCTTATTTTCTTGTCAGCCTGCTTCAAGGAAATCCATGTGTTCAATACACTTGCTCGCAGCTTGGCCCATACCAAATGGTTGTTTAATCCAAATATCTGAGCAGCAAACTGAGCTGATCCTTCTGGAGAAAGTATGGTTGAACAGCCAAGACCTATTGGTTCAGAAAAGAAAAGACAGAAAATTGATGAAATACCACTTAACAAACTATTTTATACTCTTGGAAGCCCTGCTAGCTACAAACAATAAAAGCTACTATATTATCCTTGTCTAAAGTAGGATGTGTGGAAGGAATTTCCATCTTTACTATTAGAGTGATAAAGTAATTATAAGAGGCTAAGTAATATTTATCCACCGGGAACAGATATTTTATATACATCAACTATCATTCTCCTCACTGAATCCACTTGCAAAGAAATTTACTTTTTTCAAAGTTCTTTTCACATGGACTATCCCTTTAAATATCTGATGAAAGGCAACAGAAATAAAACAAAGAATGAGGTAAGTGGGTAGAAGCGAAGCATCTGTTCTTAGACAAACCTGAGGTATGTTAATTGTTCTGGTAATTTTCTAGTTATTCCTTTTGTCTCTGCACTTGAAGTATTCTAACATTTTTAAGCAGTGAAAAAGTCAAATCCATAAAATAATTCTAAGAATCAGGTTATAAATAAATTCAATAATAATATTTCAGTAATAAGATCTAAAAAAAAGAAAGTAACTTCTTGGGCACCACAGGTTTGCTCAAGGAGTTTCTTGAGGTGGTACCATTACGTCTTTGTCCCTAGAGTCAAGGACTAGCTAGCTTAGAATTCCAAAAGCTATATTTTCCCCAAACTCTTGGAATTCATCAGGCTTTCTGACTCTTACTATCCCCAGTAAGAACAGACTAAAGCAGAAATCACAAGGTTTATTTAATTTGTATTAATAAATCAATTTACATATAGCTGTACCACTTACTATGTAACTAACATCAGCCAAATTACTTAATTTTAGTATCCCTATCTGTAACATGGGAGTGATAACTAGTAGCTACCTTTTGTGAGGATTCAGTGAGTTACTGTATAAACAGAGTAAGTGCGTGGCACAGTGCCTGGCACACAGAGTAAGTACTCAGTGAATGTCAACCATTAGTATTATACTGGGTAGAGTGTTCCACTCTAGCAACTGAGATACCTGTGCCTGCTGCCCGGGACTCCCTTTCTGATATTAAGAAAGCTTAATTAGAAAAAAAAATGAAGTTATCTGGGGAGCATGCCATAAGAGAAAGTTTTTAGGATTTTATATAGCCACTGTAAAACTGTTCCTCAAAAGATTATCCCCAATTCTACTGACCAGAATGTACAAATCTTCTAGATTCTGTCTCCCCTTGGATATTACTAGGTAAAAACTGCCAAATTTTTGCTCACCACATTCCTTTTTCTAAGCTCCATGGATAATAATACCTATGCCATTCGTCTGGAATAAATTTGGGTATAGCTTCATTTGTAGTTATAGATTTTTAACTTGCTGAAGCTGATATAATCAGATCTATCTAGTTAAAGATGGATTAGTCAAAAGATGTTTCTCTGAAACCTATAAAAACAACAGTAAAGGGAATAAGGAAATAGACAAACATACACGAACAAAGAGATAACAGCAATAACGTGGCAAATCGAGTAGTAACTAACTTAGCAAACCAAGAAAATTTAAACCTAAACTAGAAGCAGGGAAGATGAAAAGCTACCTGACATTAGAGAACTCACTCAAAGGTTGAGGAATTGGTGATACCAGATACCTTTGAGGGGAAGAGTGAGGGTGAAAATGGGGCTAAAAGGAACACTGAGTAGAAGTTGAACAGTAAGGCCATCAGATCCCCTTCCCTACTCTATGTATCTTAGCAGTGGCCCATTCTGCACCATGGCAGTTTTAAATTTTTCTGGAGGCAAAACACTTTAGTCCAGACTTCTGTGCCAACCAGGCACAGTTGAGGCAAGGAGTGCTACAGTGAAAACATGGGATTAAGTTTGCACACATTTGTTAAGATCGCCAGCTTCCAGAATGCTGGCAGCCAAGTTCACTTCCTCAGGCAGAGACTGAGACTAGAAAGGTTCTCTGGGTAGTTCTGGCCAATACATGAGAAAAGACTGAAGACACTGATGTGGGGGGTTATTCAAAGAACAACCCTACAAGATCACCCCACAGTCGAGGCCACTTGTGACAAGCCCCACCCACTTGTAGAGCTTCCAGTTGGTTTTTACTATGCCCATTCTTTAAGAGCAAACAGCCAAGGCTCAGCAAACAGCTAAGGAAAGGAACCAATATGAAAGAAATAATAATAACCTCAGATTACTGAGAGGTTATTGCAAAGATTAAACAAGAAAAGGATGTCTGGGAGGGACGAGTAAGAAATTAAAAATACTGTACCCAATGAAAACTCAATGGAAGGGTTGGAATGTAAAGCTGAGGAAGTATTCCAGGAGGTATAGCAACAGGAATAAGAAAACAAAATAGAAATGAAGGAAGTTCAAATGTGAAAAATAAATTCAAAAATGAGAGAAGAAAGAAAGTGGAGGGGGAAGGAAATTATTAAGGAATTCAAGAAAATTTCCCAGTACTAAAGAATTGATGTTCCAGATTAAAAGAGCCAACTAAAATGCCAGGATGAAAACGGACTTACCAAGACACATCTTTGAGATTTAAGGACAATGGATTGAAAAGATCCTAAAAGCTTCCAGAAAGAAACACAATGCATAAAACAACCCAGAATCACCTATAGTGGAAGGGGACTGGAGTTTTCAATAACTCTGGAAGCTAGAAGACAGTGGAGTAAGCCCTCAAAATTCTGACAAAATAATTTTCAACCTTGAATTCGATTCCTAAATTATCAAATCAGTGTGAGCTACAATACAAACATTTTAGATATGTGAGGTCTCAGGAAGTTTATCTTCTATACCCTTTCCTCAGGGAGTTCACTAAGAATGCTTTCCAACAAAAAGTAAGCCAAGGCAGGCGAAGACGTGGGACCTAGGACACAAGAGATCCAATACTAGAGAAAGGCAAAATGAACATCCATGATGCTGAGAGCAGTGCAGCAGGCCTGGAGAGAAGCCAGTCCATATGGGAACAGGTCAGGGGGCACAGGTACATAACATACTCCACACATGAGCAGATTTACACTTACACGACTGAGAGAGAAGTTGGAGGTTTAAATAATAAGCAAATCAACTTCTACTAAAGTAATACAGTCATGACTCTTAGGACTTGTAGATCAGATCATTATCTTGGACTATGATGAGCATACCACAATATTGTTATTTTATGAGACTGCTCAGGCAGCCAACTGATGAAACTTCCTTGTGTTTTAATTATTCTAACCCCTAATTTTTTAAAAATTTCATTTCCTCTACAAAAGTAATACCACATTTACTTTAAAAAAAAAAACAAACAAAACTCAATATAATGAATGATGTATTCTTGGGTGGAAAAAAAGAAATCTGAACTTGAAATAACTACAGATCTTACCAGTAGTTTACAGAACATATAGGGGGTGGATGAGCATAGTAAACAACACCCAGGAATATAACCAACTAAATCCAAAATGTGGAAGATTCTATAGGACAAATGAAAGGAAAAAAAGGAAGGGGATTAAAAGAGACTTAAGAGATGTATCAATTAAATGCAGGGTAGGGGCTGTGTTGGATCTTAATTTGAACAAGCCAACTGTAAAAACAAATGAGATGACTGGAAAAATTTGAACCCTAACTGGAATTAAATGATTTTAAGAAATTACCATTAATTTTTCTTACGGTATCCTGATTATGGTTTTAAAACTATAAAGTATCACTTAGAAAAGCATACTTAAATATCTAAGTATAAAATGCTATAATGTCTCAGATCTGCTTTAAAATAATCCAGCAGGAAACTGGCTCTGTTGCACAATGGACAAGCGCGTTGGGCTTCTAAAATAATCCAGCAGGAGAGGGCTACAGATGCAACAAGATGTTAACTGCTGAAGCTGGATAATGGGTACATGAGATTTCATTGTTATATTCTCTCTACTATTGTGCTTGTTTGAAACTTTTTAATAATTTTTAGAAAGTCAGCGTATCTTACCACTGGGTAATCGAAGAGAAGACCACACATCTTGAGCTCCCCAGTCTGCAGTGAGAGGAGGACAGCTGATAACTGGATATGCAGTGTTACCAGACATCACTGGTCCTAAACCATTGCTTCTGCCTGCCACTGCCACAAATACAGTAGGAATGCCATCCCCTAGGGAAATTACAGGTTTATTATTAGGCTAAACATTCAAAAGAGATTTAAAGACGGGTTAAAAAAGAGGGGGGACCCATATGCAGTAACTCCTTGACTTCCTTTAATAGCAATCTGTAGAAAAAGCACTATATTAAGATAATATTGTTAGATATACATTCAAAATACAAGGTTCATTCTGCCACTTACTGTATGTATATCAAGTAATGAAGTAGCAAGAATAGGTTTGGCCATCTTTTGAGATCTATACTATAAAGAGGGTACCAAGGTGCTACTGAGGAAATGGCTCAAAGGCCCCTTCACTGCTGCTGCTTACACTCTGAGGCAAAGAATGACACCACCTGAACCAGCATCTGTCCTCATGTCCTTCAACCTACAGGATATGGGAGACAAGTTAATAGAGACTAGAGGTTTGGGGACACTTCTTGAAACAAGAATTGAAGAAATGAATTCAATAATATAGTACTCAAATATTTAAGGCCCTTTTATAAATATATATATATTTTTAACATATCTCATAAACATTTCATTTTTTCATAAATTATTTGTTTCCTACAGTAGAGATTCCTAACTGAGAATCCAAAATTTTATGTATCTGTATTTTTCTGTAGAAATAGTTCTGGCTTTTACTAGCTTATCATAGGGATCTGAGACCCACCCACCCACTCCTGCCCTGTGTCAGCCAACAAAACAAAATAAACCCAAACTCAATAATTATACTCCTATAGTAACTATCTTTAGAAGGAATACTCAACCAACATTTTTTTCTAGTTGAGAAACTTGGTTGTGTCTCCAGGGCTCCGTTATTTTAGATCTATGCTATCCCATCAAGCCACTTCTTTTATGAATTAAATTCTGCAATTATTCCTTAATTTCATGTTTGACTGCCTCCCAGAAAAGGACAGCCATTCAAGATACTTCAGAGGATCTGCTGCTTCAACCTCAGGTCTCCTGTAACTGCCGTGGGGCCTATTTTCTGTTGAAGAGTATTTGAAACAATGCTTGACGGGCTTCTTATTAGGTAAAGACTAATTCTAACTCTTTTATAAGCTCCAACAGCACCTTAAAGTTTTTGTAGGTAAATATCAAGAAAGTCTAGAATATCACATTTTTTCCCCTTGGAAATGGGGCAAAGCTATTTTTCAGCATTATTAGTCTAAATATATAATTTGGAGACAAATCAGGAGAACTTATTGAAATGCTCTAGTTATTCGACATTCACCTTCATACTGAGCTTTAATCCTCAGAGTTTCATCTGGTCCTTTATGGGCAGATGTTACCCTAAGTTCACATGGAATGCCAAAATTTCCACAAGCCTTCTTAATTTTTTCACAGTGACTGAGATCAGAAGTTGAGCCCATCAATACTACAACTCTGCACTGACTTTTTGGTTTCAGAAGCAACTGGAAGAGAAAAACATGAATATGCAAAAGATGGTAAGGACAAATTTGGATAAATACAGGAATAAGTACCATAAAAATAGTCCGTTTACAGAGTTATAATTTATAGTAAAATTATAACTTGACAGAGTATTTTCTTTCTATTAAGACCAAATTTAAGAAAGAGACAAGCAGAACAAAATGATAGGTTTTATTTTTCAAGATAACCTCCATATATAAAGGAAAGTGGTCTTCATAATTAAGACCCCTAAAGAGTAAGATTTTAAATCAGATAAATTATGTTTACTATTAACAAAAAGTATGTTTACTAAATTATATTTACTATCAACAGAAAATATGTTTACTATTAATAAAAAGCAATGATAAACACTCAAAACTTTTAATTAGTGTTCAGGGAGTTATAATATATTTTATCTAAGATTTTTAGTACATTCTGTTTAACAGAAGTTTTAAGGCATAATCAGCCAAAATAAAGGTCATGTTATAAATCTTTGTAAGCTAGTTGCTTGGAATTCAAAAGGCATGTTCCCATGGAAATGATGTCCTAAAAAGTAGTTACTACCTTGGATAACCACAAACCCTATTCAATGTCCATGGGATTATAGTAATAATAATACCATAAATATTAAACTGCCATTTTAATGTTGCATGGAGTTCCAATTCTGAACTCTGCTAATGGAACTCTGAGTAGCAGTGGACAGGTAGGTGGGAAATGTAAAGCTTCTCCTGCAAGGGGTAAGGAGAAAAGGATTCCAGGTTTCCCTAAAAGAACTTAGGAGAAGTGGCCTGGCCCATTTCACAAGAGGGTTCCAGGATGCCAGTGAGAACAGTTCAGCTGGTACATTTCTTAAAGGTGCTCCTTTAAAGTTATTGGAAAAAAGAAAAGCACAGAACCATCTTGCTTCTTCTCTTTTTGAAGCAAGATTTTCTTAGAGAAAAACACAATACAATATGGATTTATTACAAGGTTTACCTCTACTCTTTCTGCAACCCACTCAAAATTTTTCTTTACCATCTGCAGCCCTTCAGGAGTTACTTCCTTGAGGTCACGATATGACTAGAAAATAAAATAGAAAGTTTAGAATACTTCATGTGCATGACTTCTCCAGCCCCACCAAAAAAAAAGCAACCAGGTCTAATCAGCAGAGATGACTGATATGAGCCACCACTATAGAGACTCACTACCTCTCATCCAATTCCCAGACCTCAGTCAGTTTCTGACTAAAAAAGATATTGGGTATTCTGTTAGTAATATTTTTGCTATCTGAAGTTAATTTGGTTTTTGAGTTTTAGGTATAAATTATGAAGAGGTGGCATAGCAAAAGATCTATCTGTAAATGTATTCATTTCCTGAATTAGACAACAGAAAGTTCAGATAGTAATGTATAGTTAATTTCCATTTAAGGATAAGTGCTTTATACACTAGCAACTACAGTTAACTGCCCTGACAATTCTCATGTATTACGTAGAGAGGGTCTTGCCCTAATCTTGTTTTCCATAGGAAAGAACAGAAATGGAACCTCATAAGATCTGCATGACTTGAGACAGGGTTCCAGATCTGCCACTTACTTATATAATCGTGAAGACTTTTATCCTCTAAGAGCCTTAGTTTTCAATTAGCCCAACAAGGATAATACTGGCTCTGTGTAAGAGTCTGTTAAAATAAGCGAGAAATGTGCTTTGTAAAGTATTATTCCTATCTCTTTTTTCAGGATACAGGAAACGTGAGAAATACATGTTTAAAATTACACAGCAATCAACAATTCAGGTTCATATCATAAGGAACAACAACTGCCTTTTCTTTTCCTCCCATCTTCCCTTTCTCCTCTATCCCAGCCTGATCTTACAAAGGATAAAAAAGAAAGAAAGAAAAAAAAACCTGAAGCATTACCTACCTGTTTGTCTTTTTGTTGGCTTCGATCTCCTGAAGGCCAGAGTCTCCAGGAATCATTATCAATAACATCAGCAAGAACAATTTCTTTGGTGGTTATATCCACACCAAATTCAATCTAGAAACAGTACATCACCACAAGAGGTTTTCAAAACTATACTACTAAAGCCATTTCTCAGTTATAATCTTTACTTTCAAATCTCCATTTTATTTGTACCTTCATATCAACCAGCGTACAGTTCTGGGGCAACCAGGATTTCTCCAGTATTTCAAAGATAGCCTGTGTAGCATGACTCATGATATCCACTTCAGTCTGGCCTATAACAAGGCCAGCAAAGCAAAAATTTGCAGCCATTAGCTGTTCCTCAGACCACTGTGGATCATTATTGGCATCATCCTGAGAAAAAAGTATAGGAGAACAATTAATCTAAATATAAAAATTTTGAGCTTCACAGATAAATTGAATTAAGCATGAATTTCTGAGAGATATTCATCTTCTCTAAAAATTTAATTTTAAAAAATATATACTTTAATTCAAAGAAATCATTTTTTTAACTTTTCTACTTTCAAATAGCTACCTTTAAAATATTTAGGTAACTTATTCTAGGTCATAAATTGGAATTTGCTGTCTCTATATAAATCATCATTTAAATACAAATTTGAAATTTTTAGTTTTCCTTAATCAAAGTCAATAGATTTGGTAAGGCAAAAACACATTTTAGTCCACCAAAATCTTTCCAGAATGCAACTTTCATAATCCCCTGACCTTATTTTTTATAAGTATTTATACAAGACTAGAAGTCTTCAGGGACATTACTTGACAATTCAAGAGAAAAATAAAGAGATTGGTGAGAAAATAAAAAACTTTTACTTTATTCTAAGTACTGTCCCAGTGAAAATTTTCTTTTATGGATTTTTTTTTTAAATAAACTACCTTCTTAAAATTTTTTTTACATATTATTTATTTTAATGAAAGTACTGGGGATTGAACTCAGGACCTTGTGCAAGCTAAGAACATGCTCTACCACTGAGTTACACTCACCCACTTTTATGGATTTTTTTTTAATTGAAGTATAGTTAGTTAATGTGTCAATTTCTGGAGTACAGCACGATGCTTCAGTCATATAGGAACATACATATATTCGTTTTCATATTCTTTTTCACCATAGGTTACTACAAGATATTGAATATAGTTCTCTGTGCTATACAGCATAAACTTGTTTATCTATGGATTCTTGATTTGACATTGCTTCTGAAATAGAATATGCCTAATATCATAAAGATGAACAGATAAAAGCAGTTTCAATAAAAATCAATACAAATTTGTAACTGTTGACTCCTATTTCCTTTATTATACTTTATATGTTTTTGCTTATAAGAGACATTAATACAGTTTCCTGTATTAGAATATAAAAAGATCCCTCATATTAGCCTTCACTTCAAATTCTTCAACAGATTTTAAAATTTATTGAATCGTTACTTTCCTTCCTAGTAACTGCTAATTTTAATTTGTTCATTTTATTAGTCATCTTGGTTCAAAGAAAGATAAGATTTTCACAGATGTTTTCTTTTAAAAATCTGAATTATCATTGCTAATGAAAGTAAACTTTTTTGACATATATTTCTGGAATGACAACTGCAGTATCAAAAGCTTTAATAATGTTTAAATCTTTTGACTTTTTACTAAACTGGTTGCTATGTTATAGTAAGACAGGGAGGCATAAAATAATTACCAAATAATTACCTTGAAAAACATCTCCACTTTAGGTGGGTAGAACTTATATCCTTCCTTGACACCAGGATTTCTTTTGAGAAAAGAACCAGTTGCTATTCTTCTACAAACCCATTCAATTGGAATCATTTCACACCTAGATGCAATGAAAGCTGTCTCCCCACATATTCTGGTGAAAGCAGTTTTGATACCTACATATTGATGACAAAAAGAAAAAAAAATTTTAAAGGTAGATCCAAGGCATAATAAAAGTCCACCCTTAAAACAAAACAAAAACCCTACCTAGCCAAATGCATTATCTTTAAACAGCACTACCAAAAAAAAAAAAAAAAGTAAAAAAAAAAAGGTAGAAGTAAGAAAACAAAATTATTAATATGGCTTTCTACTGCTTATCAAAATATTCAGGAATATTTCATTTCAATGTTGCATGGCAAAGTATATACTGGACCAAAAAAATCTGTATCCCAGTGTCTTTACCATCATTCATCCATTGGAAAAACAGAGTACCTCCTCTGCCAATGTACACATAACTTTGCACAAGGCGTATAACTAAGTGGCACCCAATTACCTCTGAATCAGACCTGGCTGCAGGATTCTCATATTCTAGGGTCCAGCATTATATGGGCCTTATAAAATATTAATCTACTTATCACAATCAGATACAGCCCTAAATTTTGGATAGCCCTTTTCTCTGAATATTTAAAGAAAATAATCCTTGAAAAAAGCATTCAATAGGTAGCAGCAGGAACAGTGGCCAGTTTGGCCAAGAGCAAAAAAAATATTTGTCCTTCCTCTCTCTTCTTACTTAAAATATTACTGAAAAACTGAGATAAAGAGCCGCCTTGTGATGTTTAGGATGGGAGCTATTTTATATGGTAGTCCTGGAAAATAATAATCTAATAATAGTTACAATGTATCATAAACCATATGACCCAGCAATTCCACTTCTAGGTATATATACAACATTGAAAGCAGGGAGTCAAACAGATATTTGTACATCATTGTTCACAGCAGCAACATTCATAATAGCCAAAAGAGGGAAACAACCCAAGTGTCCAACAACAGATGAGCAGAGTAGATAGACAAAATGTAGTAAATACATACAATGATTATTCAGTCATAAAAAAAGAAATTCTGATACAGGCTACAACATGGATGGTCCATGAAAACCTTATGCTAAGTGAAATAAAGGTTAAAAATTGTGTAATTTGACTTATACAAGGTACCTACAATAGACAAATTCATAGAGCCAGAAAGGAGAACAGAGGTTACCAGGAGAGTTACTGTTTAATGGGTCAGAGTTTCTGTTTGGGAGGATGAAAAAGTTCTGGAAATTGAGAATGGTGATTGATGGTTGCACAACACTATCAACGTACTTAAATGACACTGAATCATACATTTAAAAATGCTTAAAATGGTAAATTTTATGTATGTGTATTTTACCACAATTTGCAAGACCTACTTTAAGGCATTGTAAATTCATTTTCTTTTTGTTTAATCCTATTTATTTATGTTTGTTTGTAATACCTGATAAGATATGATAGTCATCCAACGAAACAGGTAAGAACAGAGACACAGCAGTTATGTCAGTAAGGATTAGGGAAAGCAGGCTTTCCAACCCACACTGTCTGAACTCTGTAGGCTGCTGACTTAACCACTATGCTATACTGTCTCTCCTAGAGGTGTTAATACATTACAGTACAAATACTATAGCATAAACATGGATTAAAATATCTTCTGGAAACCTGCATGGGCTGAACATATTAACGCCCATCTTCAGACTAAAATGTTAGTACCTCCGATCCCAATCTAATCCTCTAATAAGATCAATTTTTTTTTAAATCAGGAAAGGATTGAAGATCTTTGATCTTCTGTGTGTACCCACACATAATGGGAACCTACATTTATGGAAACGTTGCTTCATGCTAAGTGTTCTACATGTTACTTTATTTAATCAAACATAAAATTTTTGAGGTAAGTACTATTATTTACATTTTGTAGTGAAAGAAATAGAGGCTCAAAGAAGTTAAGTAATTTAACAAGTTAGGTCATGCTGCCAATCAGTAAAAGAGCCTGGACCTGAAATGCACTATCTGGTTCTAAAACGTGTACTGTTTTCTCTGCATTCCCTCTGGGAAAGAATGTTAAAAACCTTTAGGTAAAATATTTAGGCCATTTTAACCTTTAATGAATGATTGGGCTCATGGGCAGACAGGAGATTTAAATCAATCCTTAATTTGAGGTGGTAACTACATGCCTGGCTTTAAGAGTGCTTCTTTTTTAGGACTGTTAATAGTCGTATCTGCTCACTTGTCTACCAAGCTCGACAGACTAGTATCCAAATTTATTGGTGAAATCCCCTCATTTTTCTCACTTGTTTACAAAATTCAAAACTTCTATCAAAGAGTGAAAATGTAAAAAAAAAAAAAAAAGTGAAAATGTGTCACTTCATATTCTGAATTACAATGGCTGACAGTGACAGCTCATCAGCCCAGTTACCCCTGAGGCCGTCCCTGTATTAAGGTTGCCTAGCTCCCCATCTGTGGTTTAACACCTACAGGACTGTCAGTCATATCACTACCACCACAGCTAAACGTAATTAGAGTTGGTTTCTGTGTGGGAGGGCACTGAGACTTAAAAAGCTAAATTCTGATTTTTAACTATTGAGAATAAATTCAGGAACTTCAAAATTCAGGTACGGTACGTATATTATTTCCATGGAAAACAGTATTATCTATACCTGCTATCTGTATAGTCTTTTACAGTTTGCTCATGAGTGACAAAGAAAATTTGAATTCTGGTATATCGATTCTCATTCTGGTACTCTCCCCATTCAAATTTCTAGAAACACTTTCATTAGGAACACACCCCTGGTTATAAAGAAAGCTGTCTTAAATAGTCCACTGATGGTCAAGACATAGCATTTAACTATTAGCAAGTAAAAATTACATGAGGCTTAATAGGACTCTTAATTGTATCATAAAATACTCTAAGAATTTTTTTAAAAACTTAAGTTTTCCTTAATTTCACAGTATATAAAACCTGGAAAACATCTTTCAACACTTCCTGTGAACCAAGTAAGTTTTAGCTATGTTAAGTGTGACAAATAAAGATAATTGCTGGAGAAGTTCACTTGGGTAACCAACTTTCTCAGTTGAACGAAGGACTTTCAGAGTCAAAACTGGGAAAGTCCTGGACAGAGACAACTTGGATCATCCTAATTCACTTGTTCTTAAGCCCCAGCAAGTACACTGAATAAGTGCCTTATTAAACAAGCAAATAAAAACTTAAGCCTATATTTACCTTCCATTACTTGAAAGTGTATATATATTTTATTTTTTAATATATTTATTATTTTATATATATATACATATATAAAGCCCCATAGCTATGTATAATTACTATGAGAACACAAAAGATAATTTTTGTATTGTTAACTTACAGTGTTCAACAACTAAAAAAAAATTAATGTGTATGGGGAGGAGGTAACTTGTGAGGTTAACAAATGGATCAGTTGTATCTGTACTGCAAAAGAAAGCTAAAATTAGTTTGATGCTCTCTCTAGAAATCTCCTCGGTCATTGGGAAACTACCAATCCAGAAAGCCTTAAAGCAAAATCCTGGATAGTATTACTTAGGTACTGTGAGAAGTGCTTTAAATTTATAGCAATATATTTATCTTCAATGCATAGAGGAATTTATGATGTGGATGATAATTTAGGTTGGCAATTAAACAGTTTTTTTCATATTAATTTAAAAATGTGAAACAGGGTACTTTGGAAAAGGCAAAACTATTCAAGAACCCATTCTGTACTGACAAAATGGATTTAACTTGAACTACCTCGTTCTTTTGTGGAAAGCAGATACATCTATCTTGACTGGAAACAAAGGTATTAAATCCCCCTTTGGATTTAAGAAAGATTAATTCTTACTGGAAGATCTAGGAAATGAGAGGACAACTGGAGATACTGGAAGTAAAAGGAGATGAAGTTATTAAATTATAAAATTAGATCTGGGATGATAAAGAACAATGCTTTTATTTTACAGATGAGCAACTGGAGGCTTAAAAGGTTGAGTGACCTAAGGCACAAGGTCTCTTACAGTGGACAGGGAGCTGAAATCTTTTGCTGGCTGAGATTTTACATACTACAGACCACTCAGCTTTTGACTAAATCCCTGCAGAAAAATGGTTATCCTAATTCTCCTTTCACTCCAAGTACCTTCCACAAAATACTCTGATCTGAATTTCATCTTTCAAATAGATTTCTCTATTGGAAACAGTCTTCATTCAGTTTTAGAGTAGGAGGTAACCCTGGACATCTTTGATCTAGCCCAAATCCCTCACCTGAAGAATGGCAGGATGAGCAGATGTGATCTTCAACGACTTTTCAGGGGTTTCAAGTGGAAGAGGGATTTGAAATTCTGTATTATCTCCAAGGGGGTGGAGCAAATTTATATAGATTTACAGAGACTAAATTTCAATTCATCAATTAGAGCTGCCTAACACCAGAATGTGCTTCCTTCCTGCATGGGTAAGTCTCTCCTAGGAAGATGTCTCCTAGGAAGACTACAGCAAACTGTTAAGATTCTTTTTAACTAATCAAATGATACAACTTAGTAACTCCAAATCAAATAAAGTGTTACAGTGAAGTTTGAGTTCCTGGTTTGATTTAAATAAGCTTAGCATGAGAGACATCCCCAAACATGTTGTTAATCCAAACAGTACCATCTCCCCGTTAAAGAGATCAGAGCGGCGTATGCAAAAGGGAGGAGGCTGTAGGGGGAGCCACTCACCTGATTCCTGTAACAACTGAAAAATACAACTGGTAATTTTATTTGAGATTGCAGCTTTTCCTTCAAGGTGATTCTTTCTGGCTGCATTTCCTGCTGTAATCTGGTCCTTGGACTGCAGGAGGACTTTTCCTGGACTATCCAACAATTCATAGACTTCTTTTGTTTTGCCCTCATAGAGTTTTTTACCAACGTTCAAAACTGTGAAAATAACATGGAAACATCAGATTTTGGAAAAAAATTTCCTAAAGTTAATTTAGGAGACTAAGTTATCTGAAATGATGAATCAGTGAACATACAGAGTAATTAAATAATTTTAATAAAAATTAACTTATCTGCATAGAACCTTATACTCTACAAAGTATTTTCAATGCATCATCACATTTCATTCACATAATTTTGTGAAAAATTATAATTATGTAAATAATTATAGAGATTAGGAAACTAAGAGTCAAAAAGGTGGAGTCAAGGATGTTGCCTAGGTCAAATGAAAGGAAAAAGAACGGTTAGGAAATGGCAGGACTAGGAAAAACCCTAAATCTGGTATCTAATTCTGTGCTCTTCCCACTATCAACCTGCCTCATAGCAGAACTGAAGTAGAATTAGCTAAGATACATTAAAATTAATATAACTACACTAGTATTTTCATATATATACAATATACTCACAATACAATAACTAAACTAACTTGCTAGGGGAAAAAATGCTGTATTTTTCCAGACTTTGGCTTTCCATGGCAGGCAAAATGGCAAAGTTCAGCCAGAAGGTTTTCTTTCTTTTGGGGGGAGGGGGGTAATCAGGCTTATTTATTTATTTTTAATGGACATACTGGGGAATGAACCTAGGACCTCGTGCATGCTAGGCATGCACTCTACCATGAAATGGGTTTCTTGATTTCCAGTTAATGTGCAAGAGGAGACACCTCCACTCACTGAAGTTAGACCATTTGGAAGCCCTTCTATTTTTCTAATCATGCTTTCTTACCCCCTACCCTTCATCTCCTCTCCTCACTGTTACAGAAAACCATGAGAAGAGAACCTAATTTTGATGCAGGTCATGAGATGCAAAAAGTCGACCCTAGTCATTAGAAAGAATGATTTAGACGAAGATCAGAGATAATAGGAGTTTAGGAACTTGACATAAAATTTCCAAAAGGAGAAATTACCCCTCATGCTCCCAGAATACTGACTCATTCTCAGCATGTTTTAGTGCCCATGTGCCAGGTACTAGGGATGTACCAATAAATAAGACCCAGTTCCTGCTCTTAAGTGACCTGAGTCTGAGGGAAGCTGAAATTTAACAAGATATCATAGCAAGTATAACGTGAGAAGTACACAGACTTTGGGATCACAGGTTCATAGCAGGACCACTTAACCTAACCTCTGATGTCTAGACATCAGAGAAGGAAGTCTAGAACTAAGTGAGGATTAGGTTGAGATGTGAAGAATGATCAAAATTTAGCCAGAAGAGGGAAAGGGGTAGGTACTGGTGGTGAAAAAAGACCATGGGGTTAAGAGTACATGACAGAACTTCAGTATGTGTGGAGCACTGTGTGTGTGTATACACTGTGTTGGGCAGGGAAGGGAGGGCAGGGGCACCAGCTAAGGAGAAGAAAGGAAGGCCAGGAGATAACACTGAAGGACTGGGCAGGGGTCATATCACCAGTTAGTGAAGGTAACCATTAAACACAACAGTTACAATTCAGTTTGATAGTTGCCACTGCAGGGTACCTTATTTACAGGATAAATCCCCATCCCCCTTGACTCACTGATACGGTTTTGAAGGTCCTTCAAAGATACAGGCTTGGCTTAGTGCTCCAAACTAAGATTTCTCTATTCCCTTCCTAGAACCCCAACTTCATAACTGAACCTCTATTTCCCCCTCCTGCTTAGGCTTCCCGACATGCTCTTCCCTGGGCTTGGGGCACTGTTTCCTTCCCTTCCATTTCACTACTCATCCTTCAGGTCTCATAAGCCGCCACGTTAAGACTTAAGTTTAGACTTTCTCATAATAACAGGCTTTTAAGCACGTCAATAAAATGACAGGTTTCTATATTAGAAAGATCATTATAGCTACTTTGTGGAGAATGAAATGAGGAAAAGGTGAAGTGGAAGAAAACTAGAGACTGTGAGGACAGTTAGGATGCTGTGGCAGCAATCCAGGCAAGAAATATCCTGGTCTAAGGAAAAAGCAGTGAAATAGGACAACATACTTAAAAGGTAAAAGTTTTCATAACAATTGATTCAATATGGTGGACTGGGGAAGGGAAAGTCAAGGATGTTGCCTAGGTCAGATGAAAGGAAAAAGAAAGTTTGTACCAATGGCCCCTCCCTCCCAGTTTAGCTGATAGGTATTTATTACCTAATCATTAAAGAGGGCAGGAATTTCAACTAATGGACAGAAATAACATAAGATAATATCATAGGAGACATATGCTACAAGTGCCAAAATGCCTGCTACAAAATCACAGATGAATTCAGAAGAGATCGATGAGAACTGAGAAAATTCATGAAACTGGAAATTTACAAGTACTTTTCAGTACTTAATTTCCACACATAAGAGTTAAGAACATCTAGGACTGTGCTGTCCAATATGGTAGCCACTAGCCACATGTGACCATGAAATATTTGAAATGTGCCTACTCCAAACTGAGATGTAAGTTAAGTCACAACACACAATGGATTTCAATGTGAAGAAAAAGCCTGCAAAAATCACAAATTTTTTTATAGTGATTACATGTTGAAATACTATTTTGGATACACTGGGTTAAATAAAATAACATTGAAATTCATTTCACCTGTTTCTTTTTACATTTTAAAATGTGGCTACTAGAAAACACAGTTACATATAGTGTCACATTATATTCCTACTAGACAGCATTGTGCTAGAAGAATCAGCATAAAGAAACATAGAAGAGTAAACATGGCGAATTAACCTGACTGGAAGGTAGGCTTAGGTAGGGTTCACAAGAGAGAAAAATCAAAGTTAGAGTTGAAGAGGTAGAAAGCAGTATACAGGATGTGAATGAAAGATTCTTCAGACTGGATTTTAATAACTTTTGAGTTGCCAGCGAACATTTTTGGGCAAGGAAGTGCTACTGAGAAACCATAAACGTGACAGTTCTGAAAAATTAGCTTGCCCAAAAAATTTTACATGGAAGGAATGGAAGAGCAAAGATTTTAGAGGTCTACAAGTTTAGGGGTACGGCAAAGAAAATTCTGGTCTAACGTCTTGACTTTATGGAGCTGTTACTTATCATCAGGATCTTTTTATTTAGTCTATAGTTTTCTACCTAAATTCAATTTTTCTATGTGGAAGAGAATGTACTGACCAGCCAACACAAGGAATTTGGTTCACCATAAATTTTAAAATAGGGTATTGGGGGAAAAAACCCCAACGTTTTTTCAGCAAAAATATCACAAGCGACCTCTCCCAAGGATCCTAATCACTCGTGGACAAAAATGATTATTTAAATATGTGATATGATAAATACAAAGTGAAGCAAGAACACATTTTTGCCTAGTAGTTTTGAAACTCTCTAAAGCCATCACTGGCATCAAAAGACTGAAAAACACACACAAAATTTTGACAGAAAATAGCAAAGTTTTCAGAAGAGTCAATTATTAACTTTCTAGGATAGTAGGTTATTATTAACGTAACGGGAAAAAGCAAGACTTTAGTTTGAAGAGTAAACACCAGAAGTTCCTGTGATTGTTTTGCAATATCTATTGATTGCAAATGCGATTTCCAGGCACCTCTCCAACCCCTGGACATTTCTCGTTCTAATTACCCTTTGCTCCTTTTCCCCATCCCAAAGGCAGTTTGGGGTGTTTCGGAAAGTTCGGACGCTCGAGAGCGCTTTGTTTCCAACGCACGGCTCGGCAACGCCCGGGCCACGTGCCCGCCCGCCCAGCAGCCTAGAAGGGCGGGGTGCAGGGAAACCGGGGAAGGCCGCTGTCGGGGCAGCAGAGCGCGCACGTGTCCACGTCTAGCCCTCGAGCTCAAGGCGGCGGGAGGGAAGACCGTGGAGGGCAGGGAGTCCCCGGCGGACTCCGGGGGACGCCTCTACTCACCCTCAGCGGTCGCCATTGTCCGGAGTGGGCTGGGGGCGGCGGCCGCGCTCGGAACAGAGGCGGGACTCTGGAAAAGAGGAGTGATCAGAGAGGCTCACGGGGCGGGGAAGGGAGGTGCGGCCCACAGACACGCCCCCGGCGGGCTGCGTGCCCCAGAGCGCCCCCTCGCAGCCTCGTTGAGCACCACCTCAGCGACGGAACCGCGGGGGTCTCTGCGGACCTTGAGGAACTTCGACTCAAGGAGCAGGCGACTTGCCCGAGGCTTCCCGCCGCGCAGGCGCAGCGACGCGGACCGTGCCCCTCCCCGTGCAGGCGCTGTTCCAGCAGAAAGGAAAAGTGGCGCGCACTGGCGGCCCCTCCCCACCCTGCGGCAGCTCGCTGACCAGCCCCCTCCTCTGCAAAGAGAGCGGTTCATAGGTTGGAGTATACCAAGTAGTGACGGCCGGGGGAAAGTATGTGCGGAGGGGACATGCAAAGTTCACATCCTCTGGTAGAGAAATGACTTTAACCCCTGTAGTCTCATCACCCAGTCTTGGGTGCTGGAATATAACGAAGATTTCCACGTGCAGAAAAATTAGCTGCCCGCAGGGACAGGTGGAGGCCTAGCTCCACCCCCACAGAACCTTGACCCCGCCCCTCAGCCGCGGAGCCTCTCCCTCCGTTCTTGCTCATTGGTGGGCTCGCGGGGGCGGGGCAGGGGGCGGGGGGCGAGCTAATCACTCTTACTTCGGGAAAGCAAGCGCCGCCGCAGTAGCGAGGGTCCTGCCACCGTAGAGGGAGCGGCTGCAGCTGGCGCAAGTGTCTGAGGCTTCCAGGCCGAGCGGGCAGCTGGTTGGTGCTTAGACCCCTGCCGCCGCGGCGGGTCCCTCCACGTGCTTTCGGCGGCGACATGGAGCTGGAAGAGTCGGGGATCCGAGAGGAATGTGGCGTGTTTGGGTGCATCGCCTCAGGAGAGTGGCCCACGCAGCTGGATGTACCGCATGTGATCACTCTGGGACTCGTGGGGCTGCAGCACCGGTGAGCAGCTGGGCGAGGGGTGGGGATGGCGGCGCGTGTGCTTCTCTGCCTGAGCCTCTTCCCGAGGCCCGAGTTGGTGATCTCGCGGATGCCTGAGGACCGGAGGCCGGACCTCTCTTTCTTTCCTGGACCGGCATCTGCTTGTGGCATCCACCAGGTTGTCAAGGCTTGCGCGGGTGCTTCCTTGTCCCCCTAGACTTCACTGGGTTTCCCGCAACCCTTAATGCTCTTTAAGGGCTCTCCCCTTTCTTCCAGGGTTGCGTACCCTTCTTGGGTCTAACCAGTTTGTAAGGCTTCTGTTCGCTTGGACTAGTCCGATTGGGTTCCTCCCCGGCTGCTTGCGGGTTTTAATTTCCCAGAGCCTGGAGATGCTGATAGGATTGTGTGGAGTGACTGCTGGTCCGGGACCTACAAGACCCTCAGGTTTCGCGCGGAGCCTCCAACCACCACAAGCTTTTGTTTGCCAGGGCAGAGCTATAGAGCAGATTGTGTATTTGAACGTTGTCGCAGCTATGGGAACTTAGGGATTCAAACCCGGGAAAACAGGGTTAGTTGGTGTTCAAGAGGAACTACCCGCTACAGCTCTCATTTGAATTAACTGAGAACAATCCAATCACAAGGAATAGTGCATGTGCAAAAGATTCATTGGTAAACGTTTTAGACAGTGAATAAAAAGGCTGGCAGTAAGAAAACGCTAAAATAACTTGCTTCTTTACAAGAAAGAGGAGGGCAGTTCTTATATGGCAAGATACACATTGATTTTGAAAAACTCATAGATCCCTTTGAGTTAAAAAGTAACTTTGCTTCTGTGATCTTTCCAATTCTTACTAACTATAGGTTGATATAAACACTCTGATTAAGGAATATAAACCTAGGTTTAACATTTATCAGTGAACGTATTACAAAATTTCTATAAGGCAATATCTCAGCAACAACTTCTAGAACAGTTAAGAAACTTGGCAGTAACACTTAGCAGCAGTATGGGAGCGATAAGTATGCATTCCAAATGATTAGCTTTCCCTCACCAAACGTAAAATAGAAGTAGTGTTTTTGCTTAACTATTTATTTTTTAGCTAAATAACTCAAAAGTTCATCCTAAGCTCTCTTCTTTAAATGTGTGCATGAAGAAAAGGGATGATTTTTGGGGGTTTTTTTGTTTGTTTCTTTTTTTAATGAATACAACTTTATTCCTAGTTACATACACTTTCCTACAGTTGCTTTTAAGTGAAAGAATTACAAGCTAAAGGCAATAAAATAAAATATAAATGTGATTACTTTATGAATAGAGAAAATTAAATGGATTCTATCAGGCTGCTTATTTGACCAAACAACTATTTGTTAAACTGTGGTATTGAAAATTGACCTTGTGATATTTTCAGTAACAATGGCAAGAAATAGGTAGCTTTGGGGGAACAAAGATATTAATGGAAAACAGATTTTCCTTGTGTAGACATAGAATCATTAAGGTTCACTGAGAGGTCTGGTTCTTGCTCATAATCTTTTCCAGTTCAAAACTGTAAAATTAGCAAAAGTCCTCACCCTTTAGGGGAACAGATTCTGATTCTAAGAACATTAAACTTCCTTATGTCTGGAAGATAAAATCTTCTGCTACTCTAAACCGGTAGGTAGGGATCAAAGATTAAGAAATAATGTTTTTATATGGCATTGAATGAAGGACGGTCAAAACTGGAAGGCTAGATAGGTTGTCATAACTTAATACAGTTATATACAGTGTACTGTCAAGTGGTGGTCCTTTGCAGAAGACTCTTTACCGCCTTAACCCAATCCGCTCAATGGTTAGTTTTAAAACAACAAGATTCTGTTGATTTCCCCTCCCTTTTTGATGAAAGAATTTATCACTTATACATTATCTTCCTAAACATGGGATCTAGAAGATGAAATTTCTATCACTTTTGCATTGTATTTGGTTCTGTCTTTATCTTAGCCATAATCTGACCTAAACAAATTTAGTCTTAGGGATAACAGAGTAGCTGAAAATTGTAATATGTATTTTATATATGAAAGCAAATCAGTTGCTATACAGTCATGCACTGGACAATTAATCCAGATGGGCTCACCCAGAAGTACTTCTTTTTAGTAGTCTGGCTATTTGCAAGTTTATTCCATAGCTCTACTTTCTGTCAGGAGGAATTTTCAGTTTTAAACTAACTAGTTGTCGTATTCAGCTGTGAGCTGTGTGTGCGGGCTTGTTCACACCAGATTCATATAATCACCAAGTGGTTTTTCTGTCCAGAAAACATTAGTTCAGTGGTTTGCAGGATTCTGGACAAACCACACCACCCACCCTCCCTAGATCAGAAATCTTCATCTTTAAACCACAGTGACATTTTATGGAGACTAGAATGACATGGATGTATTTGAAGACTCCCTAAAAGGAATTACTAAA
Source organism: Vicugna pacos (assembly GCF_048564905.1). Taxonomy (NCBI): domain Eukaryota; kingdom Metazoa; phylum Chordata; class Mammalia; order Artiodactyla; family Camelidae; genus Vicugna; species Vicugna pacos. Next base: position 82,940,273 of record NC_132988.1, read on the forward strand.
ATTTCATAGATTTATCCCATGAACCAACTAGTTAGCCTTTCCTTGGTTAGTTAGGAGATGAAAATGTCCTTCAGTGAATTATCACTTCCTTGGGTGAGGAACTGAACCCTACAACTAACTGATAACCATTTTCATACCTCTTCTAAAAATTTATGAGATTTACCTGATGAAGTCGGGTCATGTAGGGGGTTTCCTGTCTGCAAAAACATCCTGTAGAATCTTTTGGTTCTGTTGTTCTTTGAGGAAACCGATTTGCAGTGATCTCAGGAGCAGTTTTCTTGGGAGACACAGACTCTGGTTCTGCAAACAGAGTATATAAAATTATCACAGGAAAGCAGTTGTGAGACTCACCAACCTATGGAATTAGTTCCCAGTGATCTTCATTTAGTTTGTTAGAGAACACATGAGTAGCTTATCAGAGAACTTGCTTTGAGTTGCTAAATTAAGGCTGGGGTTAACTTTTTGGACTTTTATCTCTTAGAAATAATGACCAAACATGTTACATTCCTATAGTGTTTTACATTCCCTTGGTTGGAAAAGTGACTTATCCCCAAGAGTCTCAAAGTACTCCTGCTTTGTCATTCTGGTCAGTACTGGGAACAGCTCTTTCACATAGGACTTGAAATCTAGTGCCAAGATTCCTAGTAACATCAGTTTGATCCTGGGGAAGTCTTCTAATTTCTGAGTCTGTTTTCTCACCTGCTGGGCTATACTTATATATTTAAAGGTCCAGTGCACAGAGTCAGTGGATTGGGAGTGATCATTTTTGTGATTAATCTGTAGCAATTTCCCTTTGCAGTGGCATAGATAATAAAGAGCATTAAGACAAAGCAAAGATGGGGCAACTCATTTGTAATTAGTGTCCAAAAATGGAGAAAATTTTTCAGCTCACTTGAGATATAAGGGTTGTCAGGTAGGGTTGAGGGGCAGTGGATTCCTGCTATTCTCTAATACTTAACTCAAAAAAGATCTGTTGAGCTCCTGCTGTGTATGTGCAAGGTGCCGTGGTAGACACTAGGAATTCTGTACCACACAGGGCTGATGTGATCCCTGCCTCTCACATAGAGGCACTGGAGCAACTGTTTTGACAGCATAGACTTCTTAATGCCTCTATTTCCTCCTTTTTAAACTGAGGATAATGACAGCATGTATCTCAAAGAGTTGTGGTGGAGATTAAATGCATTAATATATGTAAAGTGCTTAGAACAGTAGCTGAATATATGCATACCCCATGACCCAGCATCCCACTCCTGGGTGTCTACTCAACAAAGATGCATACATATGTTTATTGGAAGACATGCACAAGAATTTTTATAGCAGCATTATTCATCATGGCCCCAATCTGGAAGCATAGGAAATGTCCAGCAGTGGAGTGGATAAAGGATGTATGTTCCTATAATGGAATATTCTACAGCAATAAAAAAAGAACGAACTCCTTCTACAAGTAAAATCATGGATGAATCTTACAATGCTATGTGAAAGAATCTTGACATTAAAAAGTACATGCTAAAGAAAAAAAACATTGTATGATTCTAAAGCTAATCTGTGGTGACAGAAGTCAGAATATGGATAACCTTTATGGGGGCCAGAAGGATGATTAATGACTGGGAGGCCACGAGGGTGCTGCTTATGTTTCAGTTCTTGAGTTGAATGGTGGTTACACAGGTGTCTTCACTTTGTAAAAGTTGAGCTCTTCAACTATTGATGTGAATACAAAACAATTCGATAAATTATATTATAGATCTATAAAATGCTAAAGTTGGATTATCTTAGAGATCCAGAGAGATGCAGTCAAGATGCTGCATGTTGAGTTTTTTGGGTCAGTGAGAGACTAGAACTCAGGTTTTCTGATTTCTGAGTTGAGTGTTTTTTCTTATATTCTACATTTTTCTTTATGCTACATTATATTACCTTTTCTGATGCTTATAATGGGTCAGTTGAGAATTTCAGCTCATATAATTAGTTGGCTTCTGAGTTTGGCTTATTTCTAGAATTATTAAAATGTTACACCCATTGCTAACTACCTTTGGAGAAAACCAAATTCAGAACTTACTAGCTTGTGGGGATTTTTCCTTTTACATCCTAGTCTTCTGATAGCAGTCTCTGAAAAGTGTAAATAATTAAAGGCTCATGATAAATGGATAGTTGTGCAGAAATTTCTGATCTGGGAAAGTTTCCATTTACTTTGTTACTTTTCAATCTTAATGAACTAGGAAAGAAATCATTTTTCAGCATTTTTGGCTTTCACACAGCTCATAAACAGTAAAGTCTAATTTGTCAAGGACAGCAATAAATGTCTCTGTTATCAGGAAAAAGCTACAGAAATTTTTCTCAATATGGAAAAACTTGGCATTTCTCAGACTCTTACCATCTTCATGTGCTTTTCTTTTGATGCTCAAAGTTCTTGAGTTTTTGGTACGACCTTCAAATAATTCTTAAATAAAAGAACATAGGAATCATTATATGACATCATCTAAAATACATTAGTCTTCGAGCATTCAAGTACACTAAAGTTAGAACACTTAAGCAATTGGACAGATGAAAAATGAGTTTAAGAGTTAGGAATATTTTGGTACAAGGTTTGAAAAGAAATTGAAATTCTTGATTGTATTAGCTATGTGATTTATAATAATTTGGGGGATCATTTGAACATAAAATAGTGTTAGGAATTTATTATTGAAGAATTTCTTGCTAAGTTAAATGCAAAGAGAGAAGTTCATAGAATTTTTATTTAAAAAGGTTAATTCCAAAGTTACCATGTTTCCATTTGGTAGTTCTGAGAGATGATCGTCTTAGGAGGCCATCAACTTCTTCATAAAATCTCATTTTTCCTTGAGGGTTGCCGTTTTTCTTTTGTAAAACTCTGTACTCATATTTTAAATTTTTGTATTTGGTACGACATTGTTTCCAGTCTCTGTCTATTCCAAACTGCATTAATCTTCTGGCAACTTCCTCAAATATTTCTCTGTTTCTTGTGGCCCCTTCAAGCATTTGCTTAATTTTTTCATCAGACCATATGTGTATGAGTGCTCTGACCTCATTGTCACACCAGTGTCTTCCAGCCTCTGTGTCGCTCACTGTTATAATCTGTAAATGACTTTTAGCATCTTCTAAAGGAATATGACTACCTGTAAACCAACGTTATTTACAATTATTCAGATTTAGAGATACATCTTAGAGATTATTTAGACTTAGAGATGCATCTTAGAGGTATTTGAACATCATTCATTAAAACAACCTGAACTGACGTAAAGCACTGAGAATTACAATCATTTCAATATGAGGGTCAAATTTTTTCCCATACATTCATATTCAAATAAAATAAATATGTATTTAAACTATAAGGCAGACTAGTCCCCAGTATTAGTGGGAATAGTTTAGCTGCTTTTTATTAATATGTACTCTGCACTGGATATTTATGAATACAGAGTCTTGGTATTTACTAAATTTTTTTTTGTAAGAAGTAGAAATAGACAGTTTCTTTCCTCCCCTACCACATTCTCTACCAACTCAGGTATAATGAGGCATTTGGGATAATACATAATAGAGATCTTTCCTATAACTATTTATACTGGTGTATGTTAGAATTTAAACATCAACAGCATTAAAAATAGAACAATTTAGACCC